>NC_065585.1:38772500-39097500 GCF_024542745.1 Macaca thibetana thibetana
CTTAATACTGTAGATTGATTGCATTAATGACTACAATTCATGGCCTCTCATATTCATGCCTTTTGTCCTTTAATTTTGTATCCCCTCTCAGTCTAACACTGAACTCTATCACATAACTTGCTTTGGCCAATGGGATAGAAGCAAAATTGATATAAATAGAGGCTTGAAGAAACATTGTTTCTTCATGTGTCCAGTCTTGCCTCTTTGAGATCACCATGAGAACATAACCAGCCTATACTTCTAAAGGAATGTGATAGACAAGTATGTGAGAAGCATATGGAAGGGAGACCAGAAAAAAATCTCAACTGAAACAATCCTGACTTAGGCATGTGAGAGAACCATGAGACCAGTCCACAGTTAGCCATGTGAGAGAACCCAGCCGAGACCAGCAAAAACTGCCTCTCCACCCTGGAGCTAACCACAGGCTTACGGTGGACCCAGAAAACCAGCAGCCAACCTATAGACATGTGAAGAATTATAAATGCTTATTTTTCTCAACTGTTAACTTCTAGGGCAGTTTGATGCACCCTACTATTTTGTCAGTAAGTTAACTAATACACTTGTCAATTAGCAAAGCATTTTTTATCTTCCAATTTTAACTTCCAGTTATACAGCTCAGAATTATGTCAAGAGGTCTAGAGAAGAGCAGCATTTTTTATTAGTGTTCTATAGACTGTGTGTGGGTTGTAGGGGCCGGGGGACACAAACCCAAGTATTCTAAGAAATCATCTATTTGGCAGTGGTATTACATATGTTAAAACTTCTGTTTATGTTAATAATTCTGTTTTGGAACTATGTTTTACTATGTACATAGCATGTTTTTATAGTAGTTCATATATAATTCATTAATAAATACACACATACATATTGGAAGGACAGGTTTTATTGATGGGGTACAACCTCAAAAACATTCAGAGACAGCTGGTCTTGACTCGGCTTACATTAATTAATTTTCTTCTCTAGTAGCAGTTTCCCTTATAGTGTGGGTCTTCATCACAGGTCATCTACCCAGAAATTAAATAAAGACCAGCCAGATTTTACATTTCTGAATTGTCTGAGACTTAATCTTTAATAATTATTAGCATTAAATTAAGGTAAACTGAAAAAAAGGCAAGTGACTATACACACACACACACACACACACACACACACACATATAATATTTTAATGCATTGTCAGAGCATGGTCTCTTTGACTTGAGAACGTTCCTAAAATATTAATATCTTAACTGGCCATACTAATTATGATGTGATATCTTCTTAATGCTTTAAGCTATTTTAGATATAAAATACTTTAATACTAAATATTTTATCAATAACTTCCAGTAGAAAAAATTATCTTAATGAATATACAGATTTGGGAGTTTGTGATTTTATAAGAGATTGCATACAGCAATGTTTCAAAAAGTGATTTTAAAACATCACTTATTTACTTAATCAAATAAACCCTAAAATAACTGTAAAATTGGAACTAAAAAATAAAACTACTAGTAAAGTAAATATATTAGTAAAGAATAATATATTTATTTCTCATACATAAGGAAATTTATACAAAAGAAATTTATAAGAAAAATATATTCTTCAGTACTTCAAACTAAAAATAAATGTTAGAACATGAATTCTATAAACTAAGAAATAAAGATATATGACCTCCAATTCATAACCGTTTTACAATGTGCTATAACTTTCAAAGAAAAGTAATTTAAAACCGTCAGCTTTGCTTCAGTGTCAGTTTCTTATATATTAAATTTCTCTTATAATCCTATAACAAATATTTTTCTTTTCCCCTTAGATTATTCTGCAAAATTCATACATGTTCATACTTAAAGGTATTTTTGAGCACAAGTTATTTTCCTCCTCGTCACATAAAAATGCTTTCCTTCCATTCTGCCCTAAGAAGTTAAATATTCTGGGCTACTGATTTTCTAAAAGCTCAGTTTCAACCCTTTAAAAGAGGGTTAAAATAACGTGTATGCATTTATCCAGGATGAATTGTTTCCTTTTCTGAAAAAAGTCTGAATGCAGAGTCCAATTCGCATGTTGGTTTCCATAGTGTTTGGAGTTATGAGTGATACCTAATTCCATAAAATAAAATAAACCTGTCAGCTAATACTACTGCAGTGGGACTGGCAAAGAAAAACTTCCAAGTGACTAAGAAAATCCAATTAGTTACTGCCCAAATAAGAAACAAAGAGGCAGAGAGAAATGAAAAGGCTGTCTCCCAACAGTCCAGCAATCCAGAGGAACACAGAGCTGGGGACTTTGGTAGGCTCTAACTGCCCTATTGGGAGACCCTCCGCAGCCCAGCAAAAGGAATGGAACATGATGCAGGATAACAAGTCTCACAGGCTCTTTGGCATTTCCACTCCTCATGCCTCTAGCTATCTAATGAGCTCATCTATCATCTGTTTAGCTTTTGAGCCAACAACAGGCTATAGACTAGATCCAGACTCCAGGGACTGGGATGGTCTTTGCAGATCTGCTGACAGACTCATCATGTGACCTTGAACAAACCAACACACCACCCAGTGCTTCAAAATTCTCTGTTTGTAAATAGAGGAAAAGAAATAGCCTGCAATGTGCCTGCCTCACCAGTGTTAGGAGGCAGAATGAGCACATCCCTTTAACTCACCATGAGTTCTGAGGAAGGAAGATGCTTCGTCAGGGTAAGATGCATGTTCTCACCCACAGCACGCACAGCAGTCACCGCTCTCAATTGCTCACAGTTCTCCTGTGCTTCTATCGCCCAGAACATGACATGCAAATGTGTATAAATAGAAAATTTGACATTTCAATGGAGTCAGTGATGCCCCCGATGAAAAACGTAGGAGTGGAATATTTTGCTTATTATATTTTTCTGATAATAGTCCTATATGTTTAATGGTTATGAGCGTTGGTTATGAGCATTTTTATAAAATTAAAAATAACTTTTTTTCTGAAAATGAATATATGCTCATTGCTAAAAAGAATTTGAATGATACAAAAATGTAAAATGACTCTGAATCCCATCACTCAGAGATAACCACTGTCAACATTTTGGTGACTTGTAGACATCTTTGTGGATACACGAACACAATACATACACACATGCATACATATCTGGAGGTCTGGAGGTAGGTTCAAAGTGGTGCTGACCTATCTATTAACCCACCTAAGTAGCTGCTATTTTGCAGCCTGTTATTTTTGTTGTTTGTTGTTGTTGTTGTTGTTTTTTCGGTTGTTGGGAACATCAATTCCTCTTCAGTAAATAAATAAACTAACAGCACGATTTTTAATGGCTGCTGCATTATGTTCCATAGCAAGGATATATACTATTTTACTGAATCCATTACTGAGATCTATTTTAAAACATTCTAAAAAACAAACAAACAAACAAATGACCAACAAACAACAGGAAGAAGCTTTAGCATCATTCAAAAGATCAGACATTTTGTTAGAAGAAAAGTCACTAAAAGGTTGACAGTGGTTATCTCTGAGTGACGGGATTCAGGGTCACTTTATATTGTTGTAACATTTGAATTTGTGCTCAGCAATGAACAGAGGAATGCCATGAAATATACAGAAAGGAGGTGAGAGGAGACAAACATATTAGTATACTTGCAAATGAATCTTTTACAGCTTATCTTTAGACACATATTATATATATATATTAAGTAGTCCATTTACAAAATAAAATAAAAAACTGAAGATTACAAAATTCCAGATTTGCAGTCTTCATTCTTTGACAATAACACAGCTTCAAATGAACTTCCTCCTCCGTGATTTAATGTCTTTTTTCTACTTCCTTTTAATTAAATTCTATACATTTTTGAGTATCTGTCACTTTTGTCAAAAGTTGAAATTTAAGATGAGTCCCTTTACTATCTCTGGCCACTTGATACTGACAAGGCTACTGCGTCCCTGAGAGAATGCTGAGACTTCAAGCCCTCTCCACAAAGCCCTCAGTCTCTCACTGTCCTTGGCCACTCAGGCCTAGAAGTGGTAAAGCCCACCCCACCACCACTGCTGCTCCTAGTCCCCTGAGGATACTGCACTTTCCTTGTGGTCACCTATACTCTGGTCCAAACCTCTGTAAATAATCCCTTTATTAAACTCTCTTCAAATTACCCATTTTGAGAGTGCCATCTGTTTCCGGTTGGACCCTGACTGAACCAATACTTCACACTTCATGGGTAGCAAATCACTACAGTAAAACCACTGTATGAATGTGGCAAAAGTTGGACCTCCTAGTGGGTCTCGTTTACATCACAAAATTTGGCTGGTTGGGAAACTTAAGACATTTTTCTGTGAAAAGTAAGAGTTTTTGTAGACAGTGTATACATTATGTTATTATAGCAACAGAAATTTTAATAAATGATCTTATTAGCCTCAAGGACATGTTTTGAAATTTAGACTATCAGGCATTTTCTAATCACACTTGAAATGAATGAATCTCCTCAAACTCACAGTCTGAAGTGACAAATAATTAGTTCTGGCAAATAAGGACTATACATAACACACTATAGTAAATGTTATTCAGATCTGAGTGATAAATCTAGTTTTAAGAAGTGTACATTCTCTGTTATTTGCACAATTTATCTTCATAATCATGTCACATTTGTATAATAGTGGAGTTCCAATAGCTAACACCAATAGAATATTTAATTTCTGCCAGCTGTCATGTTAAATGTGTATATAAATTATTGTATAATTCTCCAGTGATCTTATGACAATACGTACTATTATAGTGATTTTTCAGATGAGATCACACAGTTGATATAAGGCAGAAGTGAACCTGATAATTCAATATACGTGTGTTAAACATAATGCATTAAAAAATTCATTCATCACACAGAAATATATTTGATGTGTAATATTCCTAAAGTCTCCTTATAGTACTCATTATTCCTTCTTATGCATCAACCTTGTTTCTTTGCCACATTAATTAACATTCTAAGTTAAGAGAAAACCTGATAATTCCTGAGTCAAGGCACCATCCATCTCACCAACCACAAAAGATGAAGCTGCAAAAAAGCTATTTTGAAATAAAATCTTCAAAAGCTGCTACTTTGGGTTTCAATCTAGAGATAAGCAATGGTGAAATAAGAAGGGCCTTGAACCAGGTGGCAAATATTATTTTAAAAATATTAGACCAGGAGGATGAGCTTTCAAGGGAGCATTGGCCAGATTTATGCATTCTCACCAGGCCAAATATACTTCATACCTCACTGGATCTTTCCCATGAATACAGACAGAACACTGCACAATACATACCAATAATACAAATTGAATTCTTATATTTGCTATGCACTATGGTATTCACTTTGTTTGCATTATCTCATTGAAAATTCAAATTTTAAAAGAAAGTACTATTATTATATATATGTATATGTACACATGTATATTAGAACTCTAATTCCATATAGATTCTAAATGTGCCTATAAGGTCTAAAATAATGAAATAAAATGATAATATTTTTAAACCAGACAACCTTTTATTTTTTCAAAGAAATACCAATGGATAGCCACAGCAATTGGCCCCTTCGTCAAGAATTTAGCAACCAATTAATTTTAAATTGTAGCTTTAAAATTACAATATAGAAAGAAAGAAAGAAATCTGTTTATACCTGACTTTTTGTGTGTGAAATCAGATTTATTATTCACCACTCCCCTCAGTCACACAATTAGCCGTGATCTGATCCCATCATTCTCTCTTACACTCATGACTATTATAACTGTTATAACTACAGCTCCTGCTTTCTCATCTTTACACTTTTCCTTTTTAATTGCATTACAACTCAGATAAAAGGTCACCTCCTCTAAGTAGCCATTCTCTAACCTCAAGGTTACCTGCACGAATCACAGTTATAGACTACATTGTCATTTTCTGATCCTTTGGCTGTAAGCTTTCTAAGAGAGGAGCTCTGTTCTGTTTACCTGGCAAAATATTTAGGATATTCTCAAGACTTGTGGAATGAGAAAAAGCCCAAGCATGATAGTTCTAAAGAAAGCAACACTTAAACTCCATGGAATAACTATTTGAAAATATACCCTGAGCTAAGATGCCATGCGAGGCCACAAATGCATAAACATGTCTTTCGGAGAAACACAGTACTAGTTAAAAGGAAAAAGGAAGAAGGCTTACTATAATATAACAAATAAATTATATAAGTTCAAAACAATATAGGATTTCAGACAAAGAAGCAAAAATTTATGACTATGTAGGCAATAAGTATGAGTAGAACTAACCATCCAAATGTATTAAAAAGAGTGTGTCTTTTAAGTAACTTAATTACATAACTTTTTGTTTTGCCAGGAGCTGTTCCCCAGAAGGAAATAATTCTCTCTCTGTCTCTCTCTCTCTCTCAGTCTCACTCTCACTCTCCTGCCCTTGCATGCATGTAGGTGAGTACACACACACACACATACACACACAGTCTTAAAATTACCAAATGGTAAAGGAAATCAATACATTTTTTTAATGTAGCTTACTCTCTAAATTTTAAAAAATTATCTTGGTTGCTAGAACTAAATTTGAATGTTGTCTTGTAGTCAACATCAGCTGTTAAATTAAATGGCAGATAACATAATGATGTCTTCCCTTTTGGCAAAGCCTACTAATACCAATAAAAAATGGCAAAACATTATTACAACTAATAAGACAGATGGCAATAGATTTTAGGTCTGCAGAAAAGCCATAAAAACACACTGAATATTTACAAGGATGAGAGATTTGTTAAATGGTGAAAAGTAAATTATGGCACTGTTAAGGCATTTTAACAGCGTGCCACTGTGGAGTCAAATAAGTGAAGTCGGCTCCGAAAAGACACGTCACCTGTCACTTCAGATACTTGTTTACATTGCCAGGAGTTTCTACTCCATTGTGAAGGATGACTCAGATTAAATTCAGGCCATCACCCCTCACAGTAATTGGTTTGCTAATTCTGCAGTACAGCGTTTGGCTTCTGTTCAGCAGTTGGCCTAAGGTTATAAACTGTACTATTTATTAAGCCTTATTAAGACTGCTGTCAGTTATAATCATATTGCTCCTCCACACAAAACCTTCAGTAGCTCCCTGGTGCCTTCCTAATTAAGTCCATACTCCTTATCTTGGCATTTGAAAAGTCCTTTACAATATGTTGCTAACCTTCCTTTCCAGTCTGTATTCTCACCAATCCTCCAAAGATTGTTCTGGCCACACCAAACTACTTCCTGTTTCTCAAACATACATTCTAATCTCTATCCTTCACCATGTCACTCTGATCAGAATGTTTTTTACTGCTTCCCCTTGTTAGCATCCCATTCCTACCCATCCCTCTACCTGACCAATGCTTTACCAAGCTTTCCAGATCTAAAAATATATTGTTTAATAAATAATTTAAGTGGTGTAGATGAGAAGACTATCTGCTTCTGGAGACATAGATTTGATTTTGAATTCTAACTCTTTCTCATACTTGCTAGATGACCTTGAACATGTTAAATGAGATCCCACATATAACAATCCTGTCACAATGCCTGAGACAAGGTAGAAAATCAATATACACTAGCTTCCCTTTCCCCAATCTCTCCAATTTGACATGGTCCCTTCCCTCTCTGAATTACATAGGATAGACACCACTCTAACTGTGACAACTAGGAGCTGATCACGGTTTCTTAGCACTGGTCATGCTGGAAATATCTGCCATCACTGATAAATCATTGACAGTACATTTACAAACCAACACCAAGAAACCATTAATACCATGAAACAAAGTCCCAAATATCACAAATCAGTTCAAGTTCAGAAATTCAACATAGCTCCTTAGATCCTTATTTATACTAAAAAAAAAATTATTGGTTAAGAAAAAAAAGCACTGCACAGTACTAGCAACAAAATTATAAAACATTAAATTTAAAGTAGATACAGCAGCCTGTGTGCAGTGGCTCACGTCTGTAATCCCAGCACTTTGGGAGGCTGAGATGGGTGGATCACTTGAGTTCTGGAGTTCGAGACTAGCGTGGTCAACATGGTGAAACCCTGTCTCCACCGAAAATATTTTTAAAAAAGTTAGCTGGGTGTGGTGGCAGATGCCTGTAATCCCAACTACTCTGGAGGCTGAGGCAGAAGAATTGCTCCAACCCAGGAGGTGGAGTTTGTAGTGGGCTGAGATTGCACCACTGCACTCCAGACTGGGTGACAGATTGAGATTTTGTCTCAAAAAAAAAAAGAAAAGAAAAGTAGATACAGCATTAGCCATATGTTAATCCTATTTTGTTACTTACAATAGGATAACTACTGTAAGCACTGAGAACTGGATCTACTTTGAAGACTAGAAAGCATGCAATTAAGAATGTTTTCTAGATAGTATGGGGGCTAAAACAAAAATCGAATTATTGACCCTTAACCTAATAAAAGTGTTTTCAGTGTTACTGAAAATGTATGTTACTTAGCTCCTACTCATCTTAACAAATGTTTAACAATCACTACCTCTGTCTAGGATACCTTAAATTTTCAAAGATTTTAGAGTCTTAAGAAGACTCAAATGATATTGATGTCTTTCCAAAAATACTAGCACACACGTTAACAAATCACAAGAGTATTGCAAGGGATCATTAATTCTGAGAGTGCATGGAGAGTACAATAGAATTCTCAGGGTCACCTACCTGTATGGGCTTGAATATACATTTTGGCCTTACAGCAAATGACTATGTTCAAAAGCAACGTTAGGCCAAACTTGAGGGCAAAGCCAAAAAATATCATAGAAGAGCTTACTAAAAACAGGATTCCTATATGATGAACGCTATATATATATATATAAAATTTCTATAAAAGTAGAGCATATATTTAAAAAATTAAACGAGGGCAATGCTGAGCCTTGTATAAAACAAATTTTCCTTGGTTATTTGCCAAAAAATGTTCTAAGTCAGTCATACACAACCAAATGAATTCACTGGCAGAAATTAAAATTCATATGGTATTCATCAAGAACAGCTTTCAGAACAATGCAAGCTATTATGTATCAGTAAATTTCTATAACACATTGAGCATAGGACACAACACACAAAAATAAATAGGATTATAGAAGAGACAAATGTACATGTCATTACCCTGTGATGATATATACATATTTTTTAAGGAAAAATAATTTTTCTGATTATATAAATAATACAAAGTTATTATAAAACCTTTGGAAAATACAGAAAACCACCAGAAGAGAAAAGTTATCCCAAATACACGTAAGAAATGAAATGCAGTCTGCTCTCAGCCAATAAAAATTGAGGTGCATATCACCGACTTGATCATAAACATAATTTTATTTGAGAATAAAGTTTTGGATCTAAAATCCTGGCTCCCTTGCGTACTTCACCTTGAAAAATGATAATGGCTGTTCAGGAACTTTCTGTGCCAACATAAATTTGGTTCTGAAAATGGGTAAGAATATTTACGTAGGAATTGTTTACAGCCCAAAGGTTTGTTTGGTTCTAATGCCATAAGCTGGCACACCGTTATTATGGTGACAATTTTAAAGAAGTCCAGAAATTGTTTCCAAGATTGGGCTTTAAATAGCTTTTATATTTACAGCCCAGTTTGAGAGATGGGCTTTCAGGCCCAGAGACACAATTTCCCCATCCTACCATTTGAAGCACAGGATGCCTATTGGGATTAGGGGAATTGACTTTTGTGCTACCGAATACAACCGAGTAAACTTCCTATTGGTACAAAAAGCCTGGGGCAGCCAGATATAGTCAAGAGTGAAAGTGATCAGAAAAAAAAATTGAGGGTCAAATGTCAGAAACACGAGTATGTCACAGGAATTGTGAGAATTACCTAATAAAACAATAATTTAAATGCAGGTAACATTTTTGTTATTTTAAGATTTTGTTATTTTAACATTTTGTATTTAATATTAACATGCATCAGGAATGTACTAAGAACTTTCACATTTAATCTTCACAATAATCCTGTGAAGTAAGTTCTGCTTTTCTCTGCACTTGATTGCTGAGAAGAAAATTAAGGATAAGAAAATTAAAATATCACAGTGCTTATGAGAAACAGAGTCATGACTGGATCCTAAGCACTTTGGCTCCAAAGTGTTCAATTCCCACACTGCTAGTAAGATACTGTATATAATACAGTATCTTACTTTTAGTGGCCAAGCACTTACTCAATCCTAAATGGATGGGGCCCCCACCATGTCTAAGGTGGTATCGTTTAATCACAAAGGTTCAGAGGCAGTAGCCTGAGCCCCAAGCTCTCTAGATTCTAAAAGAACAAAGTTCCGAGAGTCAAAATGTTGCACAGAAATCAGGGACCCGGATAGGCAAGGCCTTATCATCACATTATGGGTTTTTATTAAAAATCATGCAATCAATATATATTATTTACTACCGAGCAGAAAGTAGGTGTCATCTGTTGTGTGAAGAACAGGGAATCAAATGAAGCCTTAGGGACCCTCCCTTCGAGAAGCATCACATGGGAGAAAAGGCATCTTTTATTTGTCTCCTCTATGATACCAGAGGCTGCATGAATGAACCAACCATGTCTTCCTCACTTCTGTATCCTTCATGGTGCCAATTATATGTCATCATGTGCATATTATGTGCCAATTGTACACTGTACAGTACAAAATGGGTATCTGTTGGGTAAAGGCCAACATATTTAACTTGGCCTGAAATGCTGTGCATGATTTGTCATGCCACTCTCTTCCCACTCCTTATCATCCAGCCTTCTCCTTGGTCTCTTAATTCCTTGAAGATACCAGGACTTTCCCAAACTAGAGAGCTTGTCCACATGCAAGTCTCAGCTTAAGAGTCACTTTCAGAGGGCAGTTGTCTCTTTCCTGTAAACTAGGTCAAATTCTCTATAAATAAATCTCATCTCATAAAATGCTTTTTCTTTATTAAATTCATCTCAAATATAATTAGACACTTGTTTATGTAATTAATTATATCAGGGCAAAAACACTGCAGTGTTTATTTGCTTTTATAATCTCAGCACTTAGCATAGTACCAGGTACCTAGCAGAAACTCAATAATGGTGTATTAAATCAATAAAAAGGTGAATAATTGGATGAATATAAACATTTCTGAACAAATGAGTCATTTCTGGGGGACACATATAAAACCACAGATGCCACAGAAACAGATGAAACCTCAGAAGCTTTGAGTTTAATACAAAATTGAGTCATTAGAAATTATTGTTGTCTTCTTTGGGATATTAATTTTAAAGTTGCTTGTTATACACATTCCATTACTCCTCTTTTTCTTATACCAGTAAGTCAACCATATAATGATTTTTCTGCTTTGTGAGCCATATCTTATATTGGCTTAGCTACATCTTAGGTTTTCAAATCAGAGACTTTCGACTATCTCTTTGCTATGTTTATAAGCACTTGGATCCTCACTTGGCTCGGCATCCATTTTCAAGGATTACCTTGAAAGTCTTTCAGTGTTCTAAAAGGCCACTGCCTTCTAAAGGCTCAGGCCTACTTTTGAAAGAAGGTTCTAGTTGAGTTTGCACTAATGAATTGGTTTACTGAATATAGAAGGAATTACATATTTCTTCTAAGGAAGAGCTACTAATAGCCAACATCTAACACTACTTCACATATAAAAGATACTTAATAATCACTGGATTTGATTAGTAAAGCAAGTAAGTTACAGGAGTGTTAGCTTCCAAGCTAAAAGAAATTCATTTAATTCTTTTGTTTGACAACAAAAGAATCTCTTTACTGGCAAATGAAATATCAAAACCAAAAATATGCTTAAAGAGATATTAAAACTATAATTCAATCTATAGAAAATTTGGTGTATATACATCCTTTTCCTCCTAGAAATGGATGAGACCAAGTGCAAATGCAAACTCAAATTTGTTTTGGCCTTCTAACCTTAGATTGTTATTGAAATAATAGAAAATTATCTATCCATTGTCAGTTTTCAGGTTGAGATTTTGCTGGTAGTTTTTTTAAAAGTTCATACGTGTGTGTGTGTGTGTGTGTGTGTGTGTGTGTGTGTGTGTGTGAATTCCCATAAGCATTTTCAAAAATGAATCCCAATAAATCAAAAAAATCTTCATTTTGATATTTAGTGGCATTAGGCCTTGTCATATACTCTCCAAGGTAAAACATTTGCAAAATGACTCTCTAAGGAGAAAAATCAAGTATAAAAATAAATCATTTAATTCACAAAACTCATTTTAAAGGCCATATGTACTTATTTTATGCACTCCAGAAAAGAAAGTCAAACTAATTCATTTTCTGTCATTAAGCCCAACTGTAACTAAGCCTTTCATGCAGTGCAACTATATCATCCCACTAAAATAAAGCTAGTGAGTAAATCACAAATATTCTTAAACATTCTCTAGGCGTTGTGAATTAATTTCCATGGATGTCATTCCTTTGAGTTTTAAAGTTACACTAAATGTTTTAAGGTTTTTGTTCATTATTTTTACAATTTCATTGGTTTTATGTGTTTAATACATTTAAAATGTCTGGTATTTCTTGCGTATGATAATTGTTAAATCCCTTTTTTTAAATCCATCCCCCCTTTCTGTTTTTTTTTGTTTGGACAGAGTTTTGCTGTTTCCCAGGTTGGTCTCAAACTCCTGCCCTCAGGCGATCCTCCTGTCTCAGCCTCCAGAGTCACTGAGATTATGGGCACCAGCCATGATGACCAGCTAAATCCCTCTTGACAGGCCAAGTTCCCCTCCTCTCCATCCTCCCTTTCACCCCACAAACACCACACCCAGAATATATGGTCGGTCTTTTCTTCTGAGAAGCTAACGGGGTTATCCTATTGTGACTGCTATGTTCCTCAGCGAAGTCACGTGTGGGGAATCAGTCAGAGTGGTGGGAAAAACTATAGGGAAAGGACACAAACCTTCTGAAAGGTCAGAAGCTTCTGCAGAGCCCTGGGGGAAAATAGCTCAGGGCAGCTATTCTATAACCCTGAGGCAGAGGGCAAGGAGTAGGTACAAGGGAGTATAGGGGAATTTATCTTAAACAGATTCGTTTACTTATGTTGACCAGGAACTCACCTTTGATCATCCACATGCGTGAAGTTCCCTGAAAGGGGAACAATAAATGTTCATTACCTACAGGTAGTGTTGGCTCCAGGTTTTTGGCATTGTGCCTGCACTGAATAAAAGCAAGCAGCTCCAGCTTCTTGCTCTGCTCCCTGGCCACTAGAGTCAGGTGGTCACCTAGCTGCTCTTATACTGCATACCTGTGTCTGAGTACTCATTTCATCCTTCGGCCAGGGTCTGCGGGACAGACCCAGTAGCCATGATTACACCCATGTGCGTCTTGCCCAAAAAGCAGCAACAATTGAAAGAATATATACAACAAACTTGTTGGTATGTATAAAGTTGACATTAGTAGAGAAAAATGGACCTGCCTGCTGAATTTGCCACCAGTGAGATATTAGTTTGCTCTTATTGGAAGCCAATAATTCTATTTTGGAAGAGGGAAGATAAAGTAATAAAGCCATCCCTTATTCCCTCCCCTTGAAAATGTAAGTGAAATATTGTGTGTCTAAATCCTTACAAAGTCAGGGACCTTAAGCAGGAGGAGGAGAAGAAAGAGAAGTCTCACCATCAAAGAACTGATGCCAATGTAAGTCATATCTGAATACTGTTGAATACAGTTTTAGGTTTTAAAAATTTCAAGAGCAGTGGAAAAAAACACACTTTTGAATTAATGTGTATCTCCTGATGTCCTAAAATGTTCATCTCATTGTTTAGTTTAAAAGAACTAAAAGTAACTATTCCAGAGAGAAGAACCATTCTTGGCTTTGGCAAGCATCTGAAACAATAGTATAATTCAGGAGTTCTTAAGAGCAATGCTATTTGGGGATCAATGATTCTTTGATGAGCATGGGCCATCCTGTGCATTGCAGGATGTTCAGCAGCATCACTGGCCTGCACCCACTAGATATTACCTCAAGCCATGACAATTAGAAATATGTCCAGACATTCCTCTATGTCTCCTAGAGAGCAAAACCACCCCTTGGTTGAAAACTGTGGCTGCAAATGATGGGTAGCACAAAGTGTAGTGGGGATCTGGTCAATAGTGCCTGAGTACACTAGCGAAGGCTTCCCAAACAATATGATGCTTGAACTGAGTTTTCAAGGTGAGCAAGAATTGTACAGAAGGCCAAAATAAACCCTTTCCCCAATGAGGAAATGTAATTGATGAACTCAAAATTGAGCACATTCAGGGTTAGTACTGGCAATTCCTGGGTCAATGAATTATCCAAATTGTACAGGTACAGTTGCTGTGGCATGCTCTCCTTCCACCATAACATGTTTTGGATAGTTTGTACTGCTAAAAGATGGTATCAAGTAATAAATAACAGTACTGGCCCAATTGTTACCCAGCTATGTGATCTTAGGGAAGCTGTGTAACTCTTGAGAATTTCAGTGCCTGTGTCTATAAAGTGAAGGTGTTCAATTAGTAGATGACCTCAACTGGCCCTTCAGATTAAGAAATTATTTGATAAATCTTTCTGTTTCTTAGAGTAGTCTTTCTGCTCATTAAAATGGATACCCTTTATGTTATATTGATTTGCAGTGGGTACTAATCAAACAGCAATTCTAGTAAGTTAGGTACAGCAAACTGATTAGAAATGCATTCTCAATTCTCATGCCCCTCTGGGGAAAATTAATCAGATTCAAAGGAGAACTCACTCACCCTTCAAACAAATCCCAGCATTATTACACTGATGGTGAATTAAGTAGCTCAAGATAGTATCAGTTTCAAAGATTTAAATCTTGTCATGTGTTAGCCTGTCACAGATACACATACATATTAACATACTTCAAAAATTCTGAAATGTTTCCACAAAAAGAGGGAAACATTTAGTTTAATACATAATCTATAGTCCAGATACTTTTAATAATAGTCTTTATATTTTAGAGAATTTTTAGGGTAACAGCAAATCTGAGTAGAAACTACAGAGTTTTCATATACCCCCTGCTCCCACTCTCGCACAGCCAGAGTATATAGCTAGTGCAGTAGTAATTGCAGTTTTGCTCTTACTTTTAACAGCAAGAACCGCAATTACTTTTGCAGCAAACTAATAGTACATTTGTTACAAGTGATAAGTTAACACGGACGTGCTATTATCACCCAAAGCTCACAGTTTCCCTGAGGATTTACTCTTGATATACATTCTAGAGTTTGACACACGTATAATGACATGTATCCACCATTATAGTATCATTCAGAGTAGTTTTACTGCCCTAAAAATCCTCTGTGTGCTACCTATTCATCTCTCTCTCCTGAGTCATCCCTGGCAACTGCTGATCTTTTTATTGTCTCCCTAACTTTGCCTTCTCCAGAGTGTCATGCAGTTGAAATCATACAGTATGTAGCTTTTTTGGATTAGCTTCTTTCATTTAGTAATAAGCATTTAAGATGTCTTAATAACTTTTCCTGGCTGGATAGCTCATTTCTTTTCAGCACCAAGTAATATTCCATTGTCTGAATATACCACAGTTTTTCATTGCTTCATCTACTGAAAGGACATAGTTTTGGCAACTATGAAGAAGGCTGTTATGAGTGTCAGTGTGCAGGTTTTTGCAGGGAGACAGGCACTTTTCAAAACATAGTTTTTTATATATGAATAAGTAAAACAGGGAATGGGTATTACATCTTAATTTTTTTATTCAAAAATAAGCGAACTTCTATTAAGTCAACTTTTAATTGACATGTTTCTGAATCAACTCAGCAGTTATGTTAGAGGGCCAGAAGTAACAGCCATTTTGGGGATTAATGAGTACAGACTGTACTCCAGATACTCATACAAATACAAAAGTGAACAGTAAGTCAAGCCACCCTATGACAAGATCAGGTTGGGGTAAGATATACACAGGAGGATCCCAAGTATGTTTTAGCCACACAGCCTGTAGATGCTTACTAGTTTCTTTGGAGGAATAACAGAATGATTTCAGGCTATTCGTGCTTTTTAGAGTTAATTATATGCAAGTATATAACATAGAGTTATTTAATATAATGTTGATTAGTCTTTTGTTCTGTTAAAGAACCCCTTTGGTGTATCAGTTATCTATTGCTGCATAACAAACCAACCTAAAACTTAGTGGTTTAAAGTGATAACCACTTATTTAGCTTATTATTCTGTGGATAAACAATTTAGGCTGAACGTATCTTGGCGGTTTGGGGTTTTTGTTTGTTTGTTTGTCTAAATTGTCCTCCCTCATCATCCGTAGTCAGTTGCGAGTTGCTTTTATTGATCTTTGCTATACCCTCTTACATCATCATGGCTGGGACAGCTGGGTTGACTCAATTCTGGCCCATATATTCTTTCATCCTCCAGCAAGCTAACCTGTGATTGTTCACATAGTGGCTGGATAGGGTTCCAAAAGAGTAGAAGCATGTAACCGCTCTTGTGGGCTAGGTTCTGAACTTGCACAAAGTTATTTCTGCTGGATTTTGTGGGCTGAAGCAAATCACAAAGTCTGCCCCTATTCAAGGGAAGGGGAAACAGACTTCATTTCTTGATGGGACAAGTTTCAAAGTCACCTTTCACAGGGAAGAGATAAAGAAAGGAGTGAAGGATTATACTCCCAGTTATCAGGTCTTCAGACTTGAACTGGAATCTATACCATCAGCTTTCTGGTTCTTAAGACTTTAGAACTATGCCACCAGCTTGCTGGATTTGCACCTTGTGGATGGCAGATTATGAGACTTTCCAGACTCCATAATCACATGAGCATATATATACACACACACACTCATATATATGTATATGGTTTCTGAATTTACATACACATATATATGGTTTCTGAATTGGCTCTCTAATCTGATTTGATTTAAATATTTTAATGACTTCCTCTTCTCTATCAGTAAAGAGAGCACTGATAGCACATGTTTGATCTGGCAACAGAAATATACAAATATTTGCATTAGAAACTCAATCAATCACTTATAAGAAGCAAGGAGCAATCCCAGCACTTTGGGAGGCTGAGGCGGGTGGATCACAAGGTCAAGCGATCGAGACCATCCTGGTTAACACAGTGAAACCCCATCTCTACTAAAAATATAAAAAATTAGCCAGGCGTGATGGCGGGCACCTATAGTCCCAGCTACTCGGGAGGCTGAGGCAGGAGAATGGCGTGAACCCGGAAGGCGGAGCTTTCAGTAAGCCAAGATTGTGCCACTGCACTCCAGCCTGGGCAACAGAGTGAGACTCCATCTCAAAAAAAAAAAAAAAAAAAAGAAAAAACAAAGAAGTAAGTAGCTTGAGTTACTGGATATAATACCTTCTGACACTTTTGGAAAAGTAACAAACATAGTAAGTTTGGCTGTTCACTCCCAATGTTTCTGGTCAAAGTGGTGAAAAAAAAGAATGAGCTAAGAGGTTCCAATTCCCAGTTTTTATGTGGTAGAAATGACCTAAAGTCTTCCATCTGTGTCCTGAAGGAAATCTGTAACTCCTGTAGCCATAGGGCTGAGATTGACAAAAATCAAACGCAGAATCTCATCTTGCAGCTGGCTGAATTATAACACAAGTTGAACTCCCAGTCTCACAGGTTCTCTACTGTTCAAATGAGGGTATTAGTTGAAAAAACAATGGGATCCTTTAAGTTGGGATGGAGATATGTGGGAAAACCCAGATGAAGTTGCGGACATTGAGGCCCTAAATTCTGACAAGTCTTCTTTACCAGTGGAAGAAGTCTCCCCACGTTCAGCAGAAGAAGCTTCCCCCTGCAGCAGAAGTGGCCTACCCACTCCCAGCAGAAGTGGCTTCCTCATTCTCAGCATCTCCACACTCAGCGGTAGCAGCATCCCTATCCCCAAGTGAATTGATTTGTCCCCCCACAACCCCAAGTGGTATAGGGCTTTCACCCCCATCTGAAAGCCCTGTACCACTTTGTCTGAGGGGATTAACCCTGCATTGCCTGAAGAAACTGAAATGGTATCCCCTGAGGCCTCACATGCAAGACAATGCTAGATCTCCTCAGAACCTCCCCCTCTCACATCTCTTTGTTTGCAGATCTATAACAAGACTGAAGACCCCACAGGCCCCTAAAGGTGAGGTTCAAAGTGTGACCCACGAAGAGCAGTGCTACATTCCACAAGAAAGATCTGAGTTTTCTAATGTACACAGACAAAACTCCAGGGAACATGTGTAGGGATGGATACTAAGGGTGTGGGATAATGGTGGAAGGAACAGAAAATTGGAAAAGGCCAGCTGTATTGATCTGGACCCCAGCAGTTCATTTGGATGGCTGAAACATGAACCAAAAGGTGGTCAACAATGAACAAGTTGGAAATGCCAAACCTGGCTAGGTTTATTATAGAGGAAAAAATTCAAAGGCTCAAGGAGATTGGAATGTTAGGGTAGGCTCGTTGTTTGTGATCTACCTATCTAAACTGGTAGAATCCAGGAGATATGCCTTTTATCATATGTATGAGAAATAAATTTGTGTGGGAGGCCCCAGCATTCTTGAAGAGCTCCACAATTGCTCTTCTCTGTAGGTTAGACCTTACAGTGGAAACTACACTCATTGATTTGAGAAAACTTAATGCAGTGGGAATAACTGAACTGCAGCGTGGCAGAGGCCAAGTGGCAGCACTCAACTGTCACAGGCAAGGTGGGCAGGGTTTCCCTGATGGACAGACATGTCAAAGCAGCAATCAGAATACTCTGAGTCTTGTAGACCTGTGGCATTAGCTAGTAAACTGACAAAAATTCAGAGGCTTTCTACTTAGGTGAAATTTCTAGGGGTCCAGTGGTGTGGGGGCATGCTGTGATATCTCTTCTGAGATGAAGGATAAGTTGTTGCATCTGGCCCTCCTACAACCAAAAAATAGGTCTCCTTGGCTTTTCAAGGTAACATATTCCTCATTTGTGTGTGTTACTCCAACTAATTTACTGAGTGACCAAAAAAGCTGCCAGGCCTTTGTCAGACCGCTACAGGTGAATCACAGTGCAGTCCCTTAAAATTTCAGAGCAAGGCCCTGCCATCACCCATAGATAACTACCCTGCTTTTGAGAAATAGTTACCAGGCCTTAGTAGATACCCAACGGTTAACCAGGGGAAGATAAGACCACAGGCGTGGTCTGCAAATGGTTCTACCTAATATGCCGGTACCACCTGAAAGGGTACAGACAGCTGCACCACTATAGCTTTTTTTCTGGGACATCCCTGAAGTACAGTGGTAAGGGAAATCTTCCTCCTGGGCAGAACTTTGAGCAGTGCACCTGGCTGTTCACTTTGCTTAGAAGAAGAAATGGCCAGATACGTGATGACATTCAAGGACTGTGGCCAGTGATATAGCTGGATGGTCTAGAATTTGAAAGGGACATGATTGGAAAACTGGTGATAAAGAAATGTGAAAAAAAATTTGCTCAATAGTTTCAAATAAAACTCTCTTTAGAAATATTTTACTTTTCATTTGTCTTTAATGCTCCATTTTCTTTAACTTACACTTCATCATAATACATACTAACAAACTGAAATTTTTTGAATAGCAGCTACTAAACCATGTTGATTAAATTAAAAAGTAAAAATAATCATTTACTCCTCCAAACCACATACCTACTTGTATCGATCTGTCGTAATCCACCCAGCAGAATTGTGATATTTTGGAGCATGTTTTATTTACAAATTGCAATTAGATACTCTGTCTAAGTGTGATTCAGAATGAAACCTCATTATGGAGATATTTAATACAGACATTTCATTTTATAACACAACAAATTTAAGTCTTATTTATTTTCCCAGTCTAAATTGGATGTTATAACTCAGTATTTCAGTCACAAGTAATCTGCCAACTCTGGCTATACAATCATAATATAAGACCAATTTATGTTAATTAAAAAATAAAGGTTTAAAAATATTATCAGCATTTTAATACCTTTGAAAAAAGAGGAAACTGATTGGAAGGAATGATTTTGCTAGTGTTAGAAAATCCTGGGAATCTGCCAGTCTAAAAATATTCATTGTGTTTCATCCTCTTTTGGGAGTATTTTTAGGAGGGTAGACATTAAAGCAGAATAATAAAACCCAGTGGAGTTGATTTACTGCAGGAAGATTTGTCATCTAACAAAAAAATACTTTTGAGCATCTACTATGCACTGTTTGGCGGTGATATAAAGAATCTTCCTGACTTAAGGATGTTGCAACATGCTTGAGAAAATGGAGCATGAACATTTTAATGATGTCAGAATATATACAAATAACATAAACCTGAACGATCATTAAACTAGTGCAACATGTGCAACTGCTAAGAGTCACATAGTGAAACAACAATCAAAATAGTTGGAAGGCTTATAATCAAGAAATGATTTGGAAAAAAAGTGAATTTTGAAAGGGCAAAACACAGATCATTTCTGTGAAAACATGAAAATAAGTGAGGGTTATTAACAAAATGTAGAAGAGAATGGACACAAAACATATAATTGCTTTATGTAACAGCCTGATGATAAGTTTTCTTTAATGAACCAGAAACAAGGACTCTTGATGCAAGCAAAAATGCACTGAGATTTTCTACAGCACCCTTTATTTATCACAGAGACAGCAAAACTCAGGGGTTAGAAGCTTGCAATCTGGAGTCAGACTGTCTGAGTTCAAACCCGACTTTGCCACTAATTAGCTGTGTGACCTTAAGTAACTTATTTGACTTATTTGTGCCCTGTCTCTCATTTGTAAAACACAGATGATAGTAGCACCTGCCTATGCTAGATTGTCTGTTTGGTTAAAATGGGAATTACATTTCTCAGAATCCCATCTCTGTATGACTCTGGGTTATGCTGGTCAAAAGAGGGTTTCTAATCACAGTCTGAATGCCACGTATAATACTTCATAGAGGGTTCTTTGGGGATAGTGAAATTCTATTCCAAATGATATTTCTTAACCATTCACATCCATCACTGTAGCACCCTTTTTTTTTTTGTAATAAGCTTTAAAATACGATATGTTGGATGAGGTAGCTAGCATCAGACTATAAAACCCAAAACAAGCTATAAGAACTAATTTCTATTTTGATTGCTCCTGGCCAGGTAAACAGCTGGGAGCTCAATGAAATAATGATGATGAAATGCTAGGATTGCTGTTGTCACAGCTGTATCACTGAATACAATAAAACTGAGAAAATAGACGATTTTACATTTCCCAAGTCCTTTTTACTATCTTTGTTCTTCTAATCTTGACAAGAACACAATGAAGTGCACTGGGACAATTATGGAATTAATGTATCTGTGTCACAGATGGGGAAATGTAACTCAGATCATTTAGTAGGCTTAGTGTCTAAGTGGTAGTTACTTTCACTTAAACTTCACAACATTTCAGTATTTTCAAGTGGCCTTTTGGGCACCAAAATCATTATGGAAAGTACAAATAAATAAAGACAGTAGTGAAAAAGTAAAAGATTTAGTATTCCAATTTGGTTAAGATGACTTTGTTGGGGAGTGGGATTAAACAGAAATTTTACGGAAAATGAGAAGAAAGTCCCCAGATGTGCATGTAAAAGGATTATTTTTAGAGAACAATAAGACTCAGTGAGTGAAGCAGTGATTTATCAGCAGAAAGAAGAATAGCAAATAGCTATGTTTACACTCTCAGATGTCTGTATTATTTCAAGCGTAGGCCCTGATGAATGAAAACTAAGTGATTCACCAGAGGTGGGGTGGGTGGCACCTGAGCATTTGCTGCTACTCAAACCCCACTGAACACATTCCCAAGAAGGGAAGAGGAAAACTTAAAGACAGTAGAGTTAAAGAAGGCATCTGGACCAACTAAATCTGCAAAGAGCCATTTAATTTCCCTGCATATTCCTGTGTGTTTGAACCTTACACACCCCAGAAGGAAAAGAGGCTAATTAGTTTTATACCTATTCAGTATTCAAAAATAGAAAGGGTTGTGATTACTGACCCACTCATTTCCCATTCCTTGCCCAAGGCAGAATATGCTCCTGTGGCGACTGACTCATTCTTTCTCCTCGAGTGCACGGGGCTTGCAGCAGCAGCTCTCAATCCTGCTGCAAGCGGGAATCATCTGGAAAAAAATGCTTTTAAACACTCTGATGCCCAGGCTGCACTCTGTACCAACTAAATCTAAATCTCTAAAGAGTAGGACTACTACATCAGTGTTTTTCAAAGTTCCCCAGGTGACTCTGATGTACAGCTAAGTTTAAGAATAAAGGAAGACCACGGAAATGCAATTATTGACAGTCTAGACCACAGCTCAGCCAGTGAAGAGAATTGGTGATATGAACTTTATTTGGAAATGGGATCTTTCTTTACAGAGGGAACCAAGTTAAAATGAGTTCATTAGGTGAGCCCTAATCAAATATGACTGGTGTCCTTATGAAAGCAGAATTTGGACACAGACACACACAGAGAGAAGGTCATGTGAAGGTGAAGGCAGAGATCCGGGTGATTAATCTACAAGACACAGAATGCCAGAGATTGCCAGCAAACCGCTGGAAGCTAGGAAAAGAAGCTTAAAAGAGATTCTCCCTCAGCCTTCAGAAGGATCCAACCTTACTGACATCCTGATTTTGGCTTCTGGTCTCCAGAACTGTGAGACAATACATTTTTGTTGTTTAAGCCACTCTGTTGTACTTTGCTGTGGCAGCTCGAAAAAACTAATGCAAGGCACAACTCGATACCTAACTTATAAGGCCAAGTTTAACATATTAAAACATTCTCCTACTTGGGTCATGTTGACTTTTAAAAGTAACTGTTGATTTATGGGAAAAAAAAAAGTTGAGGTAAAACCTTATTAGCTAGCTTTTTTTTTTTTTTTTAAGGGCAGAAAAAAGAAATCTGTAGATTTAAATCCCCAAACAGAAACTAATAAATACTTTATTTATTTCGTCAAAATTCCCGAGTATAATCATCTTATGCTGAACTCTTAAAAAATGCCATGGAGACTATAAGTAATAAAGATTTAGGAAAAAATCTCTTCAGAGAAGTATGACTAGAATGCCACCACTAACTGAACTTTTTAAAAAGTTAATTGTAATTTTTAAATCAGTAGATACAAAAGTTTATTCAGTAGAAAAGTAAGGCTCCTTCCTACCCATGTACCCTATAGTTGTTATTTAAGATTCAAAGGTGTGACCTTCCTCTCCTCATCCTTATCCCACCTTCCTAGGGTTTACTTACTACCCTTAAGCCCTAAGAGATTAGCTAGGTTTTAAAATTTATGTACACATCATTAGTTTATTTTTTCAATAAGAAATACAT
Source organism: Macaca thibetana thibetana (assembly GCF_024542745.1). Classification (NCBI taxonomy): domain Eukaryota; kingdom Metazoa; phylum Chordata; class Mammalia; order Primates; family Cercopithecidae; genus Macaca; species Macaca thibetana. Next base: position 38,795,675 of record NC_065585.1, read on the forward strand.
GCACAAGTACCAAAATTTAAATGGTGCAACAAAGTGCAAGATATCCAAGTAAATCTCCTTGCCACTCTTCTTCCCAGAAAGCCTCAAGGCAATCAGTATCACCAAGTTTTTGGACAAACTTTCCAGGATACTCAGTGCAAAATGAATAATTTATACATACATATTTTAATATAAATAGTAGCATATTATACATATTGATCTGCAAATTGCTGGGGGGGGTTTCTTTGCACTTAATAATATATCTTGGAATTGTTCCAAGTCATTATACATACAGAGCATTCATTTGTTTTTAAATAAAATTTTATTTTTAAATAATTTTGGATTTAAAGAACAGCTTCAAAGACAGTATAGAGAGTTTCTGTGTACCCTTTGTCTAGTTTCTCCTAACGTTAACACTTTACATAACCATGGTATATTTGTCAAAACTAAGACGTTAATCTTGCCATATTACTATTATTGGTGCAAAAGTAATAGCGGTTTTTACCATTAAAAGTAATGGCAAAAAGCACAATTACTTTGCACCAACCTAATAAAAACTACAGACATTATTCACCAGTTTTTCCACTGTCTCCTTACTGTCTGAGGGTCCAGTCCAGGGAACCGTACTGCATTTAGTCGTCATGTCCCCTTAGTCTCCTCTGGTCTGTGACAGTTTCTCAATCTTTCTTTATTTTTTTAACACCTTGACAGTTTTAAGAATATTTGTCAAGTATTTTGCAGAATGTCCCTCAGTCTCTGTTTCATAGTGTTTTTTCTCATAATTAGACTAGGACTGTGTGTTTGGGGAACACTATCACAGACATGAGACACCCTCCTCCCCACATCCTATCGGGAGTACATGAGATGAATGTCCTGTATCACCAGCAATGTTACCTTTGATCACTTGGCTCAGGCGGTATGTGTCAGGTTTCTCTACTGTACAGTTACTCTTTCTCCCTTTCCAAACACTACCCTTTGGAAGTGAGACACCAAATACCACCCACTCTCCAGCACAGTGGAATTAAGCTGCCCCTCCTGGAGGGAGTTATGTCTACATATAGTATTTGGAATTGTTCAAAGTGGAAGATTTGTCTGTTCTCCCTCTATTTATTTACATGTGTATGTATTTATTTATATAAGTAGGAACTCATGGACATTCGTTTTACGCTTTGGGTTGTAAACTAGTATTATTCTATTTATTTTGTTGCTCAAATTGTTCCAGTCTTGGCCATTGGGAACTCAGTTAGGTTGGCTCCTGGGCCCCTGTGACATGCCCCATTCTTTTCTTTTTTTGAGCACTTCCTCATTTTTTGACACTAGAAGACACTCCAGGTCTGTCTTGTATCTTCCCTGCCCAGCCCTAGAATCAGCTATTTTCCCAAAGAATGCTGAGTCCTTTCATCGGAGAGTGGTATTTAGAAAGTACAATCTGGGCATTGGGTCTGCTCTTTACCACAAGTGTATCATTGCTTCCTGGCCCTCTTGGTAGACAGACCTGGGAAATAGATGGATCTATACTAACCGATGTATACACACATATCTATACTTTTATGTATCCATAGCTGATATGGTTTGGCTGTGTCCCCACCAAATCTCAACTTGAATTGTAGCTCCCAGAATTCTCACATGTTGTGGGAGGGACCCAGAGGGAGGTGATTGAATTATGGGGACCAGTCTTTCCCATGCTAGTCTCGTGATAGTGAATAAGTCTCATGAGATCTAATGGGTTTATCAGGGGTTTCTGCTTTTGCTACTTTCTCATTTTCTCTTGCTGCCGTCACGTAAGAAGTGCCTTTCACCTCCCATCGTGATTCTAAGGCCTCCCCAGCCATGTGGAACTGTAAGTCCAATTAAACCTCTTTTTCTTCCAGTCTTGGGTATGTCTTTATCAGCAGCATGAAAACGGACTAATACAATATCTTTATCTTGTGCGTATTGATGGCTCCAACTCCAATTCAACACCACAGGATTCATTCTAGACTGCCCCCTTGGATTATTTTAGCTTTTATCTGATAGTGATAAATCTGGCTCCCATGATCTAAAACATACATATATATTAATACATATAACATGGTTTCAGAATTGCCAAAGGGTATCCCTATGCACAGTTCCTTTTGGTTTTAGCTTTTCAGTTTCCAGGGAAAACAATGTTTTCTAAAGTTATTCAGGTCAATTACTTTTCCCCCCACTACTTTTAGGGAGGTTATAACATACACTTGTAAAACATCAGATTTCTTTCTCAGTCTGCATTCCATTCTGAGATCCTTAGGTTGATGCTTTTGAAAATTTATTTGCATATCTAAAGTTCACACTCATGATGCACAGTTCTGTGGACTTCGAGAAATGCATCGAGTCATATTTCTGCCACCCAAGTAGCATGTGAAACAGTTCCATTACACCTAGAGTTCATTTGTGCAGCCTCTTTTGGTCAACTATTGTCCTGTCCCACAAAGCCTGGCAACCACCAAACTGTGCTCCATCCCCATACCTTTTCCAAAATGTCAAATAAGTGAAGTCAAAATGTAGCTTCCTGGGTCTAGCTTCTTTCAGTTGACAAAATATATTTAAGAGTCATCCCTGATATTGTTACAATCAGTAGGTCCCACTCTTTATTGCTGAGTAGTATCCCATTATTTGGCTGTATCATATCCGTTTATCCACTTACCAGCTGGAGGACATTCAGGTGGTTTCCAGTTTTTAATGAGTATGAATACAAATGATATTCAGGATTCATAATGATATTTATAGTTTTTAATGATAATGATTATCAACATCATAGCCCAGGTGTTGGTGTGGATATTGGTTTTAAGTTTTCTTAGGTAATTATCTAAGAGTGAGGTTGCTGGGTTATATGGCAAGCATGTGGTTAATTTTGTAAGAAATTGTTTTTTTTTTTTACCATTCTAACAGATGTGTAGCATATCTATTAAATATACCCTTTAAAAAAGTCCTCTAATACTACAGATTTCATCTTTCAAAAAGGGCAACATGTTGTCATGATTTTTGGGTGGCTGTGTGTCAATAGCTGAAAATATGTTTCCTGCCCCCAACTCTTAGAATAAAATGCTGCAGCTCAAAATGCCCTGTCATCGATTATTTAATCACTAAGTGGATAGTACATCTGTACAACAGTTACTGTCTGCCTTTTCAGGTAGAGATTCCATTTTAAAAATAACTTTCTACTATTTCCCTAAACTTGATGTCCCATTATTATTTTAAAATGTATCTTAAACAGAAATAGCTAACATTATCTTTAAAATGTAGGAGTATCGCCTTTTCCTTGGCTAACTGTTTTAATTGTGTTTCTGATAGTATAAATATATAGGAATATCAAATCCTAATGGTAAGTATGTATTATGCAAGTTATATCAAGTACTTAGTAAAATTGGATACCAAAATTATATATATGAAGATCATTATAGAATTATTTATAGTATGAACATAAAATTTACTAGAAAAGTTACATTTTCAAAATTCCTACACTCTTAACTATAAAACACTCCTTACATATCTAAAATATAGCAACCTTTCAATCCACCCTATGTTATATATTTCATTACTCACAAACACTATCAAGAAGAAGGAAGGGGAAATAAAGAAGAATTCATCTGATTATTTTGATAGCATTTAAGTGGTTGGAGATTTTTAATGTTTTAGACATAAAATGTTTTTTTCTATCGACTGTTTCTTATAGCAATGGAAAGACTTTTACATAGACTGTTAAAAATAGATTACACGTGATTTCTACTTTTATTCATTATGTAAATTAGCAGTTTGAATAAAAAATTCAAAGCACTGATATAAATTGGTGGCTCGATTATGATTCGTAACTGTGTTTTGGGATTATCTGAGCCCAGGCACACTGTAGTAAACTAATGAATAACTAGCTCGCGTGTGGTTTATGACATGCAAAGATAGTGTTATAAATTTACCATTAGGAAATTCGTGTTGACTTACTTCTCTAGTAATAAGGATAAGCTAATATTCGCCCATACTGTTTCTACTAATTTCTCTTTGTCATGCATTTGTGAGATTAATTAGAGTTAAAGGTACAGACTGTAGCAATGAAAAGATTACAGGTAATCAGCTTGCTATGTAAGAGGAGGGAAACAGAAACCATATGGAGCTGTGACTCAGAAAGGAAAACAATCTCAAGTTAAGTGGAGAAGTGGGAGAAGGATGGAAACAGTCACAGGTTCTCCAGATCCCCTGTTTGGGGAGCAATATGATTCTAAAGGAGCTGGGGAAATTGTTTTGAAGCTGTGTATGGCAAGAAAATCTAAAAAACAACAACAAAAAAGAGCCAGCAAGCTGTTTTTATTTAGATTCAATGTCATTGAGTTGGCACATCTATTGGGTGATAACCCCTATCCTGTGAAGAAATATCATAGCTATATTTACCCTTCCTAGGAAATTACTTTCCTATTTGCCCCCTGTCTTTTAGATATTATCATCTATGATATACCTAGCTCGTTTAGGGTGAAAACTAGGTTACAGGAAAATTATAGAAAATCTCATTCTGAAGTTTCTTGGATAAAGAATATGAAATTCCCACCCATTACCAATTTTTCATGCTGATAAATCAGTAATATCACCACTGCATATCATAAGCAACAGGTTTTCCATATTTGGCACTACCTTACTATATTTTGTTGTCAGTATAACACTCCCTCATGTCTCTACCTCTGTGACCTTGCGTATGCTCTAACTCACCAGGAAAGAAAGTCTCTTGTCTCTTCACCAACCTAACCTAACTAATTTTATCTTCTCCAACTGCCTACTTGACATCTTTACTTAGATGTGTTAAAGGCAACTCAAATCCAACATTTCCTAAACTGAGCTCATGAATCCTTCCCTCTCAAACGCAGTCTTCTTCCATTTTCCTCCATTAGAGTAAATAGGACCATCCTTTGGTCCTTCACACAAAGCAAACACATATGTACCAGAAACTTTCTGTGCAATGGGAAAAATCAGTCAGTCACCACCAGGGTTGAACATCCATTGGGTTATTTGTAAGTCCTAAGGTCTCACTTGCCAGCAGAGGGTACCAAGAGCCAACTGCCATTGACCACAGATGCACCTAGGTTAGTGCTCATCACCTGGTACTTTCAAATGTCCTGCAGCTCTGATGTTGCTTTTGTGTCATGCTTTGAGCAAGGAATTATTTGCTGAGGATGAGAGGCCTTTAGGACAGAACATAACAATCCCAGCTGGTGTCTCCCTAACTTTCTGGGGCAGTGTCAAGGTATGGTGTGAAGGCGCCACAGCCCTCAGTGCTTTGATTGGTACTTCTGGATTACAGATCTGCAGATGTCTCTTTTTCTTTAAAATTTTCCATATTTTAGATGTTTCTCTTCTGTAAAGAATGGCTTTAGTCATCAGAAATAAATAAATAGTGTATGGAAAAGCACTAACAACAACAACAAAAAGAGATTTTAAATCTGTATGCTAAGACTAAAAAAAAGTCTGAGTTTGCAGAGCTCAAAAGAATGTACAAATAAATTTATCCTAAATAGGACATCAAACTATGGGTTAAAAAAATTTGTTGGTATATAAAAAATCTAAAGGGACACAGACTTGAAATCTCATTTTAAATGGAGCATGTGTCTTTATTTGTTACATTTTAGCATTCATTACTAAAAAATATTTTAAAGAAAGAACACATTTTTCCCTCATGACTAAAGTCAAGGAGTGTATGTCGTGATCATGGAACACAATAAAGATGATTTATTATTTTTGTACTACCACATGCATAATACCATCTACATAAATTCTTAGCAACTCATGCCCCAAATTTCACATTGGATATTATAATACCCTGGCTCAATTAGATCTAGAACAAAATGTTAAAGTATTTTTTGTAAATATAATTTATGTATCTTTCTAAAACTTTTAATTGTGAAAAAATGACAAATACAAGCATAGAAAGATAACCTAATGAATCCTATGATTCAATAATTATCAAGTCATCACACGTTTAATAATTATCAACTCACGGCCAATCTTGTTTTATCTATACTTCCATTCACTTTCTCCAATTTCAATTATTTTGAAGACTTCATATCATTTAAGTTTCTATGTTTTTTAAAGGCAAACCCCACAAGAGATAAATGACAAACGTAAGCAAATGTTGCCTTTAATTTACTAACATTGAATTTCTCTTCTTGTGCAAAAACTAGAGTCCTACAGGCACAGGGTTGGTAGTTTACTAATGAGAGTATTTGGTGGGGGGGCTTCCGAAGAGCAAATTACAATTTCTAGTGAATCATTCACTTAAGACCAAACTATATTGGAGAGTCTTATGTGTGAGTATACTTGGGTAATCTACACATATTGACTTATAGAAGATTTTAGGTTTTCTGGAATAGAAATTATAAATTATTTTACTATTATTACCATTACCAAATTAACATTTGTTTTTCAGTAATTAAAATTTTCTACTGAATTGTTTATTCTGCTCATACTCTTATGATTTTTAAAATTCTGCAGAATAGTAACGTAACGATACTGTATGTGCAATACTTATGAACACCTGCAACTAAAGCCAGGTTGCCTGAATTTGAAGTGTTGTTCTGATACTATCTGTGTGACATTGGAAAAATTGCTCAACCTCTCTGTATCTCAGTTTCCTTGTGTATAAAATAGGAGATAATAACAGTTTGCATCTCTTAAAGGTGTTATGAGGAACTAACTGAATTAATATACGGAAAGTGTTTAGAACAGTGCTTGGCACACAAAAAGCATTATATAAGTGTAAGCTATTATTCCATACACTCCCTTTCTCCCCCTCTCCAGGAGACAAACTCTAGAAAGGCTGGTGTTTTTTTTCATTAAGGTGTCCGCAGTAGTGTCCCTAGTACTGGCACAAAGCAGGCATTCAAATAATGTTTGTGGAATAAATAAATCTATAAAATCTCAGTTATCTTATTATAGATTTTAAAACATGAATGTGTATTACTTATTATAACATTAAAAAATAAAAATATTAAATAATCCTACTGAAGTAAAAATTATAATTAAGTAAAAATCATGAAATAGCTACTTTTATCCACAATGGATAATTTTTTTTGAGACAGAGGCCTCCCCTGTCACCCAGGCTGGAGTGCAGTGGCATGATCTCAACTCACTGCAACCTCCACCTCCCAGGTTCAAGCAATTCTCCTGCCTCACCCTCCCGAATAGCTGGGACTACAGGCACCTGCCACCACGCCCAGCTAATTTTTGTTAATTTAGTAGGGACAGGGTTTCAACACGTGGGCCAGGTTGGTCTTGAACTCCTGACTTCAAGTGATCCATCCACCTCAGCCTCCCAAAGTGCAGGAATTACAGGCATGAGCCACCACACTCAGCCCATGATGTATAAATTTAAAATTCAAGAGCAAATGAAACTAATCTATATATATCCCCAAAGATTTGTCTTTCCAGTTAATATCTGAAGGTATATATCATCAAATATGAAATATCAGTTTTACTGAGGTTGAATTTATACTTCTCTTTAGGAGGTGAACTCAATTCTTTAGGTCAGATCTGTATTTTAAGAAATAACTGGGAAATTGGGTATGATCAAGTTCTCACAAGTCTTCCAAGCATATGGATTATTCCATGAATTACTGAAAAAGGATTTTAAAGTGTTAATTATAAACTAATTTAGGCTCTATAGAGACGGGCATCATAGGCATGGTAGGGATATAGTATTCTTGTTTATTAATTAATAACTTATTGTCTTATGAGAAAATACAGTCAAATACAGACATGCTTCATTTAGCCAGCACTGACAGTACATAGGTGTTTCACAGAATTTAACTTACCAAAGAGCCTAAAGTTATCTTTCCTTATAGTGTTAAAACATTTTCATGGGCAGTTTTTCAAAATGTATTCAATTCTTCCTTGCCTTTTTGCATGTAGCAGGCATTGCTTGATTAAACTTTATGTTGGATAACTTAACCTTTTCATAACGATTCAGGGTCATCATTACAAAAATTAATTATTACTATGTGTTATAATACAGTAATGTTCTCAGGAGTTTTTGAGGTTTAGAAACATATTTATCTTACTAAAGTCTCTGGAGTGCTATGATTCTTCTTATTAGAAGGATGAGGGTAAAGAAGGGGTCTAAACTGAATACTTAGTTCCCATGGCTCTGATTTTAGAGGTCATTATGTAATTCTTAGACACCTGAGTTTTGAGGCTGTCCCTGGAAGAAACTACAAAGTGGGAGAGAACAGAAGGATCTCATTGAGTACAGAGGACATCTACCGAAGCCCAAATAATTTTATACTATCAGCTTTCCAGCCTAGCTTACTGACCTAAGCCATCAAAGCGGGAACATATGAGCTTCAAGGTGCAAGACAGTAAAATGGTAGAATTTCTTAGGTCCTGTGCTATTGAAGCTCAACTTAAAGAACTGAAAGGCTGGGCACAGTGGCTCATGCCTGTAATCCCAGCACTTTGGGAGACCGAGGTAGGAGGATCACGAGGTCAGGAGTTTGAGAACAGCCTGGCCAACATAATGAAACCCCGTCTCTACTAAAAATACAAAAAATTAGCCAGGTGTGGTGGTAGGCACCTGTAATCTCAGCTACTCGGGAGGCTGAGGCAGGAGAATTTCTTGAACCAGGGAGGCAGAGGTTGCAGTGAGCAGAGATCTCGCCATTGCACTCCAGTCCAGGTGACAGTGCCAGACACTATCAAAAAAACAAAAACAAAAAAAACTAAAAAAACTAAAAAACAAAAACTGAAAGTCCTGTGAGACCTCGGGGTCAACAAATAGCATAAGAGCAGTATTAGGCCAAAGGCAAGGGCTGCAGGTCTTTGAATGCTGGACCCAAATGCACAGGTATCGGATGGGGACATCACTGTTCTAGCACTTGCCATAGGGTTAGCCACGAATTTTATTTACAACTGGGCCTTCAGATAATTTTTCCAAGACTGGGGAAATAAGGATTCTATTTCCCTTCATCCTCTTAAAGTGAAACGCCTAGCTTTTACTACTTGATGCACTCACTGTATTTGTCACTATCACCTTTTCCTTCCCCTTGCAATTTCTTGCTTCTAATTTGTTACGGCCTGGAAAGCCACAATCTTTCTAATATTGGGTCTACAATAAAAGTAATATTTCCCCAAGGGATTTACCCATGGAAAGCATATGGGCTTTACGCAGTAGACATTGCTATATCTATTTTAGGCTATAAGAGAATTTTAAACTTGGTTCCTGGTCCTTAATGTGTCCTAGGATGGCTAAAAGTGCAAAATAAATTACCCTGAGAAAAATAAGTAGTTACTGTAAACAGATTTAGAGCCCCTTAAGTCACCAGCTTTGTACTGATCTGATGCATACTACTTAAGAGTTGGAGCATAATGAACACCTTCTGGGCACTCTTATTACTTGGAGAATTGAATGCAATTGTATGCCTGGTCTATAGCATGTGTCCTCCAATGATCTACTTGAAATTAAATACTATGAGAGATGCAACCCTAGACTTAAAATACTTTTTGTATTTTTAAAATTTTCCATGTGGGAAAAGAAAAAGTAATCTTGAGCTCTGCTGTCACCCTTGCAGTTTTCCATTAAAAGGTAAGCATTCCAATGTCACTTTTATAAAGATTTATAAGCAAAATAAAAACAGAAGCAACAACTGGATAAAGACCCTCAGAGAAACACCCAAAAAATCTCAAAAGAATGACCTCCTTTTTTCAGACCCATGAGAACGTAGCATGAGGCTTCTCCTAGTACAGCTTGGAAAACATAATTGTGTCTAGATGGAGAGAGAGTTTCTACAGTAGACCCAGCAGCTTTTGGATATTTGATGCTAGTGATTTCAATTGTGAAATAAATAATTTTTCCACTAACAAACAACTAAAAAGAATGGTCTGTGCAAACCTGCATTCCCTGATATTTACGATCTTTTTCTAACATTGTATTTGGAATTATACTTCAAGGATAATTAATCTTCAAATTTTATAGTTTAATATGTCTGTATTCTTATTTATATGTATGAGGCAAGGCACTAATGCTCACTCTCATCTTCTGAACGCTCTTTTTTTGTACTCAGCTTCCATAACAATTTCTTAAGTTAGGCCAGTATATCTTTACTAACTCTTGTCCTTTCTGTTTCCAGTTTTTTATTTCAGGTGTTTATTTCCCATTGCTGGCTTACTGAAGCAGCTTCATCACTATTTCTCCTTTTGTTTCGTTACCACCTCCAATCATCTAACTTACCGGTTTCATATTAATCTTCTTTAAAAAGCCTTTTTTAAAAGTCTGCTAAAAAATCATCAGCCTATCCACATGATGGAAGACTATCTCCTTAGCTCTTTCTTAGCTCCTGTCCCCAAGCTTATTTTCCCCTGTTTCTCCGCATTTCCCTTTACGCCAGAGAAACCTGCAGACTCCCTGTTTCAAAAACGTCCTGCCCTTCTCAATAACTGTTCCCTTCCAGGGAGGCTCCCCACACCACCATATCCACCTTCAAGGTCCAGTGCCATTCCCATTTTCCCCTTGACTTGGGGGTTGGAGGAGGGCAGGAGAAGAAAAACAAAGACAAGAGTGATCAGAGAACTCCCCATTCCATTATTGCTTTTCCAGAATTGATTGGATTCACATAACAGGGTGGATTCACATAACAGGCAATGTTCATTTGGGCTCTCCTTAATTATTTAGGTTTAGTTATTCTTCAAGACAGTACAAGAGGCACATTTTCTCCCAGAAATGCAATGCTTTTTGTCATATGGCTAACTCGGGAGGGAGGAGATAATTTCCATAGAAAAATTTGCTTAAGCAAATGTATGAAGAATCTCCCCTCTACCCTATTCAGAGTCTTCTGTCTTAAAAATCAGAAAAATTTTAAACTAAAATGAGCCTTCTAGTTCAATTTTTCCAGCACTGGAGGGACCCCAAAAGTCAGACAACCTCCTGAACCAATATCCCTTTATAGGCTTGAGCCCTCTGCATCCACTATGGATCTTGTCTGCAGAGAATGTAATCTAGCCAGCTTAAGTAGCAAGGACTTTATTACAGGATAGTAAACAGTTACAGAAGCTTCCAGCCATACCCTAAGAGTGTTCTAGAGGAAATCTTGCTACTGCTGCCCACTGCTCAACAGCTGTAATGCCAAAGACCAGACCAGCGCACACAAAAGCACCCGTCACCTGTCTTTGCTGCCGTGCCTGTACCTCATTTTCACACATTCCAAGGCTTAGATGTCTGAATCTGCTTGGCAGAGCCTAGAGCACAGGTAGAAGTCTAGTGGTATGGGACTCTTGAAAACGTGGTTTTTGAATTTCCAGCCTTGAGAGTGCAGGAAGACATTTTAGAATGGGAGCAGGTTGGGTGTCAAGTGAGCCAATGTGCAGTGACTGCCCCACGGACTCCCCACATAATGAACAATTTTGCTTCTTTCATGCATAACAAATTGGACAACAAAAGGCCAGCTAGAAACCTGATTATATGTGTACACATAACCTGGAACCTGGAACAAGAATGTTCAGTTTCAAGTCACAGTTTAGACACTACCTGTGTGACCTTGGATGGTTACTCATTCTGTGCATTTATTATGTCTATAAAGAGAGAATATTTGTCATTGTTAACTCCCCAGTTTGGTGTGGTGTAAAGTACTTGGAACACTGCCTGTCACATACTAAGTGTTCAACACATGTTAGTTACAATTACATAATATAGCATTATATAAGTTATATTATAGGAAATGGTGACTTTTAAAAAACTTATGTAAGCTCAACTAAGATCTGGGTGCATCTTTTCAAGAAGGCAGTTTATATGAATTGTAACAAATGAAACATATTATATTTGTAAAATATCAATAAGAATTTTCTCTCTAGACTCCTCTCCAGCTTTCGTTTGCAAGGCTGCTTTTGAAGAATGGAAAGGAATTGTCATTCATCTGCCTCAAATTAGGTAATTGTGACAGACAACTTCTGTTCCAGGGAAAGTAATAAAAGCTTTCAGGCATCATTCTTCTTTGAAGGAGTTGCATAGTCCTTCCCTAGGATGTTCACTTTGAGTTCTGAATGAAACCCTCTATTTCTGTCTCTTAATAAGAAGAAAAAAAACAAGAGTCTAGACTGGAACTAGTATGAGAAATAACAAAATGCTCTTTAATATGATTTCAAGTTAAGAATTTTAAGACAGGCCAGGCACAGTGGCTCATGCCTGTAATCCCAGCACTTTGGGAGGCTGAGGTGGGCTAATCACTTGAGTCCAGGAGTTCAAGAATAGCCTGGCCAACCTGGTGAAACCCATCTCTACTAACAATATGAAAATCAGCTGGACTTGGTGGCACATGCCTGTAATCCCAGCTATTCAGGAGGCTGAGGCAGGAGAATAGCTTGAACCTTGGAAGCAGAGATTACAGTGAGCACTCCAGCCTGGGCAACGGAGTAAGTGAGATTCCATCTTACAAAAAAAGAGAGAAAAGAAAAGAAAAAAAGAATTTTAAGACAATAAGACAACAACGAAAGCTTTTGACAATCCTTAGTACCTAGGTAACTGGAAATTTCCATCTACATAGAAAAAAAAAAAAAAAAAAGAGTAGACCAAAGATAAGAGCTTCCCCTGATTTCAAAATATACCAAAGACAGCTCCTCCTGCCATTTTTTCCGTATCTGCCAAATTTAGCCCAATGGCTAGTTCTGTATCCTTATACTCTATGAAGCTATGAAGTCGCTTTCTCTCCTTACACAGTGCTGAAGGCCTACGACAACACTGTCAAAGACTGGCAACTGCTTACGTTTGATGTAACACAGCACTGTCATTAAGAACATGGGCTTGAGCTCTCCTTCCTCGGCATGTGATCTCAGGAAGTGCAGTGACTTCCTTGTGTGCATGTCATTATCTGGGAAATGAGTGATCATAAGCATGCCTATTTCACTGGATTGTCAGAACATTAAATGAGATAATGAAATCAACATTGTCCTTAATGATATCATCATCATCACAGACTCCAATTGGTCTTAAAGTTAATTAACATTTTTAAATTCAAACATCCTTATGAGATGCAGTTCTATTTTTATTTACTTTTGATAGACAAGCATCATTTTGTCAGTCTTTTCCATAAAGTAATGGTTAGAAATGAGCCCCCTACTCTACACGTGGTCTAACTACTACAGCACACAGACGAAGGCTTCCCCTTTGCCCATTTGTTCTTGCCATAGACTTCTATTCATTCTACCTGTTGTAATAGGTGTAGAGGCTCACCACACTTTAGGTGTATATTGACTTTATGAACAAATAAAATCCCTAGGTGTTTTCCTGAAGAACTACTATTATGCCAAGTTTTTCTCATTCTATAGTTTTATGGTGGGTTTTTTTTTTTAATCCTAAGTCCTAAGTGTGATTTTGACTAAAGGCTGCACTGACTTGGCCTATGATGTATGGCTTCAGAACCTGTAGGTAAATAGAATAAACTCATTGAAGTTACTTCCTATGGTATGGTTTTGAAAGCCCAGTCTTACATCTATCTCTTTCACCAGACTGTGAGCTATGTGAAGCTGGAGTTTCAGTCTTGATCATTTTTTCATCTTTTGGCCAAAAGTGTACACTCACTACGTGCTGAACTTCTGACCTCTATATTGTGAAGTAATGGTTTGCTCCCTACATTTTAATGAAACACATGCAAAATAATCTTTATAGATTTGTGAGCATTGCATCAATTTCTTCACAATGCAGTATTTCAAATGAGGCAATGAGAAGTGCACACATCTGGCTTACAGGCGATGCTTCATTTTAACACAATAGTGTAGCTGCCAAGAGGATATAACACATATCATAGATAATACATTTCCAAACTAATACAACATGGTCTATTATCAGTGCTGAAAATAAATTTAGATATCCAGAAAGCAATGATGTTAACTATGTAAAACTCATGGAAACTTTACATAGAGAAATATAAAAATACCTTTCATGCTATAACCTAATTAAAATACTGATTAACAGTGTTCTTGCATCTCTATACAAGCAACTCAAAGAATAACAACTGCCTTCATGATCATTTATTATTAACAAAGGGAAAACATGATTTCCATTAGAATAGATACCCTGAAATGAAATGAATGTGCTCTCCAAAGATATGGTTACCAATCTTTCCTTTCTCATATTCTTCAAGTCTCTCCACTTCCTTCCTACCTTTCCAGGCACCCAGGGTTACAGAAAAAAAAAAAAAGTACTCTCCTCTCAAAATTACTATAGATGCACAAAATCAGAGTAGCTAAGGGCCAACACTTTGGATGTTAGCTGTCAGAGGTTCAGACCATTTCCCTCCACTGACTTGGGTAAGTTATTTCACCTGCATTAGCCTCAGTTTTCCCATATATAATGTTGTGATTACCCAGCTGCCAGAGCCAGAATATACCAAAAGATATTAACTTGCATAGCTTAAATGGGAAAATTGTATGATGTGTAAATTCTATCTCAATAAAGCTGTTATATTAAAAAATATATATGAGAACCAAAATAGGCAGGGAAACACATTCCCTTTCAAGTACTTTAAACATGAAGAATCCAGGTTTGGGGCCGGATTTGGTAGCTCATGCCTATAACCCTAGCACTTTAGAGGGCAAGGCAGGTGGATCACATGAGTCCAGGAGTTCAAGACCACCTGACCCACTTGGCAAAACTCTGTCTCTACCATAATAAAAATACAAAACTTAGCCAGGTGTGATGATGCGCATCTGTAATTCCAGCTACTCAGGAGGCTGAGGCACAAGAATTGCTTGAACCTGGGAGGCAGAGGTTGCAGTGTCTGAGATAGCACTACTGTACTCCAGTCTGGGTGACAGAGAGACTCTGTCTCAAAAAAAAAAAGGGAGAAACAAAAAAGAATACAGGCTTATTATAATAAACTTGTATACCAAAAATTGGTCCAGTGTTTATACCAATTAAATGCCACAACAAACAGGGAAAAAAAAAAAAAAAAAAAAAAAAAGCATGATCTTACATGAGTATAATGTTCTTCTCTTGTCAAAAAACAACTTTAAAAAGCAGCTGAAACTGTTAGTTAATATGATCAGAAAGATCTTCTACATATCAATTATGCCTAAAGTCGTTATTTTTGGCACTCACACCATAAATCTAGACTCTAGAGTGATAATTTTATACCATCTGCTCTTAAACTTGAACATGCATCAGAACTACCTGGAGGGCTTGACAGAATACAGATTGCTGAATGCCATCCCAGAATGTCTGATGCAATAGGGTTGAGATGATGCCTTTAACAGGTTTCCAGGTAATGCTGATTCTGCAAAGCCTAGGGACCACATTTTAAGAGCTCCTTATGCTACACTAATTCAACTTAGTTCTCTTGTGGTCATACTTATGGCTAACTTATCCTGATTGGGTCAAATACAATTAAACTCAAAATCAAACCTGTTACATAAGGCATATGGCAGATTAAAGTTGCTATAGTAGAAGGATTGCTTGATTGAAAAAGGATATTGGATAAGACTCAGTAGTGAAATGAATGGGCCAACTCTTGAGTTTGAAATACACAGTAAGACTTAGGCAGTGGTAGCAGGAGCAGAATTGGAAGTCTCAAAGAAAGTCAGGCATCAGGCTGGTAACGGTGGCTCACGCCTGTAATCCCAACACTTTGGGAGGTCGAGGTGGATGGATCACCTGAGGTCAGGAGTTCGAGACCAGCCTGACCAACATGCAGAAACCTCATCTCTACTAAAAATACAAAATTAGCCAGGCGTGGTGGCACATGCCTGTAATCCCAGCTACTCGGGAGGCCGAGGCAGGAAAATCACTTGAACCTGGATGGCAGAGGTTGTGGTGAGCCAAGATCGTGCCATTGCCTTCCAGCCTGGGCAACAAGAGCAAAACTCTGTCTCAAAAAAAAAAAAAAAAAAAAAAAAAAAAAAAAAAAAAAAGGTCAGACATCAGTGAAAGAGATTAATGCCAGAGAACTAGAAGAGAGATTAATAGAGTCCTGCTCCTTGAAGAGAGTAGGGGGGAAGCAATGAGATGACAGTCACTAGGGCATCACTGCACTGTAATGGGCTTCCAGTTCCTAAACCACATTCTCATTCCCATGTGGCCCAGTGGTGCAGCAGTAAGAGGCTGTCCCAGCACAACCCCTGACACTTGGATGTGCTGCTATTTCTGCAATGCTGCGAGTTTCACTGTGTCACTAAGATATTTGTCCTTGTGATTTCCAGTGTTAATCCCTACAGTAACCTGTCTTTACTTGAGATATTTGAGTAGGTATCTTTCTTTGAAAGCTAATTAACAAATTCCAAAAAGATCTTAATGTGACAGGTTGATGGACCAGTTCTAACAAGTTGATTCTTAATATAGATATGTGCTTATTATAGATTTCTAGTTAGGTATTTGATAACCACATGAAGTACCAGACAAAAAGAATGCAATAAAATAAAAATTAACTTCCGTTAATGCTGATAGAAATATACAAACAGAAAAATAAGATAGCACCTATGCTACACTAGGTCAAAACGAATCTGGTTTTTGTGTTCTGGTTTTGTGTTTTATCACCATATTTTCAACAAAAGCAAAGACAAAACTAGGTCATGCCTAGGTAAAGTTAAAGGGTATAGCAATCATGTAACTGAGTAAGGGTTAAAGCAACTGACATGTTTAGATTAAGAAAAGTTAAAGAAAAGAAGAACAGCAAATGAATATAATGTTTGCTTAATGATTTACTGCTGCCCAAATAGCATTCACTGCTTGAAAGAAAAATAATTCCATAGTCGAAATTTCAGAAACTCAGATGACTGTATATCCCTCTTAAATACATCCAGCATAGATTAACAAATAGAACACTGCTGCCCATGAACTCCTTATGCTATACTAATCAACTTAGTTGTCTTGTGGTCATACTTACAGCTATCTTATCCTGATTGGGTCAAATATAATTATACTCAAAAATATTTGTTAGGTCAGTCGCCATAGCTCACACCTGTAATCCCAGCAACTTAGCAGGCCAAAGTGGGAGGATTGCTTGAAGCCAGGAGTTTGGGATCAGCCTGGGCAACAAAGTGAGACCTCATCTCTATACATTTTTTTTTTAATTTGGCAAGTGTGGTGGTGCATGCCTGCAGTCCCATCTGCTGGGGAGACTGAGATGGAAAAATTGCTTGGGTTCAGGAATTCGGGTTACAGTGAGCTACGATCATGCCATTGCACTCTAGCCTGAGCAATAGGGGAAGACTCTGTCTCAAAAAAAAAAAAAAAAAAAAAAGTGTGTGTATTATCCCAAAAATGCATTTTTGAAGTATTGAAATAGCCTATAGTTTGAACTATTGTTTTCCAAAATAATTTGACTGTAGTTCTCCCCCCTTTTTGTGGTAGTATCTATTAATAGATATTAATTATTCCATAGAATTCCATAGAATTAATGTTCTGTGGGACACAATTAGGAAAATGTTACCTAAGACATAGCATATACAGTGCTGGGTAAAATAAAAAAAGTAGCAATTAGTTTAGAAGACTTAGATCCAATGTAGGGGATACTTGTATTAATTAGAAGAGCCCAAAAGCATAATGGGTAGCCCATCTGGCTGAGAACCCACAGGAAGGGTTTTCGGGAAAGGCTGGATTACCACTTGTTAGGATTTCTGTTGACGGGATACACGGTTTGAGTAATTAGCTGAATTAGATCAGTAGTTCCCACATTCTTAGATCTATGAAAGCATACATTTGGAAATTAGAGGTGGAACCCCACTTTAGGGCTAAGCACTTCTGATTTTATCAATTAGTGACAACAATGATCATTTATTATCACCTCCATTTCATAAAAGAATGTCCATTTTAATAACAAAAAGTCAGGAAGGACATCATTTTCAGACTAAAGGAAGAAAATTAGTAATGTTAGGCCAATAACTATCTTTATTTTTCTCATTTTGAAGTCTTAAGCCAATATTATTTTTATTTTTCTCATTTTGTAACAAGATTCTTTGTCTTTCACTGGTCCCTGATCACGAACTCAGGCTTTGCAACCACTGTCTTTTATGACTTCACAGCTTCGTTCTACAAAATGTTCTACGATTTTAGGGAAATTCCCCATTAATGTCAGGTAATAATTATGATGATGAGAAAAGGCTAAAGGACAGTTAGAAAGGGCAAAAGATGACGGAACATGAATCTGAGGATATTTCTCCAAAGGGTAGATGTTAAAAATCAAGAGGATAGAATGGGAACAAGGTTGTTTTATTTTCTTGAATATGAGGAATGTTTCCACCTTAGCTCAAATGAGCCACAGCACTAATTCACAGCTGGAAATATATCCTCAAAACTCCTCAGTGACCAGTAAAAAAAAGTCTGTCTGTATGCAGAGACTGAGGTGAGAAGGGCACTTGAGCCCAGGAGTTTGAGACCAGCCTGAGTAACACAGTGAGACCCCGTCTCTAAAAACATTTTTAAAATTAGATGGGTTGGTGGCATGTGCCTGTAGTCCCAGCTACTCAGGAGGCTGAGGTGTGAGGATGGCTTGAGCCCAGGAGTTTGAGGTTGCAGTGAGCTATGATCATGCCATTGTATCCTGGCCTGGGCAGCAGAGCTAAGGCACTGCATGTCTTTAAAAAAGTGTCTGCATATGGTAGGCACAGAATAGCCTTATGGAAACCAAATTATGTCACCTCTTTTTCCAACGTTGGGCTTTGTTTTTCTTTTTAACCAAACTCTTCAACCAATATTGTATACACACTCTCTGTTCCAAGGCCTAGCTGAGAGTCAGACTGAAGGCACTAATGAATGTCCAACCATTTGTGATTGCAAAGCACCTGTTGAGCATCTAGGGCCAGAATCACGTAACATGACCCCATCCCTTTCCTAGTAGTCAGATGTCTCGTGGATATTTCAACTGGGAAGCTGAGGTTTCATGTGTCTCCCCATATATGTTCTGATGATAACTATAGCTCAATGTTTGACTTCAACTGATTTCATTTATAACCTGCTAAATATATGTCTATTTTATTCTCCAAATGCTTAAAATCTGAACTGAAAAAAAAAACCATGGAGGACTATCAAGCAAGCCTTCAAGAAAATTACTTTCTCACACTAATTTCATGAGAACCTAGAAGTAAAACAATGAATGCTTTCACAATGCAAGCAAACTATTTGTCATTAAAAGTAATGATAAAAACCACAATTACTTTTGCACCAACCTAATAATAGATGGCTTTTAAAACTTTTTACATCATCATCTTTACAGTGACTTAAACTATCTAGCTAGTTTTCCATAAAAACACTACTAGCAATATTACAGATTGAAAAAGATCATCAAAATTTCAATGAGCCCGATTCTATGCAAATTCTGTATCTGAATGTAATGTAATGATACTATAAAAACCCCAGGGAAAAATGTCTAAGTGAAAATGCACACAGGGACATCACTTAGTCTGAATTTCAATTTCTTTTGTCATAGTCATGAAAGCACTTTG
This sequence comes from Macaca thibetana thibetana, assembly GCF_024542745.1. Taxonomy (NCBI): domain Eukaryota; kingdom Metazoa; phylum Chordata; class Mammalia; order Primates; family Cercopithecidae; genus Macaca; species Macaca thibetana. The sequence continues at coordinate 38,815,067 of NC_065585.1, forward strand.
TATCAGTAATCAAAACCAAAAAGTAGTAAACCTAATCTAATTTTTTTGTCAATTGTTGGAGCAAAACCAATTTTCAATTACAGCGGGAGTCTACAAAGCTAGTGTGCACAAAGCTGAAAAACCATCTGGAACAATAATATTCCTCCTACATGAAATTTATCAGTGAGAAAAGACAGTGGACAACTTAGAACCCCAGCCTTCTTCAATGAGCTCATAGCTGAACTGGGGAGGCTCTGGTGAATCTGGCTCTTTATAAAGTCGTCTGTCAGTGGAGATTATTCTGTCTCTGTCGCTGCTGCGGGGCTGCTCTGTTTACTTAGCCCTGAAGTTGCTAAAATCATGCACCATTTTATCTAAACAGACCTAGATCAAAGGAAAATGTTCACTTGAGTTCAACCTTGTATCTATAATTAATAGTTTCAACTCACTAAATATCATTTATGTGACCTCTGTAAGTATAAATATGAGAACATTTAACTTTCCAAATTCTGATAAATTAAAACACATTCAAAGGCTCAAACCTAGTTATTATGAAAAATAGATATTTCTTAATACTTGGAAATAGCATTAGCAAGTTAGATAGTATTGAACAATTAACTGATTTTGACCATAATAAAAATGAGTTTGTCTGACCCATCAGTAGGAAAACTTTAATGTTATCCAATAAAGAAAATGTAATCACTAAAAGAGAAGGAAAATGCATAAATGTTAAATACGACTGTAAAGCAGTAATAGGAAAAAAGTAATTAAAACACTATGGTGTACTTCCCAGACATGAATATCCAGGAAAGAAGATGATTAGCCATGCTCTTTGTACAGGCAGTGATTTATGTGTGTCTAGTAAAAGAAGACTCCAGTAGGCTATAATATTTGTATGCTTATAAGAGCATTTTTACCCCTTTCTAGGCAATTATGTAATGTTTAAGCTGTCTCAATACACTGAATCTACCAACCCACAGTGCCAAATGAAGGTGCGAGATACACATGAGTGACTTCTGTAATACGGATCATATACCATTGACACTACTTTGGCTAGGAGCCAATTTTAAGTAATTCCCAGTACATCAGTAATTCCAAACTTTTTGATTTTACATTCTGACTTTTTAAAAAACACATTAGGGCTGGGTGCAGTGGCTCACGCCTGTAATCCCAACACTTTGGGAGGCCAAGGCAGGCAGATCACTTGAGGTCAGGAGTTCAAGACTGGCCTGGCCAACAGGGTGAAACCCTGTCTCTACTAAAAATACAGAAATTAGCCAGGTGTGATGGCACATGCTTGTAGTCCCAACTGCTCAGGAGGCTGAGACAGGAGAATCACTTGAACCTGGGTGGTCAAGGTTGCAGTGAGTTGAGATCACGCCATTGCACTCCAACCTGGGTGATAGAGCGAGACTCTGTCTAAAAAGATATTAAAGAATACCCTAGCTTCCATCTATAACCAGTACCATAGAAGAAACCATATTTTACCATGAAAAGTATAGAAAGGTCATAATCTTAGAATAAAGTGAATTTTATCCAAGAAGGACACCTAGTAATTTTATACCAACATTCTCTCCACAACATGTTAGCACCCGGATGGGTACTGTGTTACACCTGGTTCCTCACTAAAACCACACACACATTTAACAGCCAGTAAAGAAAATTTATTGTTTAATGCACTTTTGTGTTTACATATTGAAATTAGCCTTAAAGTTTATGGGAGAGGGAGGGGATTTAAAAATAAGCATAAAACACAAGTTGGGCAACCGTAATACAGCTATTACTTAGTATCTATGAAGGATTGGTTCCAGGTCCTATCAAGGATACCTAAATCCAAGGATACTCAAGTTCCAGGTATAAAATGGTATAGAACTTACATATAACTATATACATCCTCCCACAGACTTTAAATCATCCCTAGATAATTATAATACCTAATACAATGCCTACACATTACTTCATTCATGTGGATTCAACATAGTACTTGGTGTGGGCCAAATTCAAATTTTTAAGAACTTTGTGAATTTTTTTCCCTGAATATTTTCAATCTGAGGTTGGCTGAATCTATGAATATGGAACTCATGGATATCAAGGGTGACTTGTATATTCCAATTTCCACAATTTATAAAAACATAATCCATCTACTCACAAAAGCCAAGGTAAAATGTTTCTATAGACAACATCTCTTTTATACAGATTGAGTATCCCTTATTTGAAATGCTTGGGACCAGTAATGTTTTGGATCTTAGATACTTTCGGATTTTGGTATATTTGTATATATATGATGAGATAACTCAGGGGTGGGACCCAAGTCCAAACACAAAATTCATTTATGTTTCATATACACCTTATACACATGGCCTGGAGGTAATTTTATATAATGTTTTCAATAATTTTTTGCATGAAATGGTTTTGACTCTGTTTTGACTGTGACCCATCACATAAGGTCAGGTGTAAAAATTTTCATTTGCGGCATCACATTGGTACTCAAAAAGTTTGAGACTTTGGAGCATTTCAAATGTTGGGTTTTCAAATTAGGGATGCTTAACATATCATAGGGGAGAGGCCAAGATGGCTGACTAGAAAAAAAAAAAAAACATAATAAGCATGTGAATTATTTAGCAGCAACCAAGGTATCCAGGGCCTCTCATCAAAATTGATTATAAGGCTGGTGTGACTCACAGAGAGAAGGAAAAACAGTGTGGTGCGGCGGCCCACCTGAGAGTCACAGGGAGATGGGGAACTCCCTGCCCCCAACCAAGGGAGGTGCTGAGTGAGCACCCTACCCAGCTGAGGAAACTGCTTTTTCCATGAAACTGTGCAACCCATGGATTGGAAGATACCACTTGCGAACCCATGACACCAGGCCTACTGTCTCAAGCCTGGAACAGGCAGATTCTTACAGCCTCTCAGCTGGAATCTGCTTAAGCCTGCTGAACTCCTGGGGGGAGGGGCAAACAGCACAGTTGTGGCTGCCTGCTGTCTAAGTCCTTTGAGCTCCTTGGGGGAGAGGCAGCAGTCAGCACTGGGACTTGAAACTGCCTAACCAGCTAAGCTCCCTGGGCAGGGGAAGGGCAGCACCCATTTCTATAGCTCCAGGCTGTGCTTTTCCCCTGCTGGAGCCAGGGAGGCTTTGTCCCAAGACTTGTCCCCACAGCCCAACACACCTGCAACATAATATTGGAAGTTTTGGCCAGGGCAATCACGCAAGAGAAAGAAATAAAGGCTATTCAACTAGCAAGAAAGGAAGTCAAGTTGCCTCTGTTTGAAGACAGCATTTTATATTTAGAAAACCCCATCGTGTCAGCTCTAAAACTTCTTGAACTGACAAGCAACTTCAGCACAGTCTCAGGATACAAAACCAATCTGCAAAAATCAAAAGCATTCCTTTACACCAACAATAAGCAAGCAGAGAACCAAATCATGAATGAACTCCCATTCACAATCCCTACAAAGAGAATAAAATACCTAGGAATACAGCTAAGAAGGGATGTGAAGGACCTCTTTAAGGAGAACTAGAAACTACTCCTCAAGGAAATAACAGAGAACACAAACAAATGGAAAAACATCCCATCCTCATGGATGGGAAGAATCAATGTCGTGAAAATGGCCATATTGCCCAAAGTAATTTAGAGATTCAATACTATTCCCATCAAACTACCATTGACATTCTTCAGAGAATTAGAAAAAAACTATTTTAAATTTCATATGCAATCAAATAAGACCTCGTATACCCAAGATAATCCTAAGCAAAAAAGACAAAGCTGCAGGCATCACACTACCTGACTTCAAACTATACTACAAGGCTGCAGTAAACAATACAGCATGCTACTTGTACCAAAACAGACATATAGACCAATGGAGCAGAACAGAGACCTCAGAAATAATACAACACATCTACAACCATCTGATCTTCGACAAACCTGACAAAAACAAGCAATGGGGAAAGGATCTCCTGTTCAGTAAATTGCGCTGGGAAACTGACTAGCCGTATGCAGAAAACTGAAACTGTACCCCTTCCTTCACCTTATAAAAAAAATTAACTCGAGATGGATTAAAGGCTTAAATGTAAAACCCCCAACCATAAAAGCCCTAGAAGAAAACCTAGGCAATACCATTTGGGACATAGGCACAGGCAAAGAATTTATGACTAAAACGCCAAAAGCAATTGCAACAAAAGCCAAAATTGACAAACGGGATCTCATTAAAATAATGAGCTTCTACACAGCAAAAGAAACTATCATCAAAGTGAACAGGAAACCTACAGTATGGGAGAAAATTTTGCACCTACAGTATGGGAGAAAATTTTTGCGATCTACCCATCTGACAAAGGTCTAATATCCAGAATTTACAAGGAACTTAAACATATTTACAAGAAAAAACAAACAACCCTATCAAAAAGTGGGCAAAGAATATGAACAGATACTTCTCAAAAGAAGACATTTATGCAGCAAACAAACATATGAAATACAGCTCAACATCACTGATCATCAGAGAAACACAAATCTAAACTACAATGAGATACCATCTCATGCCTGTCAGAATGGTGATTATTTAAAAAGTCAGGAAACAATAGATGCTGGCAAGGCTGTAGAGAAATGGGAACGCTTTTACACTGTTGGTGGGAATGTAAATTAGTTCAACCATTGTGGAAGACAGTGTGGTGATTCTTCAAGGATCTAGAACCAGAAATACCATTTGACCCAGCAATTCCATTACTCGGTATACCCACAGGAATATAAAGCATTATACTCGAAGGACACATGCACAAGTATGTTTATTGCAGCATATTTACGGTAGCAAAGACATGGAACCAACCCAAATGCCCATCAACTGTAGACTGGATAAAGAAATCATGGTACATATACACCATGGAATACTATGCAGCTGTAAAAAGGAATGAGATCATGTTTCTGCAGGGACATGGATGAAGCTGGAAGCCATCATCCTCAGTAAACTAACACAGGAACAGAAAACCAAACACCGCATATTCTCACTCATAAGTGGGAGTTGAACATTGAGAACACATGGACACAGAGAGGGAAACAACACACACCAGGACCTGTTGGGGGTAGGGGTTGAGGGGAGGGGTCTTAGAGGATGGGTCAATAGGTGCAGCAAACCACCATGGCACACGCATACCTATGTAACAGACCTGAACATTCTGCACATGTATCCCATTTTTTAAAAAAGAAACAAAAAATAAAAATAAAAAATAAAATGCAGTAAAACAAAACAAAACATATATCGTGTCCTTAATTATTCAATGTGTCAGATTTGTTGAATCTTTTAAAATGTATAATGCTGAGAAACTGGTGGCTAGGCACAGTGGCTCACGCCTGTAATCCCAGCACTTTGGGAGGGCGAGGTGGGGGGATCACGAGGTCAGGAGATGGAGACCATCCTGGCTAACACAGCGAAACCCTGTCTCTACTAAAAATACAAAAAATTAGCCAGGCAAGGTGGCAGGCGCCTGTAGTCCCAGCTACTCGGGAGGCTGAGGCAGAAGAATGGCATGAACCCGGGAGGCAGAGCTTGCAGTGAGCGGAGGTGGTACCACTGCACTCCAGCCTGGGCAACAGAGCGAGACTCCATCTCAAAAAAAAAAGGGAAAAAAAAAAAAAGAGAAACTGGTCATATTCATGAAAATTCTTTTCCATTACCTTGGTATCTTGTATTTTTTTATTATATATTATTTTTCTGCCATATGTTTATAGTAAGAATACAATAGGAATTATTTTTCTAAACTTTGAAGAACACAGAGAAATCCTTTTGAATTTAGAAATCAGATTGTGTCAAGACTCTGCTTTCAACACTCAATTATTCCTATCACTGAATTTCTCTAAATTTACATTTCATATGGACTCTCACCTGTAACCTAGTAAGGGAGGGCAAAATTTCCCATCACGTTTAGAACACACTCCAGTCTTTCTCTTGGCCTACATGCCTCCCTGCTACCTCTCTAAGCTCAGTTCCTGGGACTCTCCCCTTTATTGGCTGTTTTCCACCTACCTGGCTTCCTAGATGGTTCCCCAAGCATACCAAACACTTTTCAGTCTCAGGTTCTTTGTCCTTCTGTTTCTCTGCCTGAAATGGTTTTCCTCTAAGACTTGTGTAGTTCATTTCTGCTTAAATGTCACCTCTGAGGAGCCTCTTCATACCAACTCCCCAATCCTCTACCATCATACTCTATCTTTATGAGCTGCTTATTCTTTGAAGTTCATATCACTATCTGTCATGCTGACATATTTTTTATCTATATCTGTCTTCAGCACAGATATAGATAAAAATTAATCTAAGCTTCGTGAGAGCAGAAATTTCTGTCATTCATCATTCTCTCCACAACACTGAAAATAGTAAATTGTACAATGCTCAAAAATTTGTTGAATAAATAAATGAATGAATACAAATATGTTTAAATTCTAATTTAATAAAAATACTATACTGCCAGTTTAGAAATAAATTATACTAATGTATCTCTAATTGTGCAAGAATTATTTTAAAATTATCATTCATTCATAAACTAATTTTAAATTATTCTCAAAGCCAATATCAATGAACCTACTCTTAAAAGTGGAACATAGGTCAGGCATGGTGGCTCACGCCTGTACTCCCAGCACTTTGGGAGGCTGAGGCAGGCAAATCACGAGGTCAGGAGATGGACACCATCCTGGCTAACATGGGGAAACTCCGTCTCTACTAAAAATACAAAAAATTAGCTGGGCATGGTGGCACATACCTCTAGTCCCAGCTATCCGGAAGGCTGAGGCAAGAGAATCCCTTGAACCCAGGAGGCAGAGGTTGCAGTGAGCCGAGATCGTACCACTGCACCCCAGCCTGGGTGATGGAGCGATACTCTGTCTCAAAATTAAAAAAAAAAAAAAAAAAGCGAAACATAAAACTAAGCGTAAATGAATGCACTGAATTCTTTTATTGACCATATAATGGTATTGAAAAGTGGTTGTTTACACTGGAATGGTTTTATAATCAAGCTGAAATCTTTTCACAATTTTAAAAACAAATAAAAAAGAAAATGCAATACATAAAAGAAGATGGAGCATGTATACTAGGATAACACAATGTTGATAATTTTATACACTTATGGAAAATAGTAAGATTTGACAATCAATTTTACTTGATCATGCTGAAAATAACATCTCTTAGCCTACATATCTATTTTGATAACTAAAATGTCTCATAGACTAATTGTTCAAGTCCACAAATGGGTGGTGTTTAGAAACTCTAGCCTTAAGGTTTGGAACAGATTGCCCAGTATTATGTTAAAGCTTCTATAGTCTAAGGAAATACTGGTGTGATAATTCACTGTAGATCTTCCACAAGACAGTAAATTATAATTTATTTGAGATTGATGAAAAGTCTTACTTCAAAGCATATATTTAAATTATTTCACCTGGATGATATTCAAAAGGAAGATGATATATGTGACTCATCATCAACCCCTAAAGAACTCTTGATTTCATGTTTATATTTTTCCCCAATACTGGTTGTAAGCTGGTGAAGATCAACCAAGTATTTCTAATGACTTATGACCAATGGCAAGTTTGGGAAGGAGGGCTGGTCAAGGTTACAGGTCTAGTAGGCATTGTCCAAGAAAGAGAACAGAGCTCATTAATCTTTGTGTGGTTTGAACCTGCAACCTCAGACTCATTAACTGCACAGGAAATCAAACTCCTCTAAAAAAACTGAATATATGCAGAAAATAATATACATAAACGTTTGAAACAATGGTTTTCTGTGAATGATAGGATTTAGGTTATTTTTAGTTTCTGCTTTATGATTTTCGGTAGCGTTTGACCCTTTGCAGTTAGTTTATTTCTTTATATTTAGGAATAAATGCAAGAGTTGTATTTGTATTTCTGAAAAAAAAAGTCATTTCATCCCAAGCAGGAAAAACAAATATTCCTTTTGTTTTCAAACACATTCTGCACATACCTTTTATCTTTTAAAGCACTTATCACATTAAATCAGAGCTATTTGATCACTTATCAGTCTTCTGGCTTATAAATGAGCTCCAGAAAGAGTAGCAGTCATTACTTTTAACCAATAATGTTTCCCTGTGCTTAGCACAGGACATGGCACATTACAGATGCTCACTGGGTTTTGAATGGCTCCTTGGATTCTGCCTTTCATCCAGTGACTTCTTTCTCCCATACATGGCTCTAGTGGAATTACTATCACCTCCACAAGATGCTGTCCAGTCTTTAATAGATTTTGGGACCAAAATTAAAGTGTGTGCAGGTATCATGGTGAAAAAATAATTTGGGTCAAAAAGATGTCATCTTGCAAAATCAGTTGAAACTTTACTAGGATCTCTATCAACATACTGAGACACTCCACTACTAAACCAATTCCTTACTACTCTCCAGGCCCTACTACACCCTGAGTTCCCACTCTTTTAGTGTTACTGTACATATGTTGACCAGTATTTTGTCTCCAGTTACTTATCCATGCTACCAGAAACAATTCTTTCCCTCAGATTATCCTGGAACCTGTCCCCTGTTCGTAGTTTTCTGCAGCAGATTCTGCATATCCCTTTGTTTCTATTTCAACCAGCATCAACTTACTCATTGTCTCTCTCGGATCATTATTTACTAAATAGGAAGATTCATGAAACAATCAAGTTCCACTATTCCTTTTTTCCAACTGAGACTATAGTTTCTTGGAAACTTGAAAGTTTCCTAGATTAAATGTATTTCTTAGATTTTACATGAAATGGCTAAATTACTTTACATATTTTTTTCAAGCATCATACACATAACTATTAGAGCAAGAAAGCTTTTTTAATGTATAAAAAAGATAACTTTCTTATACAGGGTATTTAAAAGCTGGGAGAATTGCTTAGGTAGTTGTAAATATGCCTGTAACTATACTAACCTATACTTTTAAAATCTCTAGGTTTTCTATGAGAGTCCCAATAGGCATCCTGCACTTCCCACATTAACCTCAGAGTGACATTTTAAAATCAACACATGGATATGGTCAAGTAATACGATGTCATGGTAGGCAGACTACACTGTTCACAGATTGCAGGAAGTTTTGACTAGAAGCTCAGTGGTAACATTGACAAGAAAGCCAAGCAGAGGGAGTCTGGCAGAAGTGGAACTCAGAATCATCAGGGCAAACATTGACAGTGTTACTCAACTCCTAGACACGTGTAACCGCCCTGCAAGGCTGACCTCTGTGTTTAGCAGATGGATCGTTTATTGACAGGTATATTCTGCCAAGTGTACCCTATCCTGATTCCTTTGAACACTGGAAGCACGTAGCTCTCCTCGTTATGATTATGTGGTTATCAGTCAAACTTCTGATTTAGATTCCCGTGTAGTTTTCCACAACAGTTAGAGAATGCACTAGTCAGACTAAATCAAGCATGGCATACACTTAACTGTTACATGTCTTATTTGAAATTAATAATCTTTCAACCCAGTTAGTTTTCCCATATCAGTCAATATTTCCATGTGTTTGTTTCTGGATTTCAAAACAGACAGCCCGATGAGGGACTATAATGGCTTAACTAAATTAATGTAATGATAAGTTATTATGCATTCCTATTAAATATTTATAAAACAATAATCCCCAAAATATAAATTAGAAGATGTTAGGAATATAGAAGAATTACAAAGTTTATTGTAAAAAAAAAAAAAGAAGAAGAATGTTAACAATGTCTAAACTAGGTATCAGTGACATGTATCATGTCATAAACATGTTTTACATGGTTTAGATTTAGTTTCTGGTCTCCTTTGCTGCCAGCACTTGGGCACCCCAAATGCTAACTGGGAGAACAGGGATGCCAAACACCCCACAGCTGCATGGTGGGGGTGAAACTGGTAAAACAAATTAATAGCTCCCTGCATGGAAATCTAATGCAGAACACAGCTAGAATCCAGGACAGTGCTGATAAAAATATCCAAGAACCATTTCTATAAAATCTGAACCTATAACATGGAAAGAATTCTTATAAATTCCAGATAGATGAATTACATAAGATAGCCTCACAATTTAAAGCTTTCTTTTAGAAGGATAACATTTATTTACCATTGAGTTACCTGCTTTGCATTTTTTTCACTCATTTCCACAGCATACACTTACAGAATATCTACTAAATTCTAGGTGCTGTTCTGGATAATCGGGCTGGAACCATGGCATGCAATCTCTCTCTTTGTGGAGTTCACTGTGTTTTGGAGCAACAATCATATCCTCACATCACATCAAAACAGTTAATAGAAGTATGCACCGAGGCCAGGCCTCAATTTTAGTCCTGCCCTGACCCTGTGAACCAGGCTAAACTGCACGCTCTCTTGAAATACAACAGTCATACCTGTTTCAATCTCCTCCTCCCACTTTCCGTTTCCTTTCCCCACCCCACCCCTCTCCGTTCTTTGACATGCTGCCTGCTTTTTGAGAACTCATCTCCTACACACAATTTGCCAGGAGTATAATTCCTTTAAGGAAATGTGTCAAGGTCTCCCAGGAGTTTGAAATGATTCACAGGTTCTACAAAAATTATATTTTTAAAAACTTTTAATGAGAACTTAATTTTAACAATAATATAATAAGAAAACATACTGTGCAGTAATAATTAACAATTTAAATAAAATTTCTGTTTGATTATACTTTAGTTTCTTCAATTCTTTTTTTTTTCAAACTGAGATTCTTAGCACTAGGCCAAAAGATCCAAGGATCTCTTCTAGGGAGTCCTTAAAAAGCAGGTTCTTCAGAAACATGACTCTGAATCTAAACAAATAATTATATCCTTGCCTAAAAAAAAGTTGCTTACTTCACTAAAAATAAATTTATGGAGCTAAGTTGAGCCGGTAACAACTGTTTAATCTGATGCTACCTACATTTCCAGCACAAACTGAAGAGCAAGGATAAAATGAATTCTTAAAGAAATGAAAAAATTACCAGATTTTCCTTACATTCATGTATTAAATACTATGAATTTATATAAATGTCACTTATTCACCTCTTTATATAAAAAAGTCAAAGTTCAATAAATACCTTCAAATTTATCCCTACTAGTATTGCTCTTCATTGCTATAGAAAAAGCTCATTATTCATCAGAAAAATATTTTTACACTTCTTTTTTTAAATCCCAAACAGCTTTTAAACATGCATTGAAAGTCAAAGATTATTTAGAATGCCAGCTATTTAGAGATACGCATCCGTAACAAATTTTTCTCTTCCATATTTCAGTTCTGTTCAGTTTAATCTGGGTAGATTTGTTGAAATGTAAAACCTAAAGAAAAGAAGTACTGATGAGCAAATATCTGCCCCACACTGACAGTCACCCATATAGCTTATTAGTCCTGTATCTGGGAATATAGCAATAGCAAGGAATACTGAAAGGATATTACATTACTTCTCCCTCTCCTAGGGTGTGCTGGGAAGAAAGGTATTGGACGTCACTGGGATTCAGTGTGAGGCTTCAATCCTTTCCAGAGCCCCCAGATATCATAGCACTGAAAGTGTCAGACTTCTAATCCTAGATTGCTTTCCTTACCCTAACATGGGGCAATACTCTTTGGAAACCAGATTTTTAAGTTTTCTCTCTGCCCAAGTTCTGCCAGTACAACTCTCTCATAAAATATTGCTCACGATACATATTCATTTACATTTTAGGCAAGAAAACCATTCACTCACCATGACAGATTAGATACAGACATTGCAGCAACTTGTCGAGGAGTCTTCTCTTGATTCCAGAACAGGGAATTAGCAGGTCAAGTCACACCGCTAAAAATTTTAGCTTTGCTTCTGGAATGATGCACAAACCACTCAGTTACTCACAGTTTGAGAGGACCTATAAAGAAAAGAAATAAATGAATATCTCTAGTACCTGGTCTATATGGTTTCTCACAGATTTATTTCATCCAAATCAATGGTTTTGTCATGGTATAAGATATACACAAAAAATATTATTTTTTTTCTTAAAATGTAAGACATGTAATAAACCAAAGATAAAATTAAAACAACCATATGATGAGCAGAATGCTTTACTTTTAAAACCATCTGAAAGGTTAATAAAACGTTCAATCCCCCAAGTAGAGAATTCAGGGAAACAAGAGAATGTGATTTGGAGGAACCAAATATTTTTTCATAAGGTTATACTCTCCAAATCAGTTTTACATACCTGAGATAAAAAGATTAGAACAAAGATCCTGATTAGCCCACAGCAGATAAAAAAGAAAGAAGGAAAGAAGGGAGGAAGAAAGGGAGGGAGGGAGGGAGGGAGGGAGGGAGGAAGGAGGGAGGAAGGAAGGAAGGAAGGAAGGAAGGAAGGAAGGAAGGAAGGAAGGAGGGAGGAAGGAAGGAAGGAAGGAAGGGAAGGAAGGAAGGAAGGAAGGAAGGAAGGAAGGAAGGAAGGAAGGAAGGAAAGGAAGGAAGGAAGGGAAGGGGGAAGGGAAGGAGAAGGAAGGAAGGGGAAAGGAAGGAAGGAAGGAAGGAAGGGAGGGAAGAGAAAAAAGGGAAGGAAGGGAAGGAAAGGAAGGAAAGGAAGGAAGGGAAGGAAGGAAGAAAAGGAAGGAAAGGAAGGAAAAGGAAGGAAGGGAAGGAAAGGAAGGAAAAGAAGGAAGGGAAGGAAAGAAAGAAAGGAAAGAAAGAAAGGAAAGAATTCCATGACACGAGTTACCATCACACCCAAGGCTTTAACAAAAAATTATTCACTAAATAATTTAGTGAGTTAAAGTAGTCACTAAATAATAGGAAAAAATGATTTATATTGATTAACATGGGGGAGATAAGCCAGGGTGTTATTTATGTAACAAATATGACAAACATCTCCACACATATATTTTGACACCTACTATAGTGTCCTATGATTTCGAATCAAAATCAATCAAATTAATTCCATAGTACTGTTAGCACTTTATTCAGTCAGGTCATTAATCCACTGTTTTTCAATTAAACAAATCCCTATTGAGCATATTCTATGTGAACATACACTATCCTAGCTATAGCTCAGGGATGAATGAATAAGACATTGTTCTTGTCCTCAAATAATGTTTTATGTAAAATAAGATGATTTCAATAAAATAGGGAAAGTGTTCTACTAAAGGTACATCCAGGGCATGTGGGGGCACAGAAGAGGGGGCTTCCAGCCCAGTCTTAGGGAATTGGAAAGGATTTCCAAAGATGTGTTCCAAATGACTACCATTAGGCTTGGCTACAAGTTTAAGAAAATGCAACCCTAAATAAAATGGCTGAGAAAAGAGTTTATTTTTCTCTCATACAAATAAATCTCGACCTAAGAAGGCCAAGGCATATATGGCAACTCCATGGACACCAGGGAAGGAGGTGTCTTCCTTCTTGTAGTTCCACCCTTCTCAATCATGTGGTTCCCTTCATGGTCCAAGAGGTTGCTGAGCTCCAGCGAACATGTCTGCATTCCTGCTAGCAGAAAGGAGGAGGAAGGAAAGAAGGATGCTTCCTAACATTTACACATGACATTTCTGCCTACATTTTATTGGCCACAGTTTAGTCACTTGGCCACTCTTACTCTAAGGACAATTGGAAAATGCAGCCATTATTTGGGGCATCTAGTGTCCTGTCAACCAAAGTGCTTATCGGTAAGGAAGGTGGGAAAGTGGATACCGGCAGAAAAGTAACAGCGTCGGCACCACGTTTGACACTCGGTGACACTGACCCTCAAAGTTGTGTGGCTTTTACTGAGTGCAAAGTGGAAAACATGAGACAAAGGAGAGATGGAAACAGTCCGTTGTTTACTGATAATTTTACATTTTATATTTATAATTTTAAATATCAAACTTCAGCTTCCTTAAGTCATTCATAAGCAAACAAAATATTTCTCGTGCCCTATTACTCTAAGTATTAATGATACAAAGATTAATAAAATATAGTATTTACAAATAAAGAACCCACCATTTAACATAGAGGCCATCAAATTTTTAAAAAAGGACAAAAATAAAACACACTCTGAAAATTGTTGTGTGCATACAAGCACATATGAGTGGCTATCAAGGAATAAAGCAAGAACCATGATTTTAATTAATTCTAATTTTACCCAGACCCTGACTGCTGGAATAATAATATTGGCCTGCTGGTGAAGTAAGCAGCTATGAAGTTTCATCCACATCCTAACTGGTCTGTTTACATTCCAAAAGGGGCTATCTATCCTGTCCTTGGTAAAATTGTTACAGCATATAGACTTACATCTGTAAAGACAAAGGAACTCCAAATTCTGACACCACAACAGTTAACTTAAAAAGTTTCCAAGGTGTATTGCCCGATTTTTTTCAAGGGTTCAGTTACCCAAAAATATATGTATATACACACATACCCACACATATATATACACACACAAATATATATATACACACACACACACATATATATACACACACATATATGGAATATTGTCTAATGCAATTCATTCTTCTAGATATATTTAATTCCATCTTTAGGTAACTGTGTATCTGGATGTTGTTATTTTCATACCTAATTGAAATGCTTTTACTAAATTGCGTTTTGGAGTTTTGCCAAGTTTGCATCACGAGACATCATTTTAAAAAAATAACCAACAAGCAAAAACCCAGACTATGAAGTCAACTATTAGGCTTAGTGGACAAGTTGCCAACACACAAATGTTGCCTTTATGAGCACTTAAAGGAAAAAATCGTGTTAGGTCTCAACACCTGTAAAACTATTATTCTAAATTTCTAGGTTGCTTTTCTCCTAGGGTCATTACTGCAACTTACTACACTTCTTTCCTTGCATTAATTTATGGGAAGCTCTGAAACAAACCTGTGACATTTCTTTAAGAACTATTAAAGACTTCTGCTAACCTTTTTTTTTTTGCCAACTTCAATTTTAACCTTTTTAAAATAAACACATAGATATATACAAACATATGCATACATATATATATATTATTTAACGTAAATACACATAAAATCCCCCCAAGTTCTTTTTGAAATAAGAAAGTGTAAAACTAAAAACCAGAAGTCAAGAATTGTTTGCTTCTGCAGAATGTAAAAATAATACAAAAACAAACTGGATCTTAGGATCTTAGAGCCATATGAACCTATTGCTTTTGTAGGTCAAAGATGGTCAAGTATTGTCAATGTATATGGTACAACTTAATATAACTGAAGAGTTGACCAAGATAGCCTTAATGTTTCCCTCAGTTTGACAAAACTTTAGGTGGCTTTCTTCCTGTCTATGGCTCCTAACTTCCTTTTCCTTAGGATATTTACTTCAGGAAACTTGCAATTGTAAATCCATTCTCTGCCCCTTTGAGATGTAAATCTTGTGTCAACCACCTGTCAGTTTCATAATCCAATAACATATTTCTCAAGGACCTGAGAGCCATCCCTTTAAAATGTAGCCATTGAAAAAGACAGCTTTGCTAGCTGCCTCTCCCTGTGGGAGGGTAGAAGTCTAATTTAAATAAGTGCCAATTAGTAAACAAAGATGGCATAATCAAATTGACCAACCATGCCCTCCCGCAATGTCCTCTAGAACTTTTCTGCTAGCTCAATCCAGCACTTAAAAACACTTCTGCCTTTTGTTTTAGTGGAGTTGTGTTCAGTCTCTCTCCTCTATTGCAATAATGTGGAATCCAGTTTTCCTCGCAGCTGCTTAGCTCTGTCTGCTGCATTTTTTCTTTGACAGGTTATTGTTTTGAGTCTTTAAAGTTCAGGATAATTTCCTAAGATCCTAGCCATAATGTTTAAAAGTGCAATCTTTGCTCAATGTCCTTTACCTACAATAACTACCAACTTGGAATTTGATAAGCTTATAGGTATATTTCTGAAATGAAATAAATATTAAAGAATTGCATTTTTTCTGATGACACCAAAATAAAAAAAAAATTAAAAAGAAAAGAAATCTTACAAGTTTATAAGAAGTAAATATTCAAACACACACAAAAAATTTATAGTGACCATTCATAGCAATTATACTAATCACTCTAACAGTCATTTTGGTGTTATGTCATCTTTCCTTTTCTTTTACAACTTATAACTATCTGATTTATTTTGTCAAGGACAGGCACAATGTGCCTACCAGGCACTCAAAGCTTACTGAGTTGAAAACAATTCAAAAGCCTGTTATATTTACATGTTTATGATGTGATTTTTTTAAAAAACCCTGTATTGGGCTTGTTATTTTTTTAATTACATTTAAATGATTGATTGCTTATCAATGTAATCTTTCCAGAGAAAACATCTTTAAAATCTTCACACAAGTTTAAATTTTGTGTTCATTTTGGTGATTCATAATCTTAACACAAATCTCCAACATCATTCTCCACACTTACGTATGAATTCATAGCTTTCAGCCAAAATTCTAACATTGCTAAGAATGAGATCTGCCCCTTTTTCACAAGAGAAAGACTCTATCTTCATATTAGAGGAAGATTTTAAAAATATATGGAGTGATTTTACTTCCCCTGAATGCCCAGCTATGATATAAGCTATAAGCATAGACACAATTCTTCTCTTTAGGTCATTCTTTTAGTGCACTATTAAGGAATATAGCATGTGAATTTAATAAACCCTCTCTCTTTTAACCTATTTATTAAAATGTGAAGAGTCCTTGAATACAACAATGGATTACTGGGATGATACTTTACCAAAATAATTATTTTAATCATTTTATTCATGAATGAGATTTTAGGATTCAAATCCATCTGAAAAAAAAATACTATATTCTAATAAATTCATTTAGTTGTAATTACTTTGCCATTTCACAAATCTTCTCTGATTTTATTTAAGGAAAAGACACATTTTTCTAACCTACTCCTATGCATACCTAGATGCTTCTAATATCATTAAGACCTTAAAATTCTATGAATATCAGTTTAAGTAATCTACCACATAATAAATACAGGTTTTCTATATTTCATATTTAAAACAATAAATCTATAAAAACGGTTCTTGGAAGAAGAACCAAAATGGTTCAAGGTTTTGATCATAAGCACCATAAGCATTAAGTGTACACAGTGAATTACATCGCTTTGCCTGCAGAAAGTTAGGCTTCAATTCCAAAGGGGTTATTAAACATTATAGACAATTTCAAACTGGGATATCCAAGGGTCCATTGGATTTTGTTTTAAGAGATGTACTGTGCATGTAATGAGGTACATATATATTTGAACTGCACTCAGGGCACTACAAGAGATAATGGGCATGAAATGAAGAATAAAATGCAAGTGGTATGAAGAGAAGACTTTTATGCTAGAGATTCAAACAAATGTTAGCAGAACAAATTATCAAAGAAATATTAGACTCTTTTGAGTTTTACAAGGTGGACTCCTTTTGATTTTCACATCAAATCTAAAGCCTCTTTCTTGTTTTCCGGTTTCCCCATAAACTTACCTTATTGATACTTCCCAGCCGAGGCTCTCTACTCTGCTTGAGTTTGCTTACTTATAATGCTTATACCTGAGCTCTGAATATACTGTACATTTCTGATTCTTCTCTGTACTGAAGTTTTCTTTCCCCTCTAATCTCACTTATCCAAATTCTTCCAGAATCAATACAAGGTCCATGGATCCTGTGAATTCTTGCCAGATAGTTTCATGCTTCTCTGATCTCCCCTCTTCTGAAGCAATCTACAACTACAATACATTTCACATTAAAATGTGTGCTGCGTTTTTCATATGACTTTTGTTTTTTCAAAGGTCAGTAATTGTGTCTTTTATATTCAAACTCCAGAGCGTCTAGCTAAGTACCAAGAACTCTCCAGGTGTTAATACACTAAGGGCAGCCAGAAAGTAGTTCTGCCTGCCCAGGGACTCAAAGAGACTCACGTCCTGCCTTGTAGGAAGGCCAGCTGACGTAGGTCCCACAGCAGATCCTGAAACAACCCTGAGAAGTGGTTCCAGCCCATCTCACCTGCAGCTTGAGACAAGTCTTGCCCACAGAGGCACCTGGAGGGAGACAAGCTGGTCAGTGCTCCTGCAGGCTGACTCTGACCTTGGCCCCCTGTGGGTCTTAAAATAGCACTGCATTAGGCTCCAGCCCCTCTCAACTGCAATCTGAGAGCAGGCTTCTCTGCTCAGGCACCTGCTGGGAGACACACCTGTCCATGACTCCAGAGACAGACTTGAAGACTTAGTCTCAGCTGGAGATCCTGAAGCAGCCCCATGACTTGGTTCCAATCCCCCTCAGCCACAGACCAGGGCAGTAGGGGCTGTCTAGGGGCCCACACAGTGACCCAGATGGAGCCTTCCCAGGGACATAGAGGATGCCACACTTCTTCCCAGGGACCTGTGAGCCATGTAGCAGCAGTGTAGATGTAGCCTTCCTAGTGACCTAGCGACCTAGCCACTCTCATCCACACAGGTAGTAACAGTCCACCATCTGTGGACCCTGAAGCAGGTCCTTATCCCAGAACCAGCTCTGTGGACCAAGGTCCTGGAGACATCCCAGTCCACCAAGGGACCAGGGGGGATCCTTGCCCACTAGAACCCTTGTACCAGGCCTGTCAACCTTGGACCCTGCTGCATACCCAGAAGCAGTAACATGACCCAGATCCAACCCCATTCCATAATGATCCTGGAGTAATCCCATCAGCCAGGGAACTTAACAAGAGAAGGGAGAATGGAAGAAAACATTTTCCAACAAGATAACTGAAAAGGGGTTAATATCAAAACCATATAAGGAACTCAAACAAACTCAATAGCAAAAGACAAATGACTCCATTAAAAAAAAAAAAAAAAGGGCAAAGGACCTGAATGGACATTTCTCAAAAGAAAGAAATTCTGTCATTTGTAACAATTTGGATAACCTGAAAGATAGTACACTAAAATAGCCAGGAACAGAAAGAAAAATATTGTATGCTCTCAGTCGTATGTGAGATCTACAAAAGCAGAACTCATAGAAGCAGAAAGTAAAATGGTGGTTCCTAGGGGCAGCAGGCTGGAGGCAGTGGGGGAGATTGGGAAGATGTTGAGTGCCACAAAATTTCAGTTAGACTGGAGGAATAAGTTCAGGAGATCTATTGTACAACAAACACGGTGACTATAGATAATAACGACGTATTGCATTCTTGAAAATTGCTGAGAGAGCAGATTTTTTTTAATGTTCTCACCATAAAAATACGATACATTAGTGACATAATGGACATGTTCATTAGCTTGATTTAGCCATTGCACAGTGTATACATATATCAAAACATCATGTTGTATATCATAAATATATACAATTATATTTGCCAATTAAAAAATAAGAAAAAAATTTTAATGTAAAAAATGAACTAAATACAATGTTAGCAACAATGACTTGAATGACTCAAAAATAATAATTTAAATAGTGACATTATTATATTCTTACACTTGAATTATGAATTTTTGGAACTCCAGGACTTTGGAAGCATATAAGTCAATCATTGAGGAAAGATATTATTTTTCCTGTGAAAACTGATTGTCTACATAGTTAAATTATTACTATTATTATTATTATTATTTTTGAGACGGAGTCTTACTCTGTCACCCAGGCTGGAGTCGCCCAGGCTGGAGTACAGTGGGGTGATCTCAACTCACTGCAACCTCTTCCTCCTGGGTTCAAGCAATTCACCTGCCTCAACCTCCCCAGTAGCTGGGATTACAGGCATGCGCCACCACGCCCGGCTGATGTTTGTATTTTTTGTAGAGATGGGGTTTTGACATGTTGGCCAGGCTGTTCTCTCAAATTCCTGACCTCAGGTGATCTGCCCTCCTTGGCCTCCCACAGTGCTGGGATTACAGGCGTGAGCCACCACGCCTTGGCCCATAGTTAAACTCTTAATGAGGCACAACATAAACAAGGAAACCAAACTAACAGTTTTACTTTTCCCTTAAGATAAACTTTCTCTAGAGACAAGATTTTAAAAGAGGGGGTTCTGCCTTGCATTTTTATAATTTGTGCTATCTTGTTATTAATTCTTAAAATAAGAAATCTATGCTTATAGAGTAAAATCAAAAGGATATACGCTAAAGAATAAACATCTCTCCCTTTTCTGTCCTCTGTACCCTGCTATCAGATTTATATCTATATCTAGTTCGATATCTCTCTATTTACTTGGCTTTGATAAAATGGTAGCCTAATATATACAGGTTTACCTACACCTTTATTTTCTATATACATAGTCATAAAATCATGTACATATACAACATTTCCCTATCAATACACATACAGAGATGCTTCCTTCCCATTCAGGATTTTAGAGCATTTCATTGAATGGATTTACCCAAAATCATCAGCCAGTCCTATACTGAGGGAGATTAAGTTTGTAAGCAATATTTTGCAATTACATAAGATGCTGCAGTGTATATCCTCATACACATGATATAAAATCGGTTTATATTTGTGGATAAATACCTACACATAAAATTTCTGGGTCAATCCTATGCACATTTTAAATTCTAAAACACACTGGTAAGCTCCCTTTCGTAGAAGTTGTACTAATTTACATTCCTACCAGAAATGTATAAATGTAATCTTTCTGACATTACTGCTTCTTGGAGAACCAACATATCCAGTGGATTTTACAAATACACTTCCTGAAATATACTCATCATCCAAGTCAGAAGTATATTGTTCCACCCATCCAGTTAATCACTAAGCCTGGTTGACTCTACCTCTGAGATATCTTTGGAATACATCCACTTTTCTCCATTCTTACTACCTCTATCCACTGTCTTCTGATGCCTGATTAATAACAATGACATCATAACTAGCCCCTCTTTCCAGTTTAGCTGTCATCTAATACATCATCTGCAATACACTGCAAACTGAGTGCTCTTGGTGGAACACGGTCATTTTCTACTAAGAACTGCAGAGTAGAGAGGCAGGGACTACTATGGTATCAGAAACTCCTGGGTGCGATTACCAACTGTGCTTATTGGTAACTATGAACTCGGGGAAACTAAGTGCATTCCTTGCTTATTTCTTCATCTGTAAAATAGGAATATTAGATGTAATAATAAGATCATAATAAAAATTTTATTTAAAAATGTATGAACTAACTTGACATTGCCTGCCACAGAGTGAGTTCATACAACGATAATGACGATGATGATGATGACAATGATGAGGAAGAACAAGGAGACGCTGGTGGTAATAGATGTCTTCCCCAACACTCTTTAATTGCTCTATTTTGCTCTCACAGTAAAGTATCAGTTCCCTGAGATGGTTCACAAGACTCAAGGTGATCTGACACCTGCTTTCCTTTCCACCTTCTCTCACTGAGACCCTTACCTCCTTTTCCCCTGCTCCCCAAAGCACACTATATTTCAGCTAAGCTGATTCGCATTTTCCCGAATGCATCTGTGTCTCCACAGCTTACAGGACTTTGATGTGCTATTTTCTCTTTGTCTGCTACACTCATCCCTTTCCTTTCCCCTCTGCTCAGCTAACTTCTAACTCATCATATCTCAACATGGACATCATTTCTTCCAAACTTTCCTAATCCTCATTATGTGCAACCCCTGTGTTGTTTCACAACATCCTGTTCTTATTCCATGACAACCTTCAGAAAGGGTGATTTAATTCCTTGGGCTGATCTGTTTTCCATCGACGTTGTAAATTTCTTCAGGACAGACAGCAAGCTTTAATGACTTTGCAAACCTATGGCCTAGCACAGTGCCTAGGACAGGGAAGGTATTCAATCAACATTTGTTGAAAAAATGATAAACGTTTTAGATTAAGAAATGTTAAATTCTATACAATTTTGAACTAAGAGCAGTCTCTCTTTTCCTTTTAGAATATCAAAACACCATTTCTTTCATTTGGGGCCATATTTATAGGTTCTAGACTCCTAAAATGTCTATACTTTTACAGCTTTTTAAATATTTGCTTGAAATGAATATTAATTATGAAATAATAACTATGAAAACTCTAGAGTAGAAGACATCCAATTTTTCAAATCTGCCCCTCAGTTTTATCCAGAATGTAGTTCAGTTGTACAACATGTAAATTCACATCTTTTTGTTTGTATATGCAAAGTGGAGCCAAATAATCCTGACATTCTATTTCCACAATCGTTGCACAATACTTCTAACAGAACACAGATATGTGTCTCTCTAGAACAACTGAATGATTAAGGTCAGCATGGCTGTATCCCAAAGAAATGCTCAAGTAGTTTCCAAGCGGCTTTTATATCCTATTGATACCTATCCTGAAAATACAGTCTTTGCACAGGTTGAGATATCCCACACATTGAAACTTCAGATCAGCACAGATGGTTACCTAGGAGACAAACTGATGCAAAGCTTTATGTGTCCTCTCACTGCAGTGCAGCTGTCATTTTACTTGTATTAAAGTCATTTCATGGGAGGTATTAGTATTCAATTGAGCATGTCAGTAATTAGTCTAAAGCATTTATGACAGCAATGTGGCTATATTTGTGATTAGCCTAAGCACCCGCTTCAGAAATATCCTCATGTTCAAATTACAGGAAGTATTTACCATAGCCAGAGAACTAAACAGTTATGAACCTTAGAGCAACTTTTAAACAAATTATTACTTCAAACAAAGATCACCCTAAAACAGTTTGAGATATTTTCTCCAGAATAATTAACTATATCAGATATTGCTATAATTTTCTGAGAAAAAAATCATTTCATTCATACATGAACTGTAAAGACAACTTTTGTCCCTATGCGTTCATCTCATTTTCTCTTGAACTTTAATGTGATTGTAAGCTTCTTTGATGCCTCTGTCTTTCATGTCTGCCTCTTCCTGGTTCTTTCTCCTCTGTTTCTGATTCTATACAATATTTCCTTGCCTCAGCTGTGACTTCAAACTATTCCTTTGTCTCACTTCTTCCCTGCATTCACAAATGCCACCAAATATTACCCTATACCCACAGCCTTCCCCTTTTTACATCCACTCTTGTCTTCTGAGCTTCACCCTAAAATTCTCATCACCAGTCAACTTGTGTATTGACTTAACTACTGATTCCAATAGGCTTCTGTCAGATTCCACTCCGTCCACTTGTTCCTGAGTTCTCCTTTGCATTTTCCTGAGTGTACCTGCACCTCTTTAGCTCATAGGATGTTGATGTGTTATTCCCTTTGCCTGCTACCCCCATCCCTTTCCTTTCCCTCTCTCTTTGGGTAACTTGTGACCCTTGACTTCCAGGGTGCTGAAACATCCAAGTCTCCTAACTTTCACTGTTCTTCATTGATCTATCATCATTTTTCCATATGGTAATATTGTTCAAAGTTCTATCTAATGTGATTTTCTCAGGAGATATTTTTTCAAATTTTTAATCTATGGAGTTGATATTTTTCTTTGATTTCCAGAATAATTTTCCCTAATTTTTTATTAAATGTTTGCC
Organism: Macaca thibetana thibetana; assembly: GCF_024542745.1. Taxonomy (NCBI): domain Eukaryota; kingdom Metazoa; phylum Chordata; class Mammalia; order Primates; family Cercopithecidae; genus Macaca; species Macaca thibetana. Next base: position 38,838,350 of record NC_065585.1, read on the forward strand.
CGAGGTTGTTTTCGTTTCTGTTTTGGTTTGTTTACCGCTCAATTGCATATCTTGAAGTCACTTTCTCCTCTTTATTCTGATTGCCATCCCCCAAGTTCAAGCCTTATTATCTTTTGTCTTGACTGGTTTATTTTTTTCAGATTTTTAAAAGCATCTGAATAATATTTTAAAATCTTAAGAATGGACAAACATCCTAATTTTTTTAAAAAGTTAAATTCTTTGGGCAGTTTAGAGTCTTCAGTGTTTAATGGGGAACATATAATACTATGATTTTTTGATCATCCAAAAAACCTAACGATCAAAAAATCCTCCTAATTTTTTAAAAAGTTAAATTCTTGAAATTAAAAAATCTTCAGTGTTTGATGGGGAACATATCATTGGCAAATACTTGAATCCTCTCCACTGATCACTGGTGTTCCTGGTACACAGTTTGCACATCACTGGCTGGAAATTATTGCATTGGCCTCTAACCCTCCAATCCATATTGCAATGTAATTTTATTAAGGGAAAGCACTTACAAATGTCTTATTTAGAAAACCTCTGATGACTATTCCTACAACCTAACTATTACACTTGGGATCCTCTTCAGTGTGGCCTATGCTATATCTTCTGGCTCGTCTTCCCTCCGATTACTACTGCTCAGTATGTTTGTTTCCACTCTCTGGTGAAGGCCTAGCACAGCGTTCTTCACTTGGAACTAGCCAAAAATTAAACAGAATTCTCAGTTTGAAACTCATGTTTTTCAGGTGTACTTTATTGTACTCAAGGGTAGCACTAACATTTTTTAAAAGTAGAATATCTCAAAACCAGCTGTTTTTACATATTTATCGATGTTTCTGTAATGTTTTTAGAATCTACAATAGATTTTGATGAGTCATTAAAGATTCAATCCCATGTGGATTGCCCAATAAAAAAGATTGCCAAAAAACAGTTTAATTTAAAAAGAAAGCAGCAAATTAAATTTTTTAAAATAAATGTTTCAAATGAGAAAATGTCTTAGGCACATTTAATGAATCTTTCTGTATTCTCAGAGCATAAGCATGTTAATTTTCTGAATTAACATGGGAGAAATCAAAGAAAACCAGTTTTTGAACACAATGCACTTAGGAATGTAATAAATAAATAGGTAGGGGTGTGTGCGTGTGTGTTTGTGTGTGTGTTCTGAAGACTTTTCAGACATTGCTTCAATGTCCTTCATAGCACAGCCCAAGTCACCTTGTTGATATTCATCCTAAACTATCCCACCCATCCTGTCCCCTAAACCTGGCAACTTGTACCTGGTTTCTCTCCATATCAACTAAATGCATCCATGACCTTATGTTTTACAATGAACAAACTGATTATTATGTTCCCATTTCGAGGAATGTCCTTTCCCTTCTTGAACAGAAATATTAGTCTTGCAAAATCTAGCTCAAAAATCAATACCCACTTTAACTCAAAACTTGGAAAAATTCAATTCCCTTCATATATGTACTCTTCACATTTTATACATTTTGTACATGTTGATACAGCAAGGTTTATCAGAAAACTCATGTTATTGTTTACCTATCTGTGACAGGTATAATGTTAATAATATGATATTATTTACCTACTTAAAAAATATTTATTACTTAAGAAACACTGAATTTGAAGTTTCTAGCCATGGGGATCAGAGAGCACCCTTTTGTCATAACAAATGACAGTCAATGAAAGAGCAGATATGGTAATAGTCACATAAAATATAATTCATAATTTATAGATATTTTAGAAAAAGTGCAAAAGCAAAATAAACCCAATAACTATTTATTTTCTTATTTGATCTGGGTTCTACTATTTCCTCAAGAACAATAATTATACCTTAATTTTTTTCCTAGTCCCTGTACAACGCAGTATCGTTTATTGCCTACAATCAACAAACGATAAATATCTGTTAAGTCAATTTTAGTTGAATGGCTATGTTATAAAGGTCATATAAGTTACTGATATTTCCTCTGTTTGACAGTGAAGGCATCTGCATCTACTGTTTGACTCATACTCAAACAACAGACAGTAGAAAACTAATGCCTACTTCTAAGAGGGTAAGAGCTTCTCTGGTGATAAACACTACTCAGCCCCCAGGCACAGGCAGTATTTATTTGTTAGGGCATATTGCAATCCTGAAGTGAGGCATTTTTCACAAATACGGATCACAAAAGAAATCCGCACGTCACTCTTTGCTTAGGAAAATGTTTTCCTCTTTAGGGAATTATTGGAAAATGCACAACATGATCAAAATCAATTTGCTTCTCTTAAGTCCTTTCATTGAGCCTGGAGAAGAATTGACTATTCTCTAAAAGCTTTTGGCTTTCACTCTACAGGCACGGGTATGCTTAATTAAAACCGAACACCAAAGAGCTTCCTTTTTTTTTTTTTTTTTTTTTTTTTTTTTGAGACGGAGTCTCGCTCTGTCGCCCAGGCTGGAGTACAGTGGCGCGATCTCCATTCACTGCAAGCTCTGCCTCCGGGGTTCACGCCATTCTCCTGCCTCAGCCTCCCCAGTAGTTGGGAATACAGGCGCCCGCCACCACGCCCGGCTAATTTTGTTTTTGTATTTTTAGTAGAGACGGGGTTTCACCGTGTTCGCCAGGATGGTCTCCATCTCCTGACCTCGTGATCGGCCCACCTCGGCCTCCCAAAGTGCTGGGATTACAGGCATGAGCCACCGCGCCCAGCCAGAGCTTCCATTTTTTGGAACTCAGCAGAAAGGGCCTCTAAACCTCAGAGAGTACCACTGAAGATTCAGTGAATCCACAGCATCCTTGGAGGGATGATGTTGCCACTGGCAAAATGAATTAGGGATGGAAAAATAATTCAGATATTCATGCTGATGTAAAAAAAAAATAAAAGAAATTTTCTTAGCTTGTCATCCAAACTAGGTTTCTTCACAGCAACTTTGTTAACCATTTGTTTTATTAAATGAAATTTACCCAAACCTCAGTCACAATTCTTTATGTTCTAAGATTCTACACCCCTAAAAAATGGACCACTGGAAACTACGACTCCTTGAAAAATGACTGAATGCCTCCTTTTTCAACCGAGTTTTAGATTTAAGAACCACATAATAGACAATTTACCCTTCCACATTTCCTTAATAGTCCTGGGTGTTCAGACTTATACAAGTAGAGAGGTTTTAGTTTACTATCGCCTCTACAACTTTCACTTAAAAGTTACACGAGCCTATCTTTGGATGCGTAATACCCTAGCTCTTTTTTATTATCTTCTGATAACACTTATTTATAAAAAGCCAAATTATATCAAGAGAATTGATATTACTGAAAATTTGTTTGCTACCTTTATCAATAGTTTTCTGCAATTAACTGGGAAACAAACAAACAAACAAACAAACAAACTGCTGCAACCCCATTACCAAGAAGTTGCCTCCTCTATGATCTCCATTCCAATGATTCTATCTACCTTACATAGTTTTCTGATCTTTTCTACTAGTCCAGAATTTCAGCTGAAAGCCAACTTTTTACCGAATGATCAAATTCTTTCATCTCCTTCAGATCTTCAAAGAATTATAGTGCCATCAGCAGGTAATCCATGGTTTCGATTTTTCTGATTGTCTACCCACCACATGAGATAGGTCTCTAGCTTCTCAAACATACCATGTTATGCTTGAGTGACACAGGGAAGCTTTCAAAAAGCCAATAATCATAATATATTTTAAAATTGTCTTACATGTGGAAAATACAAGCATTATGGAGAGAGCCATGTGCATGATCAAATGTATGTTTTATGTGTTAATCTTTCTCTGTATATATTATGCACCAATGTTTCTTTTAATACATGGGATTTTCTAGACCTCTTGTACTCACCAACTTTCTTCACAGGCGTTTCTACTTCCTTAGAAGACATTGGCATGATTCTATATGGAGGTACTCTATATCCTCCTACATGGACTCACCTACGACTTAAACATTTCCATTCTTGCACTTATAAAAATGTTGTGGTAGAATTTTCTATTTGGATACTAAAATTTTTGTGAAAATTCTAACAAAATGTGACAGTAAATATTTGGATAGCAAAGGCTATCTTTATTGCAGGAATATATGTGTTTAATTGTCTCAAATCTAGAATCTTAGAGAGAGAAGCTTTGTCCAACGCATCCCTCCTAGCTCTAGCCAGCGTTAATTCTTGTCAATTAGGAGTCCCTGTTAGAGTTTCTGCATATTTCTTATGTTATTCATTCACTTATCTAACATTTATTGGGCACCTCCTATGTGTCAGGCACTTTTCTAAGGATATAAGAAATAATAAAATAGGCTCCCTGCTCTCAAGGGTCTTGCAGCATAAGAAAAGTAGACAAACATAAATACAAAAACACAGTAACTAGTTATAGAAACTATGGCAAATGTTCTTTTAAGTACAATTAGACAAAAGGAAGCGCAGCTGTTTCCTCACAAGGAGGGTGATCCCAGCAAGGTGTTCACTGAGAAGATGATACTTGACACAACCTTTGAGAGATGATCTGTCAGGTGCAGATGGTGTAGCATTTGTCAAGACACAAAAGAATTGTGAAAGGCATGTAAGAGAAAGCATACTGGATTTTAGAATAAAGGATGAATGTGAGGGGTATGTGGTAAGATGTAAGACTGGAAAGGAATACAAGGGCGTTACATATCATATAGAAAATTTGACTTTTCATGCATCAGCTGGCTAAATTCTTCCTGTCCACTGTTTCTACTGGGAGAAAGGCCAGAATCCTACATAATTCCCTCTTCACTCAAGCAGAAGTTTAAAAAAATTGGCCAGGCGCAGTGGCTCATGCCTGTAATCCCAGCACTTTGGGAGGCTGAGGCGGGCGGATCACGAGGTCAGGAGATCGAGACCATCCTGGCTAACACGGTGAAACCCCGTCTCTGCTAAAAATACAAAAAATTAGCTGGGCGTGGTGGCGGGCGCCTGTAGTCTCAGCTACTCAGGAGGCTGAGGCAGAAGAATCGCTTGAACCTGGGAGGCGGAGGTTGCAGTGAGCTGAGATTGCGCCACTGCACTCCAGCTTGAGTGACAGAGCGAGACTCCGTCTCAAAAAAAAAAAAAAAAAAAAAAAAAAAAAAAACGGTGGCTAGCTATCTTTGTACCCTGATCCCTGTGCAGTGATTAGGAGAGAAACTATAGTTCATGGAAAGCAGATATCTGCTACAAGCAGCTGAGGACTTAACATCTCCACCCCAACCCAATCCTGAGCTATTAACCTCCTAAAACCAGGGAACCCCAGCCATTTTGACATTTCTATGCACTCTAAAAGTCATCTGGTGCTGTGGAACATAGGAAATGTGAGAAATCTCCAGTAGTTTTTAGCTCTTTAAAAATGGAACACATTCACTTTATATTATTTAAGTTAGTTACTGAACTACCAGTTATCTGGCTTCCAAATATTCTCAGGAATTTATTAGGTAAGAAAGTAAAGGAAGGCCCATTCTCAGAAATTTGTATTTTGCAATAAACACCAGTAATTTGCTGTGTCTAACTTAGCTAAACTACCTAAGCCTTCTGTATATCAGTTCCCTCCCTTCCTCATGATGTTGTTTTAAAAATTAACTAAACACATGCAAAACACTGAAGCACTACCTGAGATATACAAAGCGCTAAATACGTATTAGATGCTTTCATTATAAGTAGTAGTTTTCCTAGTGTCCATTCTTCCAGCAAGAGTTTGAATTTCCATTTGAGGATATACCCTCTTAACTTTCATGTGGCTTGGATACAGGCCAAGCAATATATTACAATTTACTAGCAATGGCAATTCCTTTGGGGTAGGTACATGGCCCAGTTGCAATGAGATAATTATGAATCTCTTCATGGGAAGGTTGGAGTTTCCTGTTTCTTTCTTGCTATATGTTAAAGTTGAGAGGTTATGCAGTTGCAGTGGCAGCCACCGCCTTGCTATCACACTGGACCTGAGACTGAAACCAACACAATAGAAAGCAGAACTGAAATACGAAGAGAAACAAATTCCCGTTGACATCATTCAACCCAGATCCATTCTCTGGAATATTCAGTTGCCATTAGTTCCATTTTGCTTAAGCAATCTGGGCATGGTCCTCTGTTATTTGTAAATGATGAAGTATTATATAATAAAGACATTATCCCAGAGGCTGTGAAGAGCCATGGAAGGATTTTGAGTAGGGAAGAAACTTGATCAGGTTTAGATTTTTAAAACACACCATTCCAGTGGCATTGGGAAGAACTGGCTGAGTCTGACAGGAAGCAGGAGGACAAACTGGGAGAAGATTATAAAAATCCATGTAAGAAATGGTAAAGACCTGAAAGAAGGTAGCTGGGGGTGAGAATGGAGTGATGGAGGAGGGACAGAAAGATAGTCAGGGACTGACTGGATTTGCAGAGTGAAGAAAAGCAAGGAGTCTAAGACGACTCCCAGGGTGTACGACTTCCAGTAGAGGCCAGGGCAGCTGTCTAGTTTCAGAGATTTGATGTGAAGTGAGGAAGCTGGTAGATTTAGAGCAGACTCTTTTCAAGAACATGGTTTTAAGGGAAGGTGAGGGACTACAGCAGCAGTTTGCCTGTAAATGTTTAACCAGTGCTGGAAAGTAGAGGGGAATTTGATTCACTGAATTCCCTCATATAAAAAACCCCACTATAGTGAGGACAATTTCAATCTACCAGTGTGACACTGAAAGCAATGTTGGGAAGAGATGTTCACAATGGACTCTCAGATTCAAACTGGTATGGGCTGCACACAGATGAACTGTGAAAAACAACCCAGAGGCGAGATACAGGGTATGGGAAAGAGCCAGTAGAGAGGGAAAAGCTAACAAAATATATAAAAAATGAAAAGAGAGGCCAGTTGTGGTGGCTCATGCCTATAATCCTAGCACTTTCAGAGGTCGAGGCAGGTGGATCATTTGAGTTCAGGAGTTCAAAACCAGCCTGGCCAACATGGTGAAATCCCGTCTCTACTAAAACTACAAAAAAAAAAAAAAAAAAAAAAATTAGCCAGGCATAGTGGTGGGCACCTATAATCCCAGCTACTCAGGAGGCTGAGGCAGGAGAATTGCTTGAACCTGGGAGGCCGAGGTTGCAGTGAGCCGAGATAGCACCATTGCACTCCAGCCTGGGCAACAGAGCAAGACTCTGTCTTGAGGGAAAAAAAAAGAAAGAAAGAAAAGAAAAGAGAAGCAAGAAAATTCCTGGAGAGAAGAGATCAGATCAAGGATATAGACAGGGTCAGGTTCAGTGGCTCACACCTATAATCCCAGCACTGTGGGAGGCCAAAGCAGGAGGATCTCACGAAGCTAGGAGTTTGAGACCAGGATGAGCAATATAGTGAGACATCATCTCTACAAAAAAAAAAAAAAATTTAAATCAGCTGGGCATGGTGGTATGTATCTGTAATCCTAGCTACTCTGGAGGCTGAGGCAGGAGGATTACTTGAGCCCAGGAGTTCAAGGATGCAATGAGCTATAATGGAGCCACTAAATTCCAGCCTGGTAACAGGGCAAGACTCTGTATCTAAAAAAAAAAAAAAAAAAAAAAAAAAAAAAAGAGGTGGGGGATACAGATGGAAGGATGGTCCTAGTCCAGAAAAAGAGGAGAAAACCTCCTCTGAGGCTTGACAAAAGGAGGTGATCTTGGATGCAGATAGAGAAACACTTTTTAAATACAGAAATGGGAAAATGGAAACGGTGGTACTTATGACTAAGCAAATGTATGGCCTCTAATTCCTTTAGAGGAGAGATCATTTGGTTGGCAGTCAGGAGGATAGAAGAATAGAGCTTTCAGAGGATAGAAGAACTTGTGTGGGAAGCAGTAGCAGATGGTGAACAGGACAGAACACTAAATATATATATGGTGTATGTGTGTGTGCAGACACATTCAGATATTTGATATTCCTGTATTCCCCAACTGAAGTCCCTCGAGAAATGTGAGACTATATTATTTATCTTTGCTTCATTAACATATATTCTATCACATTTAGTTGTCTTTTAATAATACTGTTTGTTAGAAAGTATATGTGGGTGCGGGTGTGTGTATATATATATATGTAGGTAGAGTGGCTAATTGAATAAATGAGGATATCAATATGTAAGTATTTTTAAAAAGATGTACTATTTTAAATATTTTCCTTTTTGTCTTAATCTTATTCAAGTCTCATTAACCTGAATTTGTATATCATATTTATATATAGCATTTACTGTTGTTTTAGATATATGAGCACATTTATTTGGAAAATAGTAGCCTTATTCCCAAGATATAAAATTAAGTAAGGTGAAGGCTATAAATACAGAGATGACAGAGAAAAAATATTGGAATGTCTTCACATTTTTACATAATAAGTAAAATGAAACTTTTAGTAGCAGCAGTTGAAATATGTTGACTGCTTTTAAGGCAGACAAGATGTTCAAGCTTGGGCTTATCACTTAGTATCTTCATGTACTGTGTTTATATTTGCCTAGTCTACATTATGAATAATGCAAGTTTACCCAATGTATCTTTGAGATTATACTAAGATTTGCTATAAACTTTTTGCAAATATCAGTAAATGTTGAATAATACAGAGGCTTTAAGAAAAAATTGTTTGAGATTCCTAAAATTATAGTCGATAGTATAAATGTAAATCATTGTTTCCTGCTGTGTTCCTTGGTGGTTTATATTCCTTATTCATTCATTCATTCAACACATATTTGAATGTCTATATATGAGAGGAACTGTTCTAAGTGCCATGAATATAGCACAAAACCAGGAAAAAGCTGTTTCACCACAATTGTCACAAAAAGCTGTTGTGATTTATATCCTAGGGAGGCAAAAGACAATAATAACTAAATGACAGGGATATATAATATCAAGAAATCATAATGCTATGAAGAAAAACACAGCAAGTATGTAAGGGGCTAGTGGATTATAGGGGCTACTATTTTAGATGTGGTGATCAGGAAAGGCCTATCTAGGAAAATTATACTCAGGCAGAAAATATGAAAGGGGACAATTTAAACTTTCTTCTGAAGTACTTATGGATTTTGAAGATTCTTAAAAGCTGCATTGAAAATAAGATACGGGCCGGGCGCGGTGGCTCAAGCCTGTAATCCCAGCACTTTGGAAGGCCGAGACGGGCGGATCACGAGGTCGGGAGATCGAGACCATCCTGGCTAACACGGTGAAACCCCGTCTCTACTAAAAAATACAAAACACTAGCCGGGCGAGGTGGTGGGCGCCTGTAGTCCCAGCTACTCGGGAGGCTGAGGCAGGAGAATGGCGTAAACCCGGGAGGCGGAGCTTGCAGTGAGCTGAGATCCGGCCACTGCACTCCAGCCTGGGCGACAGAGCGAGACTCCGTCTCAAAAAAAAAAAAAAAAAAAAAAAAAAGAAAAGAAAATAAGATACGGTATTCAGCAGCTCAGGTAGAACTTCTAAAGCATATAATTACACATACCTTTGCTTTTTTAATGGACTAAAGTAAAGATAATTTAAGTGCTTCCTGGTGACTTAGGGTGGCAGGTCATTATTATGATCCATTCAAGTCAGAATTTTTTTTTTCTTTCTTTTCCCTCATAACTGCTCCAATGACATCCTATCAGTTGACTGTTGCTAATCACTGTAGTACGAAAACCAGAGCTATGGTTATAAGGATTCAGGGTAAACAGTTAAAACTTCTGAATGATGGTTTTACAGCTTGCCTACAGAAGAGCTTTAGGCTGGAAGCTTATAACAATTCTTTCATCAGCTAAGAAAATTGTGTTCTGTAAAGTGACTTTGGGAAAAGAATTACAAAAATGCAAAAAACGTTTACATATCAGATCATAAAAGCTAATATTTATTGATTCACATTTACATACGATAATATGTATAGTGCTTACTACATTTTAGACTTTGTTCTAAGTACTTTATCTCATTTAATCCTTCAAAAGCTAAGCTCTCTGCTGTAGTTTTATTATCTGTAAAATGGAGAAAGCAATAGTACCTTCTTCAGAGTTTTACTAACGAATTTATGATCTACAAAATATCCCATTTACCATAGAAAGAAGTGTTTTTTTTATGAAAGGAAGAAAGAATAATGAATAAAGGCTCCGACACAAAATGGATTTGTCATGTTTTAGGTACAGCTAAAGGGCAAGTATGACTTATTAAATATGTGAATCTCAACAGCAGCACATGCTAGTCTCTATAATGATTATTGATTATCTATTTTATCTGTGATTTTGTTATATTTATCAATATTTATGGCTGAATAGATGCAATTAGGGAATGATCCCCAAAGAGCCGTATTTCAAATAAATTTCCCAATGTGGACATAAAAGTATGTAAGTATGTTCTTAAAGGGAAACATGAAATGCAAAATGCAAATTTTCCTTTAAGAAAAGAAGCAGCATTAAACTAAGAGAAAACTGGGGAGAACACATTTCTGTTCATATATGTAATATGTGTAAATTCCTTTTTTTGATGAGAGGAGCTTGAAGAGACAGACAGTATTCGCAGTCCTATTTGTGAAATAATCAGATAGGGACCAGAGACTAAATTAAAGAGCGAGAGAGTGAGTGAGTGAGAGAGTTACAGAGAGAGAGAAATTCTTGGTATAAATACCAAGAATCACAAAATATGTTTTAGAGAATTACAAGTTATAAGGCACGGAGGGTTTAGGATATGTCAAATGATAAAATTACAACAAATTTAGTGATAGATATAATTGGCTTTTATTTGAGACTCATTAATCAATAGCCTCCATTTTATAAAAAAGAATGAGAACTCCCACTGGGCTATAGCAGAACAGTGGTTTTTTTAAAAAGTGGGAACAAGGAAACAGAACAATGGGAAAAAATTGATTGGTTAACACTGGGTTACCTTTTTTTTTTTTTTTTTTTTTTTTTTTTTTGAGATGGAGTCTCACTCTGTCACCCAGGGTAGAGTGCAGTGGTATGATCTTGGCTCACTGCAACCTCCATCTCCCAGGTTGAAGTGATTCCCTTGCCTCAGCTTCCCAAGTAGCTGGGATTACAGGTGTGGGCCACCACGCCCAGCTAATTTTCATATTTTTAGTAGAGACTAGGTTTCACCATGTTGAATAGGCTGGTCTCAAACCTCTGACCTCAGGTGATCCCCTGACCCCGGCCTCCCAAAGTGCTGGGATTACAGGTATAAGCCACCACGCCTGGCCCTAGATTACGTTTTTTTTTTTGGTAAGGGCTAAATCAGACTGGACTTCCTTATGGAGCTGATTCAGGTAGAATAGAATCTCCTATTTTGAGGAAAAACTGGTCTGCTTGGGACTCCATATGCTCCTTTAAAGTTTCAGTTTGATTATTTGGCATTTAGCATGAGTGACTCCATTTTGGTTTGGTCTGGTTTGTTGGGGCCCGGAACAGGAGCTCAGTCCAAAACAATGGCCTCCTATAATTGTGTTTAACAGATAAAATAGAAGTTCATGAATTATACTTGTAAATAACTTCAGATATAACCAGAACAGTGAATGCTCTGAGTTTTCCCACAAAAGAGTTCAGTATTTATTCTCCTAAACCTATAAAAAGCCACATTAACTTTTAGTGTTTTAAATAGCTATTATAATTCTTTATTATGTACAATTTTAACTATTAAAATAAAAATTATCCTGATAGTGCTTATAACCAGACAAGATATGGAGTTCTGTTTATACATCAACATAAGAGAAAGGTGATTTCCAATAGAGACTTTATACTTCCACTTTCTTTGTTAAGAAGAATATTTTATTTTTTTATTCATATCATGAAGGAAAAGACATGACCTGAAGAACATTTATGTTTGAAACTCTGAGATACTTAAGACTACATATAACACATTCTGACAGTGTTTAAGTATTTTTTAAACCCAGATCAATAGGCATCTGAGAAGTTGTTTCATAATGAGAGTTTCCTATGGGGACAACATAAAATTGATGGCTTAGAAACTTGGGTTCTACCCCAGGACCGTGTCAGTAAGTTGTGTGATCCTTGATTGGCCATTTGAAGAATCTCAAGTTTATTCTCTATTTGTGAAACAAGGAAGTTGAATTAGATCATCAGTCTAATGTGACACAGTAAATGAAATATCTCATAAAATGTCAAGCATTTACAGGCTTTCCTTCCTTCTCTCTATATTTCTTAGTTTATGCTAGTGTCACATTTTCTATAAGCTCTTACTTCCAATTTTTAATTTTAGTCAATAAGCCCATACCATCTGCAGTACCTATCTAGGCCACAGAATTAATTTTTCATAATAATAATTACTTCCAAATTGTTCTGACTCATTAAATATGCCATATGATGGAGATATTTAAGCCTTAAAAAGCAGAATTAAAATCTCATCTGTAAACAATGAGATATTTATGAATTATCTTTGTATTTCTATGCTAATCACGAATTAAATATTTTAAGTCATGCTTTGTAATTCACGGATATTTCCCAATTAGAAAACTGACTAAGCATAGCTGCTTGATGTTACATTTATATTTGCAAAATATAACTACAGTTTTTTTACTAAGGGCTTATAATATCCTATCATAATGGTATACACATTTGCCTAACAAATTTTGAATTAGCTCAGTATCTAAATGACTCTAGGTAATGCCATAAGCCATGGGTTTACGTCAACATTTTCAGGTTATTAAACAGCCATTATGATCCAGTGTTTATGACATGAAGTACCAGGAAGTTTTGTCAATCTGCCACAGGGCCCAAAATTCTCCTATTTGGTATTCATCTAAGGATGGCTTTAAGAGTTCACCAAAAATAAAATACCTTCAGAAAAGAAAGCTGAAGTCAATATCTGGGGCTTGCCAGTGCCCCTTCCCCAAAGTAATGAAAGATTTGGTGGGTAGAGGGGGCAAGACACTCCACCTGATGTTAGTTAAAGATGGGTAACATAATTTGATTCCAATTCATCAGTTTGAATTTAGGCACAAGTCTACATTTGACATTTGAAAGTGAGGTAGCAATATGTTACAAAGGGATTGGTGGGTTAGTTATGCGAAGGCAAACGAATCCCTTAATGACTAGAGTGAGATCTACTGCTTCAATCGGGAGTGATTCATAAGACCATCATCCAGGGCACCCTGATGGAACACACTCAGTCTCTGAATCTGTCATTGGAATTGCTGAATCTCTACAATAAAACTTCTGCCCTTCCCTATACCACACAATAAAAGTTTGTGTCCTTAGGGATCCACTGGGGTGCCAGACAATGGCTACACCTGTTCTGCACTGACAATGTATACTTTGCCTTACCTGGAAAGACTGTGATCCTTTTATCTTATTTTGGCTAGCCCCGCAACAACTGCATTCTTCCCAGTGGGCCTCAGGAAAATGAGATTAACATTAAAATTAGCCTTTTTATTTCTATTATTATTATGATGATGATGAAACAGAGTCTCAGTCTGTCACCCAGGTTGGAATGCAGTGGCACAATCTTAGCTCACTGCAACCTCTGCCTCCTGGGTTCAGGCGATTCTCCTGCCTCAGCCTCCCAAGTAGCTGGGATTATGGGCACCCACCATGACGCCCAGCTAATTTTGTGTGTGTGTGTGTGTGTGTGTGTGTGTGTGTGTGTGTGAGATAGAGACAGGGTTTTGCCATGTTGGCCAGGCTGGCTTCAAACTCCTGATCTCAGGTGATCTGCCCACCTTGGCCTCCCAAAGTGCTGGTATTACAGGCATGAGCCACCGTGCCCGGCCTTAAAATCAGCCTTTGTATTTATACTCATGTGTCTATGTTATCTGAATTAAAAAATCACCACTATTTTATAAGAAAAAAATTAAAACAAAACCCTGAACATAGTTTTAACTGTTGACCCAGAGAATTATAAAACTTAGATTAGGAATAAAATAATCTGGAAATAACTTAATTCAAATCAAATTTTTTCTGATTTTTCTTCAGTGAACAGTGTACTGTAGTGATTATAACCAAGCAGATAGAATGGGCTGAAAGAGGGATAAAAGAAGGAAAGATTCAGGATGTCATGTCCTTCCATGGAGAAACGTCTGAATAAAACTCAGTATTTAATTCTGGATAGCCAGAAGGTCAGTGTGAGTACACTATTAATTGTAAGCATTCACTCAAATATTTTTGAGCATTTACTCCATATCACTGTTCAGCTCGAGATATCCAGAAACCAAAAATAGAATTTGATTTCAAGAAACTCAAGGGGCAAGGTGAGTGGTGGACCTGTAAATCAACAATTAAAATAAAGTGTAATTGTATACTTGGGGGTTAGAAGAGGAAAGTGGTGGATAGAAAGCCATCAAACAGAAAAAGGGAAGCTAGGCAAGCTTCCTAAAGAAGGTAATTACGCGAGAGTTTGAAAATTTGAGGCACCATAGATGAGGGAGAAAATAAGAGTGTTTCAGCAGACGAAACAACAACATATGGAAAGGACAGAGACAGAGAGAGAGAGAGAGAGAATGGCATAGTTTGTCAAGTGATTAGGAACAGGATGGTTAAAGGAGTAAGGATGTGTGTGCGTGCATTTCTGTGTGTGTGTGTGTGTCAATGTGTGTGTCGTATGTGAAGAGCAGAGCATCAGAAGAAGCAGGGAAGTTAACAGCATGTTTCAAGAAAGGTGCTGAGATGGCAGCCAAGGAGTTTGCATCTGTTATCAAAGTCAGTGCAGAACCACTGAAGGATTTATTAGCAATAGTAGGATGGTGTGAGATGATATGATCAAATATGCATTTTTCTGACTTCAGTATGGAGGAAAAGCTGGAGAACAGAAAGAGTGGAATATCAGGAAATAGTTTTACAGTTTCTGCAGTAGGCCCATCAAAAATGAAAATAGCTGAAATCAAGAATGGCAGAAGAGGCCGGGCGCGGTGGCTCAAGCCTGTAATCCCAGCACTTTGGGAGGCCGAGGCGGGCGGATCACAAGGTCAGGAGATCGAGACCACAGTGAAACCCCGTCTCTACTAAAAATACAAAAAAATTAGCCGGGCGCGGTGGCGGGCGCCTGTAGTCCCAGCTACTCAGGAGGCTGAGGCAGGAGAATGGCGGGAACCCGGGAGGCGGAGCTTGCAGTGAGCCGAGATCGCGCCACTGCACTCCAGCCTGGGCGACAGAGCGAGACTCCGTCTCAAAAAAAAAAAAAAAAAAAAAAAAGAATGGCAGAAGAAGGGGAAGCAAGCAATAAATTCCCTAGGTTTTGGAGTGCAGTTTAGATAAGAGATGATGAGTTATTTTGTTAGCGGTTGCCCCAGGGACTACAATCAATATCTAACTTTATAACGATCTAATTCAAGTTAAATGAACTTAATTTAAATAGTATCCAAATTTCACAGTTAACGTCATACTTAATGGTAAAAGACTAAAAGCTTTCCCCTTTCACCACTTCTATTCTGGAGGCTGTAGTCAGAGGAAGTAAGCAAAAATGAAATAAACGCCATCAAGATTACAAAGGAAAAAGTAAAAATACTTGCAGATATCCTAAGGATTCCACAAACAAAGAAATAACTATTAGAGTTAATAATGAGTTCAGCAAAGTTGCAGGACACAAGATCAATTTACAAAGTTCAGTTGTATTTCTATACACTACCAATGAACAAACTGTAAATTAAATTCTAAAAAAAACCAATTTCATTTAAAATAGTGATCAAGTATAAAAAAGTACTTAGGAACACATTGAACAAAAAAAGCAAGATTTGTACACTGAAAACTATAAAACATTGTTGCAAGAAATTAAAGAAGACCTAAGCAAGTAGAGACAATGTTTATGTTCATGGTCTAGAAGAATTAATGTTGTGAAGATGGTATCCCTCAAATTAATCTACAGGTTCAATACAATTCCTCCACAAATTTCAACTGCCTTTTATCTTTTTTACAGAAATAGACAAGTTTATCTATAAGATCACATGAAAATCCAAGGGACTCAGCAAAGTCAAAACAATCTTGAAAAAGAACAAAGTTGGAAGGACTTAATCTTACTGATTTCAAAATTTACTACAAAGTTACAATAATAAAAACAGTGTGGTATTGGCATAGCATAAGCATAAAGGTCAATAAACTATAATTGAGAGTCCAGAAACAAGCACATATATCCATGGTCAATTGAATTTCAACAAGAGTGCCAAAAAGAACAGTCATTTCAACAAATGCTGAAACAATCATTATCTACATGCAAAAAGAAGCGGATTGGACCTCTACTTCACCATACACAAATATTAATTTAATAATAGATCACAAATATAAGTGTAAGAACTAAAACTATGACAACCTTAGAAGAAAGCATAGGTATAATTTTCCATGACATTGAATTAGAGAAATATTTTTTAATAAGACAACTAAAGCACAGCCAACTAAAACCAGAAAAAGTAAGCTGGAGTTCAAAACTAAAAACTTGTACGTGTTAAAGGATACTATAAAGAAAGTAAAAATGCAACCCACATAATAGAAGAAAATATTTCCAAAGTATCTCTCTTTTAAGAATCTAATATCTACGATATATGAAAAATTATTACAACTCAGCAATAAAAAGATAAATAACTCAAAATTAGGGAACTGCAAATTAAAATGTTGACTAGAAGGTCAAGAAACTTGAACCCCCATGTATTGCTGAGAATGTAAAATGGTTCATAGTTGCTGTGAAAAATTTGGCAGTTCCTCAAAAACTCAAACATAGAGTTATCATATTTTCCAGTAATCCCACTCCTAGGTATCCATACAAGAGTATTAATGTTCACACAAAAACCTATACATGAATGTTGATAGAAGTGTTATTCGCAATAGCCTAAAAGTGGAAGCATTCCAGTTTATCAACTGATAAATTGATAAACAAAATATAGTATATGCACACAATGGAATATTATTCAATCATAAAACAGAATGAAGAAATGATACATGTTACAACATGAATGAACCTTGAGAGCATTATGTAAAGCAAAAGAAGTCAGACAAAAAAGGGCACAGATTGTATGATTTCACTTATATGAAATGTCCATTATAGGACAAATCCATAGAGATAGGATAAGCAAATCTATAGAGACAGAAAGTAGAATATGGTGTCCAGGCGCTATAGAAGAAGGAAGTAAGAAATGACTACAAATGGGTACAGTTTCTTTTTAAGGTGATGGAAATATTCTAGAATTAGATAGCAGTGATGGTTACAGAGCTTTTTGAATACACTAGAAATCATTAAGTTGTACGCTTTATAAGGGTGAATTTTATGGTATGTGTACTATATTTCAATTATTTTAAAAACAATTAATGTATCACCAAAGGAATGGTAGGACTAGGTCTCTGATATAAGGTGCAACTCTCCAAAACCTAGCTTTATCTTTCTTAGTTTCTCCTATAATCAGCCCTTGTTTTTTCTAACAAATTTATGCAGTTTCCTACCAATAAGTTACTTGGGCATGGGCAAAAATCAAATTCCTAAGCATTAATAATTTGTAATAAGCATTTTAAGTTTCTTAAATATACACCACAAGATCCTAAGTGTCCATAACATTTAAGATAGTGGATATCCAACTGGAAGATTCAACTGGAAGAAGAAATATGGCAAAGGCAGATTATTAAAACACAGCTTCCTATGCACAGCTCTAATTTTAAAGCTCACGATTTACCATGTGAGCATCCTAAATTTTTCGTTGACCCTCTCTCATATTTGCTTCCCAATTCCTTAACACATGACGTGATTTCATAAATTCTCAAATCCAAAAAAATTTATCACTTATTTTATGAAAATTAAGAAACTAGTATGCTGGGGATGGGGAGGAAGAAGGGTACACACACACACACACACACACACACACAAACAATATGTTCTTTCTAAGAAATAAATATAACAAAGAATACCAAAAGAATTATCTTTTTTTTTTTTTTTTTCTTGAGACAGAGTCTCACTGTCACTTAGGCTGGAGTGCAGTGGTGCGATCTTGTCTCACTGCAACCTCTGCCTCCTGGGTTCTTTATTCTCATGCACCTGTAATCCTGAGTACTGGGATTACAGGTGCATGCCACCATGCCCATGTAACTTTTTGTATTTTTAGTAGAGATGGGGTTTCATCATGTTGGCCAGGCTGGTATAGAATTCCTGGCCTCATATGATCCGCCCACCTTGGCCTCCCAAACAGCTGGGATTACAGGTGTGAGCCACCGCACCTGGCCTCAAAAGAATTATCTTAAAAATATTCTATGTAATGCTTCCCTTTACCATTACAAAGAATAAAAAGTTTGTCAGAATGAGATTTACGACATTTCCTTTTGTAGTTCAACACAAATAATTTCAAAGCCATCGTTTATTATATTTTTATTATAAAGTTAATATAAATCTTTAAAAATTTTTATAATTTATTTCTAAGACATCTGTAAGAATGCAATTGCAATGAGTATGCAAAGAAATTAACTTGTATTTGTATAAGTGTTTCAATGACAAATTAATCTATGGCAGCAATAATTTTAATTGTGAAAAATATTTGAAGCAACTTTTCGAATAGTTCACTTTAATCAACTAATGAAAAATATCCAATCAAATTTGCATAAAGTTAATTTAAAAATGTTTTGTTGATATTGGACAATTAGAATACATTGCTTTTTTGTTACTGGATGAGATGTTTGTTTACTTGGGGACTGACGATAAAATGAACCTAAATATTTACAAAGTAGGGCAAATAGTGTGGTGCTTATACACAAATAAGTAACAAGCATGTCTTGAACAAGACAGTCATTTACCGTATTGAAGCAATTCTGGGCAGCTCACCAACAATAAATCACTGCAACTGCAAATAAAGTAACTCTAATCTGAAAGATATTTATAATAAAACTTCATTTATCTCAGCACTTCATATTCTTCTCCTTTTAACTACCATTTTTGGGGGTCACTTTTATCAAGACTGGCTGTGGAAATCAGGGAAGAATCTCAGAAGAAGTTGCCAATTAACTACATATTTGAGTAGGAGGAATGCTTCTAATGTATTTTACTGTGGACAGATCACCCTGGTTGAATGGTTAAATGCTGATAAAAATGAAAGTGCCAGCAGTTCTTCATACTTGGATAGCACAACCCAATACCCTCAATTTGAGTGACCTGCACTTATAGGGGGTCATGTTGGTTCTCTCCAGCACAGGAAAGGTGGAATCTTAAGAAGACAAGTCATAATCTAGAAGAAGTTCTTAACATCCAGCAGACATAAACCCCATCCAAAACCCCCAAAACAGCCCCAGAGAAACTTCTACCTGAGACAATTTTTGTATTTTCTCTTATAACCCTGTAAATAGACATGTTTTCTTTGTTTAAATGACCTAATGTTAGCTTTAGTTGAAACAGGTTGATCATACATTTTTTTTTTTTTCATGAAGTCTCTGGGACAACATAGAACATCTTAAAAGGCTGTCAGTAAAATCACTACACTTAGCAAAAAAAAAAAAAAAAAAAAAAAAAACCCATTCTGCAACACTTGCAGAATACCCCTGACACTAGGGTAAAACAGTTTTTTTTCAGTGAGGCGTCTGCACTACCCCACTATGAAGCTGAACTAAGGCAAGTACACAAAGAAGTCAATTCAATTTTGAGAAATGAATAGTTGTCCTCATCCAGCAGTATTTGTTACGGTCTTCAGCAAAGTGCCTGGCATTGTGTTAAGTATTGTAAAAGCACAAAAGATAGAATTTCTAACTTTAAGCTGTTCAGTCTAGTGGAAGAAATAGAAGAGGCAGTATGAATGAAGGCTAAGAAGTGTGAAACAGAGTGGCAAATGAGGAACTCAGAAGGTTGCTGTGGCTAAATCATAGGGCAAATTTGGGAGAGTGTCCATGGATGGAGCTACAGAGGGAGAGAGGTCAGAGAATAGCCAACATTCATTTAAAGTTTAGTATTTGCCAAATGCTGTGGTGAATACATCACATACATTTTTTTCTTTTTGCATTAAGTTCTCACAACACAAGTCTACAAGGCAGATACTATTTTGATCCCCCATTATAGGTGATGAAACTAAGACCCAGAAAAGTACACTGGTGTGGATGCACACTGACACCCATGCAACCCGCTCACTGACACCTGTGCAACCTGCTCATAGGTAGAGGGATGGGAGACTGCCACATGACAGCTGCTCCCACTCGCCAGAGCCCAGGCATATATCATAACAGGTCCTGTGCTCCAAAACGTGAATCTGTAGTTAAGAAAGTGTCACAGATGAGTGGGTATTACACAGATAAGCAGCATGATTAACTTTGTATTTCAGAATGGTGTGGCCAGGCGTGGTGGTTCATGACTGTAATCCCAGCACTTTGGGAGGGCGAGGTGGGCGAATCACCTGGGGTCAGGAGTTTGGGATCAGCCTGGTTAACCTGGTGAAATCCCGTCTTCACTGAAAATACAAAACTTAGCCAGGTGTGGTGGTGCACACCTATAATTCCAGCTACGCAGGAGGCTGAGGCAGGACAATCGCTTGAACCCGGGAGGCAGAGGATGCGGTGAGCAGATCGCACCACTGCACTCCAGCCTGGGCAAGAGAGACTTCAACTCAGAAAAAAAAAAAAAAAAAAGTGGTGAGCCTGACCCCAGGTTAAGCTCCTGACCCCCTCAAAGGAGGTGTGATAAGCAAAGAGCCAAAGTGGTAATCCAGGCTAGGGATGATGAGGTCAAAAATTCTGACAGCAGAAATGAAAAAGGGAAATGGCCTACAGGAACATTAACTCCACTAGGGTATTTCAATTGCTAGCTATTGACTCTGGAGTTAGAAATATGCTCTTGATGTATCTCTGAGACTCAATTAAATGTGTTGGTCTGAAAGGATGGTGATGATCTTGTTATGATACTATTCCTGCTCAAGGGTCTTCTTTTGTCTTACTACTTTCTTGTCTTTTAATCTTTATTCTTTGCTCTGAAACAAAATTGTCACCATCTCAATATCTGAATCTCAGAAAGCAGGCAGACTGACACTGAAGTTTCACATACCCCAAACAACCAGCTTCCAGCACAGTTGTGCTGTGTTTCACAGTAGCTTTACAGACACCTCCCAGAGTACAGCAGGACTGCCTTTGCTTATTGCATTTATTTTTAACTTTTAATGTAGGATATTTTAAAATCTGAAAGAGGATTTTACTGGACAGGGATAAAAACAAAGGATAAACATGTCATCATCATCTTTTCCTTTATTGTGAAACACATGAAACTAACCCACATTGGAATTTGGTATTGCTGCTGTTCATCTTGCATCTCTGGTTTTAAAGTCTCCCATTCTCTGTTCCTGCCATTTCATCTTTCCTATCTCAGTAAAGTACTCAGCCCATATCAGTTTCCCATTCCTCTGGACAAAGACTTAACCAGGGGTGTTCTCATGGCTAAGAATGGCTAAATATAGCCCTTGTGGCCAAATAATAAACACTGGATTGTTAGCTAGGAGCCGCATAAGCCTGAGACTGACAGGGGCCAATCTGCTGCCATATGTTGTCTGAAAATGATGCTAAACTCAGGAGTTAGTGAAGTGAGAGAGATGCATGGACAGTCAGAATCCTAGTGATATCATCTGAACACCTAAATCCACTGGGTTGGAATCAACCCCACATCCTTTAGTCTCCCCTTATCCTTTTTAAAATACAATAATTTGAATTGGATTTCTGCTACTTGCAGCTGAAATAGTCCTGATGACTAATGCAAGGACAACAATAAATTATTTTCTTTCCTTTGAAATCACAAAACAACGGAATGCTGCTACATTATATGGTGAAGTAAATTTATACTTTGCTTATCGATAGATTAACTTGAATTATGAGCTGGTACTCACAGTTCCTCTGGCATGAATAACCAAATATTAGAGAACTTTGAAGTACAAAGCCAAATGAGTATTCCTTTAAGAAGAAACTTTTAGCCGGGCGCGGTGGCTCAAGCCTGTAATCCCAGCACTTTGGGAGGCCGAGGCGGGCGGATCACAAGGTCAGGAGATCGAGACCATCCTGGCTAACACGGTGAAACCCCATCTCTACTAAAAATACAAAAACTAGCCGGGCGTGGTGGCGGGCACCTGTAGTCCCAGCTACTCTGGAGGCTGAGGCAGGAGAATGGCGTAAACCCAGGAGGCGGAGCTTGCAGTGAGCCGAGATTGCGCCACTGCACTCCAGCCTGGGGGACAGAGCAAGACTCCGTCTCAAAAAAAAAAAAAAAAAAAAAAAAAAAGAAACTTTTATAAAGAAAGCCAATGATGACAAAGCAGACCAAAAGAGATTTTTTTCCACAAGTATAAAAATATTAGGAATCTGAAGATTTCAGCAACATTTAAAACAATGTGGTGAGCTGCATTTAGCAAGATGCATTACAATTGAGGACGATCGAAAACAGGAGTGAATATATTTCATGAATTATGCATTGTATCAGAATCTCATTTGTTAAGTATTTTGACCTCTGCTATTTTTGTGCTGGTATCTGTTGTACTCCCAATTAATCAGAAAGGAAATTAGCATGGTAGATAATAGATAATGCTAGAATTAAGGAAATTATAAAGTTGAAAACCCTTATAGTAATTTAACATTTAAAAGCATGAAATTAGTTTTAAAATTAAAATGAAATCAAAGAGCAGGAACAAAAAGTAACCTTTTCTTGGTTCAAACTATAGTTTTTGAAAGGACATAAAATTGCTCACTATATTTTTAATCTCCACAAAGTAGTTCATTTGCTTTTGAACTACTTTCTGTCAAATAAAATATAGAGAACAATGAGCTAACCAATGTAGGTTCAGCATTCAAACTGAATATAACATATTAAAAATGATATGATGGTCAAATATAGAAAACAACTTTTATAAAGG
Organism: Macaca thibetana thibetana; assembly: GCF_024542745.1. Lineage (NCBI taxonomy): Eukaryota > Metazoa > Chordata > Mammalia > Primates > Cercopithecidae > Macaca > Macaca thibetana. The sequence goes on from NC_065585.1 coordinate 38,861,061, forward strand.
ATACTTTATTACTGAAATTATAGGCAAAAATTTTCATCAGAGATGGGAAATTAAACTGATTATATATGTATTTGTGAATTTTCCTAAAAATTAAAATAATTCAATGATTTCTCTCATAAAGGAAGTATTAATTATAAAACTAATTTCCTTTATAAAAATGCACTATTTTCTAAATACAGAATTCTAAACAGAGAAATTAATGAAAAGATGCCATCTTCTACAAAGTCCTAGAAAGCTCTCATGATGTCCCTCTACCCTTCCCTACTACCTCTCTGACTCCATTCCCTATTGCTTTCCTCTGCTCACTGTGCACCAAACTGGCCTCCTTTGTGTTCCTCAAATGTTCCAGGCATGTTCCCACCTCATGGTCCTTGCACTGGCTGGTCCCTCTGCCTGGAATGCTCTTTGCCCTATATTTAGGTGGCTCTCTCCCTTCAAGATTTTGTTCTAGTGTCATTTTCTCAAGAAGGCCTCCCTTGACAACTCGATTTAAAAGTGCCCTGTGGCAAAGCTGAAAGACCTCTGGCTGAGATTAAAACAAAATTTTCTAATCAGAAGCAAAAATCAACTGGTAACTTTATTCTTTTTCTATCTTCATTGACTAGAAAAATAATTGACTTGTCGTGCCAGAGGCAGAATTTATGTTGGAAAACAAGAATCACTTTTTTCAATATAATTTCCTTACCTTTTTCTTGTCTTATTGGAATTATGCTGCAGGCAAGGTTAACATTTAAGATCCATGTAAACACAAGAAAATTTACCTAACCAGAGTATCCCTGCACTCATCATGGTTGTTGTTTTCTACGTCAACACACTAGGGACATCATTCTGTTTTAATAAGACTGTTTTACCTTGGGAATGATTCTTGGAAAAGTGAGAGGTGAAGGGAGACAGGTAAACATACTGAAATTTTGACAGAAGATGTGGTCAAAGATGGTACATTCCCACCGATACTGCAATTATCAGCAATCACAGAACATTCACCCAAACCTATTATAATTCCAAAGACAGCAAATCAACTGACTTTACATACTTGGTATCAAGGATAAAAGATCAATCACAATGATGATAACTAATGACCAAACATATGCCTTTTCTTTCCTGTTATTTTATAAGCAACAAAAACAAATGGCACTTACGTAACATCACCTAAATGTATTCTTCTTCAGATCCTCAAATACAAATACTTTCACCTTGAATGAGAATTTTACCTTATAGTAAACTTAATTTTTAAAAGGTACTCTTCTTTTAATAAAGAGCAATTAAAATCAAAATAATCTATGCATATTTGCATACAAATGTAAATGTAAAATATATTTTAAGCTTTTCTCTTTGTGGGTATATTCCTAATGCCTTCAGATCTGAGTGAAAAATATAAATCAAGTAAAATAAATATGACTGGCAAATTTCAGGGTGACTCAAGGATTGACTTGCACTGAAAACAAGAGTGGTAAGGAATCACATGTGCTGAGCAAGCTGGAGAGTAACCAGCATGCACACAATGAGTGTTCTCATGCAGTAATCATAACCTTCACAGCAACCCTAGGTCATAGATGCTATTATTACACCCACTCTACAGTTGAGAAATCTAGGCACAGGGAAGTTATTTGATAAAGATAAATAGCAGAGTTGGGGGTGAAAAACTAGGAAATCTTATTTCAGCTCTTGGGCCCTTAACCATTACGCCATATTTTCTCCAATGAGTACCAGGTCTTCCGAAGGAAAAATGTGCAAATAAATGAAGGAGAACACATGCAGATTATTTTTAAAAGAACTTTTGTAGATTCAGAAAGAATGATAGCAAAGTAAAGACAGTCAAGTCTTTATATTGTTAGTAGAATATGCTATATGGCAATATATTAAGAGTTAAGGAAACAATATTAGGACAAGCAATTCATTGTTCTATTAGGGGAGAAACATTTCTGTGAAATAAAAAATTCTTCCTAAGAGTTTCTTCCTCTTTTGTCTTCTATTACTTTTATTCTTTTCCTAAAGGGTCTGCTATCCACTTACAGAAGATAAATGCATCTTTTTTTTTTAACCTACAAAATTTCCTTTACAGTTTAGGAGGTCACGCTATAAGGAGGAATTATGAGAAGATTATAAAATTTCGAGTTGAACGACCAGGATTCTAGTTCTAATTCCTTTACCTTGTTGTGTGTGAATTTTATTTCAACACGATACATATTGTCTTTTGGAATCATTTTCCTCTCATCAGCAGAGATGAGTAATTGTGTCAGAGACCTAATGTTTCCAAAAGCCTAAAATATTTATTATCTGACCCTTTGTAGAAAAAACGTTTGCCCAAGCCTGGTCTAAGTAATCAATGAGAAAATGCACAGGTAATACAGTGTTTCTGGCACAGGGTGAGCACTCAACAGATGGGGGCTCAGCATCCGTGGCAGTGGGTGGTTGATGACGATGGAGGGCACTGGGTGCTCTAAAATAAAGAAGGAAATTTCATGGTACCCAAGGACTAACACAGGATGCAGTACATGGATTGCCAGAGAGTTCTAAAGTTTTTTTTTTTTTTTTCCTTTTTTCTGTATAGAACCTTCTTTCCTTTTTTTAAAAAAAAAATTTATTTTAGGTTTGAGGGTACACGTGAAGGTTTGTTACATAGATCAACATGTGTCGGGGGGTTATTGTACAGACTATTTCATCACCCAGGTATTAAGCCCAATACCTAATAGTTATCTTTTCTGCTCTTCCTCCTCTTTCCAACCTGCTCCCTCAAGTAGACCCCAGTGTCTGTTGTTTCCTTCTTTGTGTTCATGAGTTTTATCATTTAGCTCCCACTTTTAAGTGAGAACATGCAGTATTTGGTTTTCTGTTCCTGTATTAATTTGGTAAGGATAGCAGCCTCCATCTCCATCCATGTAGCCACAGAAAACATGATCTCATTCTTTTTTTATGACTGCATAGTATTCCATGGTGTGTATGTAACACATTTTCTTTACCCAATCTGTCATTGATGGACATTTAGGTTGATTCCATGTCTTTGCCATTGTGAACACTGCAGCAATGAACATTTACGTGCATGCATCTTTATGGCAGAATGATTTATATTCCTCTGGGTATACACCCAGTAATGGGATTGCTGGGTTGAATGGTAGTTCTGCTTTTAGTCCTTGAGAAATCACCATACTGCTTTCCACAATGGTTGAACTAAGTTACACTCCCACCAACAGTGTGTAAGTGTTCCCTTTTCTCCACAACCTCACCAGCAACTATTATTTTTTTACTTTTTAATAATAGCCATTCTGACTAGTGTGAGATGGTATCTCATTGTGGTTTTGATTTGCATTTCTCTAATGGTCAGTGATATTGAGCTTTTATTCATATGCTTGTTGGCCACATGTATGTCTTCTTTGGAGAAATGTCTGTTCATGTCCTTTGCCCACTTTTTAATGGGGTTTTTGTTTTTTACCTTGTAAATTTATGTAGTTTCCTTATAGATGCTGGGATATTAGAACTTTGTCAGATGCATAGTTTGCAGATATTCTCTCGCATTCTGCAGGTTGTCGTTTACTCTGTTGATCGTTTCTTTTGCTGCGCAGAACCTCTTAAGTTTAATTAAATCCTGTTTGTCAATTTTTGCTTTTGTTGCAATTGCTTTTGGTGGCTTTGTCAAGAAATCTTTGCCTGTTTCTATGTCCACGAGGTATTGCCTAGGTTGTCTTCCAGGGTTTTGGGTTTTACATTTAAGTTTTTAATCCAACTTCAGTTGACTTTTGTATATGGTGTAAAGAATCTTCTGCATATGGCTAGCCAGTTATCCCAGACCATTTATTGAATAGGAAGCCTTTTTGCCATTGCTTGTTTTCATCAGTTTTGTTAAAGATCAAGTGGTCACAGATGTGCAGATTTCTTTCTGGGCTCTCTACTCAGTTCCACTGGTATGTGCCCATTTTTGTACCAGTACCAGGCTGTTTTCATTACTGTAGTCTTGTAGCATGGTTTGAAGTCTGGTAACGTGACGCCTCCAGCTTTGTTCTTTTGCTTTGGAGTGCCTTGGCTATTCAGGCTCTTTTTTGGTTCCATATAAATTTGAAAAAAATTTTTTTCTAGTTCTATGAGGAATGTCATTGGTAGGTTGATAGGAATAGCACTGAATCTGTAAATTGCTTTGGGCAGTATAGCCATTTTAATGATACTGACTCTTTCTATCCATGTGTATAGAGTGTTTTTCCATTTGTTTGTGTGTGTCTTCTCTGATTTCTTTGAGGAGTGTTTTGTAATTCTCCTTGTAGAGATCTTTCACCTCTCTGGTTAGCTGTATTCCTAGGTATTTTATTCTTTTTGTGGCAATTGTGAATGGGATTGCCTTTCTAATTTGGCTCCCAGTTTGGCTGTTGCTGGTGTATAGGAATGTTAGAAATTTTTTTACATTGATTTCGTACTCTGCAACTTTGCTGAAGTTGTTTATCAGCTGGAAGAGCTTTTAGGCTGAGATGATAGGGTTTTCTACATATAGAATCATGTCGTCTGCAAACAGAGATAGTTTCACTTCCTCTCTTCCTATTTGGATGCCCTTTATTTATTTCTCTTGCCTGATTGCTTTGGTTAGGACTTCCAATATTGTGTTGGATAGAAGTGGCAGTTGTCTTGTGCCGGTTTTCAAGGAAAATGCTACCAGCTTTTTCCTATTCAGTATAATGTTGGCTGTGGGCTTGATATAGATGGCTCTTATTGTTTTGAAGTATGTTCCCTCAATATCCAGTATACTGGGAGTATTTAACATGAAGGGGTGTTGAATTTTATCAAAAGCCTGTTTGCATCTATTGAGATAACCATGTGGTTTTTGTCTTTAGTTCTATTTATGTGATGAATCACATTTATAATTTGCGTATGTTGAACCAACTTTGCATCCCAGGGATGAAGCCAACTTGATCAGAGTGGATTAGCTTTTTGATGTGCTGCTGGATTCTGTTTGCAAGTATTTTGTTGAAGAACCTTTTTTTCAACTAAAGTATTATATTGAAACTCAATATGCAAAACAAAACAATGCTCCTCTTGTTGGGGATGGAGATGGCAGAGCTAAAGTTCAGGCTATTGGTTATCAGCCTTTAGTTTTTTCCTCTGCATCATATACTATTTTCTCATGTAATAAAGTTTTGTTATTGCTGAGTTTTGACTTAATGAGCAATGAAGATATATAAAGTTGTATAAAGAGATGTCATGACAAATTTGTCTTTCAACTAATAAACTAGGGCCTCCTCAGCAAATGGTTCATATCATGCTTTTCCAACATCAAACATCACAGATATTTATTTGGTAGTTCCCAATTAATTGTTTAAGATTGTTTTACAACTCTATCGTTAATTATCATTCTAGAAAAAACCACCTTATGAAGGGAAGCAAACGCAATTTCTAACATCAGTCAGAATGCATGCTGGGGTAGAATCTGGAGACTGTGCCTTTAGTTGATGGGAAGCCTGAATGTGAAGGAGGGGCTACACTCTAACTTTCTTCTTGCTCCTCACTCTTACTTCTCACTGTTCACTCAATATCTTTACTAAATAGTCTTAACACCATTTAGAAACTGGTGTCACATGCAGGGCTGCTTGGCCCATCTGTGTCCTCCTCCACCAGTACCACTACCACCACCACCCCAACCTCAACATCAACCTCCGACTTCTGTCTCCTATGTGTCCCTGCTGCACCTTGGACCACATGTTATTACCAGTCACAGGTCCACTGTCCAGGGTCCCTCCTCACCATAAAGGTTCCATTTCATTAGTTGCAGTATAAAATCTACACTATATACAATATACTATTAAATCCATTATATTTTCTCTTTGAAACATAGTCAACTCAAAACATTTAATATGGAAAAATTTATTTAACATCAGTCGTCCTATCAACAAATAAAATTTGTGAAAAATATTTGCTCTGTTTTGTTAAGTTGTGATTTCAAATTACTTGTTATATTACCTAAAAAGTATTTTTTTCAACTCATTTGTAGAGATAAAATAGTTCCCATAATATATTTGAAAAACATTTGCTCCTGTTACATGAAGTACTACAGATTTGTGCTACTAAGTCTTATGGGCATTAATCAATACTTCCAGCAATCAAAAAGGTATAAGTAATAAATGCTACCAAGAATGAGAAAGAAAGAGGCTAGGCATGGTGGTTCATGCTGGTAATCCCAGCACTTTGGGAGGCCAAGGCAGGTGGATCACTTAAGGCCAGAAGTTTGAGACCAGTCTGGCCAAAAACCGCATCTCAACAAAAAATACAAAAATTAGCCAGACGTGGTGGTACACGCCTGTAATCCCAGCTACTCGGGAGGCTGAGGCACAAGAATCTCTTGAACCCAGGAGGCAGAGATTGCAGTGAGCCAAGATTTTGTCACTGCACTCCAGCCTGGGCAACAGAGCGAGACTCTGTCCCCCCCCCCCCAAAAAAAAAAAAAAAAAAAGAGAGAGAAGAGAAAAAGAGATGAGAGAAAATAAGAATTAAAAACACAGGGTAATTTCATACTTAATCACCAATAAATTATTTGTGAAGAGAAATATGCTCAGTAAATTCTTAACTGTTAAAATACTACTTTGCCCTAAATCCTAAACAGAAGGGCATATTTAATTACCACTGTTATTGGCAAAGTAATGGAATTATGAGCCTATGAGACAGGTTCAAATGTTAAAGGGTAAGTTATCACAACGATTCTCCCTCCACCCCGTATAAAAATGAGTTTTGCTGCCTTGTCATTGTGGGCTAACCAGAGGTAAATGGGACAAATACTTGGAGAAACCTAAGTCTATGACAAGGAGATCCTGAAGCAGGAGTGGATGTAACCCAGAGAAGGAAACATCTGTAGGGACAATGAGGGAAGAAAGTGACAGAAGGTGAGGAGAGTCACAGAACATTGTAAAGATGGATATTGGCACTTCAGAATGAGGGACTAAACTTCATTCAGAACTTCAGAATGAGGATTTAGCACTTAGGTACGACTTCAGAATGAAGATTTGGTCTTGCTATGTGATGTGTGCTTTGACTGCATCATTACATGTCGATCATAGTTACTACTGCTTCAAGGCCTGCAGCCTGAGAGACAATTTCCTGGCAAAGGGGTACAGAGTGTGCACTTCACTCAGTTTCTTGGCCTTGTCCAGTCCACAAAAGGTCACCTCTCAAACTTCCGTAAACTTGGAAACAGAGAAAAGAACCATAACCATCCACAGGACTGTGCTGCGAAACTTCAAAACAAAAAATACTGCTGACCTGCAACTATTCCTAATCAAAAAGTTGTGTTGATTTTTAGCTTGGGCTAACCAGCAAATTCACAGAAGTGCTCACCATTTGAAAAATAAAGAATCGCCTTTATTCCTCCTGCCCAAGGCTCCTGAGGAACCCATTTATCTTCAGGGAGTTATTCTCTCAAATATTCCCTCAGGATGCTGCCTAAGGGAAAACGGCTGCAGCTGCTTCTTCATGCAATTTTTGTCAGGAAGATAAGTTTCTTCATTGAAAGGGTAAATGGAAGAAGAACAGGCTTCTGCAAACTGTCATATTTCACAAGAAAAAGGCCTTTTAAAATTCCCTTAGAGCTTGATTTTCTCTTCTAGACCAAAAGAGCTTTAATTGCTCTCCCTCAATACGGCTTGTTTCTTCAGTCCAAATCTACACAAAAAGTTTAATTCTCTGAAAGGCTACTCCTTTTCTGTTAAATTGCTTTCCTTCTGGATATAAAGTTGGCCAATAATCAGTCTGAAATGGGCTGCCTTTAGTGGAATGTGATTATCTTTAGTCAAAGGAAAGACATTTTTCAGCCTGTCCTTCTGGCTCTGCGGCAAAGAGGCAGACAGCCTGCTTCTCTGTCCTCTTTAAGCAGAGCTCCACTTCAATGCTATCTGCTAGACAGAAGGCTTTCAGATAGACACCAACCTGAAATTACTTCTGCTAGAAGATCTTATGGAAATAAGAACCCGTGAAGCAATCAGCTTGAAGAAAATGGTATGATATAATTTAGGTAGTTATTACATTAATTTTTGAGGCATCTTTATGATGCCCACAGTTTGGGATTAATGGTAAAACATAGGAGCAACGTAAATTACCTTTGGAATACACAAGCTAATTAGAAATATCAACTATTCAAATAGTCCATCCAGTTAAGCAATAAGATTGATAGACTCAGATAAAAGAGAAGAAAAACATTTTGGATATTTTCTCCCTCATTTATTACAATGACTTCTAACATCTGGAGATAGACCTATGATTCAATTCATTTATTTCTCTCCTTTACCATACCGGGCTCTAATGATTAAAAGATAAATAACATATTGTACCTGCTCTCCAAAAGATGAAGAAACTAGCAGAAAAGCAAGTATCTTATAATAATGGTGTAATCTAAGCCAAACTTGTGATATGAACAAAGGAATCAGGGAATGCAAGGGAGGAAGAAAGTAATTTGGCCAGAAGTCAGAAGAAAGAAGAATGCAAGATGCCCTCCTCACTAGAGGGTAAATTTGAGCTGACCCTCAAGAATAATAGGAATTTGCTAAGCAGAGAAGTGTTAAGAGGGTATTTCAAAGAAGACTGAAATCTATAACATTTGAGGCAAGGCAGAGAACTTTGTGAACATAGGCAGCAGGGTGGAAGGAGGGGGGAAGAGGCTAGCAAGGGAGACCTTTGTGAAGCCTTGAATACCATACAAAAAATTTGTTTTCCTTGAGGCTCTGAGGAGCTGCCAAAGATTTCTGAGCAAGGAAGAACCTTCAAACAAACTACTGGCCAGAGAGATTACCATGACGTTGCCTTTTGGTTAAAGTTGAAGCAAATGATAGCTGCAATAAATACTACACAACATAACTTTTAAAAAGCATATTGTTTTGGAAAAGCATATTGTTTTGGATTTTAACAATCAGACAGAAATCGTAACCATTCACTTTTGGCTCTTCATTTTTGTGTGTGTGATTACACTCAAAAAACAAACCCACTGATTTTTTTAAATTATCAATTTTGTTAACGATCATTCTCAAGGTTAAATTGTGCTTGAAATGCCTCCGTGTATAATAAGTATCACATATGCCCAGTAAAACTAAAACTTATGGAAAAGACACTAAAGTTTAACGTTATCATTATTTCCTGTCATGGTCATTAGGAATATATTATTGTGGCTGAATACAAAAAAAAGGGTATTTTCTAAGTTTTTATTTTCAGAAGAACAGTACAAATTCTCGCACTCTTTTTTTTTTTTTTTTTTTTTTTTTTTGGAATTTAGTTAGAAAAGATGAAGTACAGAGAGAATGAGAGAGAGTTTTCCTACAAAGAGATATTCTGAAGCATGCTGCTGTGTCAGTCAGATCCTCAAGCTGCCAGAAATAGGACATATCCAGAAGCAGTGTGCTGTGTAAAGGGAGAGGGGCGCCCCTGTTTTTGACCACCTAGCTCCAATGGTGTCCTAACTAGAAAGTCACCTCGGAGATGAAGCAAAGAAAAATACACATTAAGGTTACACTTTATGCAAAAAGCATTAATAAGATCGATATTTAAAACCAGAACTTACTGAACGAAGTAATGGGTTCATATCCTTTTTTGGTTTCCCTTTAGTAAATAACTGCTTAAATTTGGTATAGTTTCCTGTATTCCTATTGCTGAAAATAAATAAATAAATATAGGGACTACTGTTTAGATACCTCATGGTCAACCACCCATAGACACTTAAGCAAAATTTAGGTTGTCCTGATTTCCTGGAAATCCTAACCCTAAACATAAAAATGCAAGCGTTATGTTTTTGCCCCTCACAGCATGATTCAGTGAAATTAAATCAATCAGCTATAGACAAATCAGCTTAAATAGCTCTATTTGTCTTAAAAAAGAACACATGATGGCCAATCACGACAAAAGTGAACACACTTCCTCTTTTATGCCTTGTCAACTGTGCTGTAACTGCTGTAGAATTGAGACTTGGTGCCATTTTTCAGTTTTGAGGCTCCCAGTTTGCAAACTATTGCTCTTAAAATTCAAAATTAGCCAGGCGTGGTGATGCACGCCTGTAATCCCAGCTATTCGGGAGGCTGAGGCAGGAGAATCACTTGAATCGGGAGGTGGAGGTTTCAGTGAGCCAAGATCACGCCAATGCCCTCCAGCCCCGGCAACAAGAGCAAAACTCTGTCTCTAAATAAATAAATAAATAAATAAAATAAAATGAGACCTTAAACTTAGAATTTCTACTTGCACAAAAAATTACATCTCTCTCTCCCTCTCTCTTTTGTGCGATAGATAGATAGATAGATAGATAGATAGATAGATAGATAGATAGATAGATAGGGAGAGAGAAAAACAAATACATTAAGCCACTAACCTTTCATAGCCCAATGTTTTACTTAAGTTTTAAAGAAAAAAGTTCAACATTGAATATTTACAGGGACCCAAATAAAATGAGGAATCAAGGATGTGATTTAATATTGTAGGCTCATTTATCTTCATTTGTAAAAAGAAAAAAATCACTGTAAGTAAATGGTTATAACCCTCAGTGACCAACAGCAGTAAGAAGATGGCAGATAAATGCAAAATGTAATGAGGTAGGACTGTCCAAAAAGCCCTGCCTGTCTTCAGTGTAGATTCTTTTCAATAAAGATTGATTGTAGCCTTCGAGGCACAATGTATGTCATCATTCTTCAGACCGCTCTTCCTGGGAGACTGAACTCCCTGACTACTTTTATTAACCTAGATTTGTCTATGACAGAGAAAAAGAAAAAAGTTTTGAATTGTGTATTTTTGAAGTGTACCCTCACATCACCAAAGCAACAGGTTTGCACTGATATAATCATCTGATATGTGTGCCTGTATTTCCGAAACTGTCAGATTCTTCTCTGTATACTCTTTTACCAGTGTTGAGCCACATCAGTGAATGCACATCGTGAATGCACTGTCGACTTACTACAGTTTTTGATTTGACAAAAACTGTCATAAAGTTACACAAATTATCCCAGACCAATTACCTATCTAAATGGTCTAACCTACAGATTATCTGTTTTTAAAGGCTTTTGGAGAAATGCATTTCATGATTACTCTTCAGTTCGTGTCGAAGTTTAAAAATAATACACACACACGAAAAAAGTGTTTTCTGATCTACTCCACATGCCTCTGGTTTCCAATTTGGCTCATCCGGATTTACTCTTTGTGGAATTAAGGACTTGTGTTAAGTATAAGCAGAGATGATCTTCTCTGAAAAGTGGAATCCGAGTCTTTTCTCTACCCACTGCTACACAAGTGTTTGGAAGTTCAGTTTCCTTTCAATGAAATGGAGACAACAACAATTCATATGTAACAGATTTCAACACACTTCTTTGCTGCATTACCCAATATGTTTCTACTATATTTCTTCCATTCCAAGGTGCCACTGATTGCAAGTCTCACTAGTGAATGAATAACAGCTTTTCTGAACATTTCTGAAATATTAAATGAGTAAAAACATTGGTCTTAGCATCAGAAAAGAAGGATTTTTAAGGCAATTTTTAGCCAGGCTTTACACAGATGTTCAACTACAAATTAGTTTGTTAGGAGGATAACATCTGGTTGTAGAAGGTCTAGGATATAATATCTTAGGGTTTAACATAAATTAGTTAATTTCAATGACAAATAAAAATTTAAAATACTACTAAAATAGAGAAAAGGGGAAGAAAAATGTGATATCAGCTATTTGCCTTGTGCTATGTGTTTTATATGTTATTTCATTTAATATTTACAACAATCCTATGAAATACATACTACTTTACCCATTTTAAATTGAAGGAAATTCAGGCTCCAAAGAGGTAAAACAAAAACAAACAAACAAACAAAAAACTTGACCAAAATATAATAATAATAGGATGTCTAGCAAGTGGAGGAATAGAAATTTAAAAAGCCTAGGACCCTTTCCACTACAATGCCTCTCAAATAAATGCCAACTCGACAAGTTTACAAAAAACAAACAAAACCTCTGATAAAATATACTTCCACATGCTTAAAACAGTTTGCTTAGAAATACACCTTTTATATTATCTTGATCTAATTATTCAGGGATACTTACTCACTGAGCACTACTGTTAAAGCCAATGTCATCCCAGAGATAAAATTCTGAGTGTCTATACTGTTATGTTGTAATATACATCATCATTTTAAAAATGCAGATAAAATCCATTATTTTTACATAAATTAGGATACTCTTTCTCTGATAAGGCTGAACAATTATTACTAATCACATTCTATCTTTGCCTATATATGCCGGAGGTAGTTAGGAGCTGTATGAAGTCAGAATGAATTGGGTTTGAGTCCCTGCTTCACTATGTTGCCAGCCATGGGACCCTGGACTAGTTTACTGAGCCTGTTTAAGTCACAATCTCATCATCATTTACGAGTTCATGTTCCTAAAGCTCTGCCTAGCATAGAGTAAACCCAGATGATTCATTCCATAAATATTTTAAATGTTACTGAGGTAAATAGCCTATAAAAGGGAATTCAAATTCTCAACACATTTAACTTCAGCTTAGGCAAACTGTGCTGTCTTTTATATACATATATATATATATATAGACACACACACACACACACACATATATATATAGAAGTAATTAAGCCTAATTTTAGACTCAAGCATATTATATTCAGCTTCATCACTAATTAACATATCAAATACTGCCTTCTCCATAGAATTAGAGAAGTACTGGTGAAAACGGCATGGTGGCCCATCATCAGCACACTGTTAGAGATCACTTCTTGATCAAGAATATCAAGAACCAAAGTGAACTTCGGTTTGCAATGAGTGAAAATCACCTACAAAGGTGTTTCCCAGATTTTATTCCATAGACATTGACTTCATAACATACTCCTAGAGGAAAAAAGGGTCCCTGCAATTTTGGATTCATATAAAAGCTCCCTTTTGGTGCTGCACGCTGCGTTATGTGCTCTCTGGTGACCTGCAGTAAGGAAGTCTGTTTATCTTTGTTTACAGATTCACAATTCTCCGAACTTGTATGATGACAGAATTGTTTTTCTTACATGAAACCTATTAAAACTAGTTCCGTGGAAACGTAGTCCAGGAGTCAACAGACTTCTTTTGAATCTCCAATTAAAAAGATGAGAAAAACATTCTTCTTTAATTTCCAGTAACAATAATGGTATGACCGAGCTCCTCTTCAGTTTCAGAAAGTTTCTGCTACAGAGAAATGAAGGTACATGTTAAAATTTCAACTAATTCAATGTTGAGGGTAATAGGATGAGAACAGCATATGGCAGTGAGTCTTACACTTCCTACCTACCTGAACTGTTTTAGTTCCATAAACAACTTTTTTTTATTTTTGGCAATGGATTCCTGCCACAGAAATAATATATCTCTACGCTATGATATGGCTGGAAGAATTCATTTTGTCCTAGCAAAAGGGAGAATAAACCTACATTGGATTGGTAGGTTCTTCCTCATCACAAAACAGCAATGGTGTATCATGCAATGAATTGCTGTGCTTGTTAAAAGGAAAAAATGTCCTTCCACAGTAAAACATGGTTCAGCTTACTGGTCACTACATCAGGAAAATCTCATTAAATTCGAAACACCCAAATGAAAATCAAACAACCATGGAAAATAGTGTGCTTCATTTGCATGTTTCTAAAATCTACTATAGGACAGAATATGCTGTACCCTAATTATATTGGTTTCTAGTGGATTTAAAATGGAAATTCAACTCTCTCACTCCCTTACCCCCAAAAAGTCCACATTTACAGCATTTTTTAAATCCCAAAATTGAATGTGTAGTTTCAACGGCATGATGTAAGGCAATAGTAAATCTTCACCAACCTCAAAAGCAGACATGACAATAGAAATTATTTCTTAAAAAAAGCCAGTATTGTCTCATCATGCAATGATTCACATATCACTGTGACTACTTAGAGTATTAGGATAAAAAAAAAATAAGAAATTAGTACTGGAGAAAAAAATAAAGATCCTCTCTATCCTCCCAAAATTTCACATTGCTAAGTGATGTCTGATACTCCTTATAATCACATATTTCTAATAATCACTTTTCTAAATAAGAAAGTCCTTCCAAACTACATCCTATGTGGTTCAAAACATTAGCCCTTCCAAACAGAAATCCCTGTTTGGGTATCATCTGATTCCTGGCCTACCCCAATGAAACACTGGACACATACACAATGTGGGTAACCTTTATTAACATCTTGAAGGAAAATTTTATGTTGGGCCCATTTATAGGGTCCTAGTTAGCTGATGACTGAATTCATAATATATAACAAATTACACAGGTTGGGGTTTTAATTTAAGCTTTATAAATGGCTTCCAAAAAACTGACATTTTTAAATTTTGATTCTTCACAAGTACCACCATAAGATTTAATTCATATAGGTGCAACAACCTGAGTCATTCAAGCTTGGATCTGAGAGTAACTTAATCAGTGAGGGAGCCTGAGTAAACATCCAATGTGGTAGCCAACTTCCAGTATGACCCTTGGTGATTTTTGCCTCTGAGTATTCATATCCCTGTGCTGCCTCTTCCACAGTGAATAGACTAGCCTATCTCTGTAATTAAAAGGATGCTGAATTAATGAAGAAATGTGACATCTGAGGCCAGGTCACAGATGACACTGTGGCTTCTGCCTCATTTTCCTGTCTTGCTCACTCTGGGGGAAGCCAGCCACCATACCCTGAGGACACTCTTCTGACACTACTCTCTATTTCTGACTACTGAGGCAGGAGGATCTCTTGAGCCCAGGAGAGCAGTGAGCCCAGGAAAGCCAGGCTACAGTGAGCCATGATTGTGCCACTGCAGACCAGTATGTATGACAGAGCAAGACCCTGTCTCAAAAACAAAACAAAAATTAAATTTAACTTATAAATCCTCAAGTAGTACCAGAGCTTTTCATTAAGTACTACAATCTAAGTCACATATTGTATTAAACTGAGAACTATTCATGTCTGCTTTGCCAACAATTTATAAAATATAAAGGTAAAAAGCAAGTAAATATTGAAATGTACACATTTAGCTGATTTTAAATTTCATTTTGTGTAGCTCTCTAGTACTACACAGTAGTTTTGCCGAGAGAATGTTCTAATGTATTCTATCATTTTTAAAGAAGTAGCATTTAAGCATTAATCAATAGGCGATCATGTAAAAGCTTCCTGATGTTTAGATATTCACCTGCAGTTTCTTTCTTTGGATTTTGATCTAACTAGAAAGCAGTTAATAGGGAGGAACCAGCTAATACACAGGGAAAGCAAGGAATTCTTGGGCCCTTTTCCTAGGTCTGAACAGGTGAATATTGGGTTATTAACCTAAAGAGGTGTGATGTTTAATTTTATGTGTCAATTTGACCAGGCTAAAGAATGCCCAGATAGCTGGCAAAACATTATTTCTAGATGTGTCTGTGTGAGTGTTTCTGGAAAAGATTAACATTTGAATCGGCAGATTGAGTAAAGAACATCACTTCACCACTTTACCAATGTGCACAGGGAACCTCCAATCACTGAGGGCCTACATAAGCAAAAAGGTGGAGGAAGGGCAAATATGCTGTCTTCTTGAGATGGAACTTCTGACAACCTGGGACATCAGTGCCTTTAGTTCTCAGGCCTTTAAACTCAGACCAGGACTTACACCACCAGCCCCGGGATCCTCAGGCCTTCTGTCCTCGATTGAAACTATACCACTGGCTTTTCTGGGCCCCCAGCTTGCAGACAGCAGATTGTGAAACTTCTCAATCTCCAGAATCATCTGAGCCAATCTCTCCTAATAAATTTCTGTGTGTGTATGCGTGTGTGTGTTTGTGCATGTGTGTCCTTTTGGTTCCATCTCTCTGGAAATCATTGATTAATACAAGTGGTCCTCACTTATTTTCAGAAAATGGACATATGACAATCACCACTTTTACTCTATCCTCAGAAATATCACCCCAAGATTTTGTAGCCATTGGCTTAATATCTTGAGAGCTGTCTACAAACAGGGAGAGATTTAGAATCCAACACTTACATTGCTTCTTAAAGTCATGCTACTATTTTAAAATGTCAAACTATGTACTCATTTTAAATATATGACTGGGAATCAACTACAGCCCTAAGCACCTGCTATAGCTGGTGAGGATGCAGCCTTCCAAAAGATCCACATAGAGTTCCCATCCTCAGGACGCTTTCATTCTGGAGCTACATACAGATTAAAACAGAGAACAACAACAAACAAAAAAACACACACAAAAAAAAAAAAAAAAAAGAGAAAGAAAACCCTTAGGCCAGTGAGTATGGGAACTGAAGAGCTAAGTGTTTGAACCTGAGGAAACATTATGGGAAAAAGCCCAGGATGAAACAGAGTAAGACACGTTCTGGAAGCCAGAAGACAATGGATGGGTGAGGAGTGTGAGGAGGAAAAAGGACTAGCAAAAGATAAGGCTAGAAGGGTATGGGGACGCCAGACCATGAAGGATTGAAGCTTTTGAATGTTATCCTGGGGACAATGGGGACATGAAAACATCTTTAAAATGTTATTTTCATCAAAGCACTGTGTATACACAGTAACATACTTGATCCATGGACAAACTTATGCTGAAAAGCAGTGCTCTAGCATGCCCACGCCTCCCTCCACAGTACCATTCCCAGGAAGCAACCTCCTCTAACGTTTTCTTATTTTAGGTCACTTGTTGGCTACCAACTCTGAATAAAATGATGTTTCTTGATGATTCATGCTATACCTTCCTCCTTTTCCCAATTGTTGATAATCCCGTTATTATTTTTAGAAATTTAAGTATCGTCAGTATCCCCTTCTCCTGCTAGGTAAGGTGAAGCTACAAGAGCTTCTAGTACTCATCTTGGCAATCCTTTTTATTTCTCTCCCTTTGGCTGGCTAATATTTTCCTTTATTATCACAAGCTTGTTAACATCTACAATCTATTTTGAAAATCTACGTAAAATCTACACAGAGCAAAATGCACAATTACCGAGTGTAGAGTTGGGTAAGGGTTACCAGTTGTACACAACCATGTAACCAACATCCCAATCAAGAAATAGAACATCTCCATTACTCCAGAAAATTATCTTGCTTCCCCTTTTAGACCATAAGCAACTCCTCTTCTGATTTCTATCACCCGCATTAGTTTTGTCTGTTCTAGAAATTCACAAAAATTGGATCATACAAAACGTACTAGTTTTTCACTCAAAGTAAAGTCATGGAGACATACATGTTTCTGTGTATAACAGTACACCATTTTCTCTGTATTGCTAAGCAGTATTCCATTTTATGAATATACTACAATTTGTAAAACTTGTTTGGAATTTTTTTTGTTTTCAGCTATTACAATTAAAATTGCTGTGAACATCATGTACAGCTATTTTTGTAAACAAAGCTTTCCATTTGCTTTTGGTAAACATCTTGAACTATTTTAATAGGGAGCTGGCTCCTCCCTATTACCTGCTTTCTTGTCATAGGTTAAGTGTATGTTTAATGAGATCAAGATATAATGGATTCCTGTAGCTTTAAACCCCAATGTATTATGATATAGGAATGAAACAAAAGTATTAACTTTAAGGATTTGTACATCAGTGCTTTGTGAATCCAAAATTGTTGAATCTTACGTGCAGATTAAAACTGAACACTTATGTCTAATATTGCCCAAGCCATCAGGAAAATTATTCCTTTGATGTCCCCAAAGAACATCTCAGCGCAAGGAAACTTTTTAAACTAATGTGTATAATAGCATCCCTGGCTCTTCAAAATCTAGACTGCATTTTAATGGGGGGGAAAAAAAGAGCTCTGAAGGAATGGGGGGAAATTCACAAGAAGGGTCACCTAAAAATAAGAAATAACTCAAACATGTTGCTTTCTGAAAATCTAAGTCGATTAGGTAGTCTCTTATATCCTCTCCTAGGTATTTAAGAAGAACAAAGAATCCTCAGTTTTTTCTCTAGTATACAACTGTGGCTTTGAGTTAGAAATAGCAAATAAAATGTTCTCTATCCTTGTTAGATGTTACAAAACAGAAGGAAGTACCAAGGAATATAGTTACATAATGGTAATGAAGCAAATACATAAAACAGAAATTGAATTTTTTTTTTTTTTTTTTTTTGAGACGGAGTCTTGCTCTGTCCCCCTGACTGGAGTGCAGTGGCGCCATCTCGGCTCACTGCAAGCTCCGCCTCCCGGGTTCACGCCATTCCCCGCCTCAGCCTCCTGAGTAGCTGGGACCACAGGCGCCTGCCATGGCGTCCGGCTAATTTTTTGTATTTTTAGTAGAGACGGGGTTTCACAGTGTTAGCCAGGATGGTCTCGATCTGATCTCGTGATCCGCCCGTCTCGGCCTCCCAGAGTGCTGGGATTACAGGCGTGAGCCACCGCGCCCGGCCCAGAAATTGAATCTTAGATACAGAACACTGCTAGGAAGAGATATTGGGCCTGGAGAAATGAAAGGGAACAGTGGCAGATAAAAAAAAAAAAAAAAAAAAAAAAAAAAACAGGAGAAGCAGCCACTGCGGAGAATAATGGGTGTGTATTTTGGGGATAGATGGAATTAAAAATGAATGTAGAAAATTATCATCCACCCACACAGCCAAATAAATCATTAAATAGTATTTTAATCAAATGTTTCCCAATACAAATAGATCAAAGAACATTTTTATTGTAGTGAAATAATTACTAGCAAAGTCATGAAAAGAATTATTTAAATCTGTCTCCTAAACTAAATTTAATTTGAGTGTTTGCCTTACCTAGAGCTGTTAACCCTTAAAAGTAGTTATCACCTAAATTTGACTCTCCAAAGTAAAGTTTGAAAACATATACTTTCACTCATGATGGAACTTAGGCTGTAAATACACATCAACTTTTTTATTACCTCTTTATAAAATATATTTTGGAAATTAAGAAAACTTGTTAACACAAATTTGGCTACCAAAAAAAAGAGTGAAACATAAAAGTCAAATGATTAAAATACAATTAATTGATGGAGTGCATGGGCAAAGAAAGTAGTGTAACACCTTCAATTTCAGTGAATATGACTCTTCTCTACATAATATTTTTCCTAGACCTAATTTATTCTAATTTGGAAAGCAAAATCACAAAATCTCTGAACCCAGTTTTTATTCTTTTCTTTATAAAATATTATACTACTTTAAGTGTCATGTAGCAAAAAGAAAGGTAATTTTGATATAAATATTTATACTTTCTCTCAACCAAACATAAGGAATATATTTAAACTAGGCAGGTGGACTTCTGCCCATATATTAGCTAACGTAATAACTACAGCGAGTTACATTATGATTATTACTGATAATTAACCCCAATTAACCATGAAACTAAAATTCCCTTCAGTAAAAGTTAGAACCTGCCAATATATGTTCCGTTAAATAGATCTGAGCTCACCAAGAGGGTATCACTAGCCATATGTGGCTACTGAGCCCTTACAAAGAGGCTGATTTGAGATATGCTGTAAATTTAAAATACATATGAAATTTTGAAGACTTAATCTAAGAAATGTTCAATCAAATTGCAGTAATACTTTTTTGTATTGCTTACAAATTGAAATGAAAATATTTTTGACACATTGAGCTAGATAAAATGTATTGTTACAAATAATTTCACCTACTTTTTACTTTTTTAATGTTGCTACTAGAAAATTTAAAATTACATATGTGGCTCACATTATATTTCTAGTAGACAGCTCTGGCTTAGAGCCTTTAAAACAAAATGAACTTGTAGTTCTCATAGATTTTTAAAGCAGTGGATTCATTTGACTTCAAATTAAAACGCACAATGATTATGTCCAACGTTTTTTGAGAATAGCTGGCTAGTCTGACAGTTTACTTATTAATATAATTGTAAGCTTAGACTTTAGACAGAAGAAATGATTAAATTCAAAACACTTTTCCAAGAAAATGTGTCTTCAAGCAAAAGACATAGAATCCAGTTTGCCTTTTAAAAAAGAATAAAATATAAATATTTAGGAATTTGAGGTGATAAGTCAAGATTTTGGTTTAGCATAGAGTCCAGTTACCATTTAGAGATGAGAGACAGATTAAATTGTCGTACAGTAACAAACTAAATTGAAGAGGATTTGATATAAAACACACATTTAGTCAGGATAACAATCACTAGTCAGGATTACAATCACTAGTCAGAAAAGACTTGATTGAATCAATTTTCCTGTGAAAATAATTAAAACTAAGGCAATGTTATCTAATGAAATACATAAGGCATTTTAATGTTTTTTACTATTTACAGATTAATTTGTTAATAATTTGCATAGTCAAAAAAAGAGAAGTGAATAATGATGTCTTACTTTTGTCAAGCAAAAATTACTGAAATATATATGATACTTATTAAATCACTAGTAGATATCACAATTTTGGAAGGGGAAACACATACGCAAATATACTCACCTGAAGGGTATTGGAAGGGAAGCCACACCAATTTTAAAATATTTAGTTAAATTTTAGTTAAAACAAGTTTATGTGTTATACATTTTATTCCAATATATAAAATATTTCATTATATAGGTTTTTGTGTTTTGAGCATGTGTACCATAAACCCTACGCCAACAGTGACCTTGAATCCTGGTTTTTAACCTATTTAGTAGGTTTCCTTGAATGATTGAACGAAGTAAGGTATACAAATTGCCAAGTTCTGGCCGGGCGCGGTGGCTCACGCCTGTAATCCCAGCACTTTGGCAGGCCGAGACGGGCGGATCACGAGGTCAGGAGATCGAGACCATCCTGGCTAACACAGTGAAACCCCGTCTCTACTAAAAAATACAAAAAACTAGCCGGGCGAGGTGGCGGGCGCCTGTAGTCCCAGCTACTCGGGAGGCTGAGGCAGGAGAATGGCGTGAACCCGGGGGGCGGAGCTTGCAGTGAGTGGAGATTGCGCCACTGCACTCCAACCTGGGTGACAGAGCGAGACTCCGTTTCAAAAAAAAAAAAAAAAAAAAGGAGGTTATTACTTAACTTACCAAAATCAGAGAGGTACTATATATTTCTCAGATTCTTTGCCTCCCTAAAGTCAGGGTACTATTTACAATCAATGGTGTCTTGATTGGATAAAATTTGCTAACAAGGGCATCACAGCAGGGATTCAGAGGCAGGTATTGTTCAATACAAACCTTGCTCTTCTACACAACTGCATTACAAAAGTTAGATGGGCCTAAACCTGAAGTTCAAAACCTGACTGAGCTCCCAGTCCCTGTAAATTTCAAAGCCTGAATACATCTTTTTTATTTTCTTATTGACTGAGTACTGAAATCAATCAAATTGAAAAAACAAATTATTATAATAAATTTTAAATATTTGTTGTATTCTACATATATAACATGGAAGCCTCCTCAACTCTCAAATAAATGACTCAATTTTCTAAGTAGTGAAATCAGTACATAAGTATAGCTGAAATATAAAGTGACTGTAAAATTTATAAACACCACCTCATCAGTGACAAGCATTGCTTCTTCAAATCTTTGGCTCCGGGTAATGTGTTCACTGTTCTTATTCTGGGGCAATTTTACAGTTATGCCCCCCCAAAACACTATATTGAAAGTCAAAAATACTGGTTTATAGTCGCATCTTTTATATGACGTTGGTTTTATCACTTACATTTTTGTACCTAAAATTGTCACATTTTAAAACATATGGGTTTGAGTCACTCTGAAATATTCCAGTTCTAAACCCAGACTATCCATCGTCTAATCCAGACATAAAAATGAAAAAGAGTTGGGAAAAAGAAGAACATTGTCCAACTAATTTCTGCAGAAATATACCCTGGAAGGCAGTGTATGAAGAGATTGTTCCTCCCTAGTGGAAAGTAAAGCATTGATACATAGTGTTCCCAACCTCAATTCAATTGAATCTCTTCAAAAAGATAATGCACAAGAGCTTCTTGTGCAATATCTGTACCACTAACTTTTATGAAAAAGTAACTAAAGCAATGATGGTTTTCCTAGCAGGTTACCTTTCGATCTGCTTCTGAAATGTCTGTACAGCACAGTTCTTATGCCACACATGAGTCACTGAATGCGTTGGGTCGAATATTTGTAGAACATCAGAAAAACAATGATTCACGGTGCATTTCATGTTGCAAATGACTCATTTTGTTGAATTAATTCCTTTTTCTAAACACATTAACTATAGGATCTAGTATAACAGGGGACATTGTATATGTTGGACAGAAATATATAAATCAACATGAGAAAGTAAGTTAGAGGAGGGTCATCTTTTAGGTCATTCATTGGAGCTACGTCACTCTATCCAAATGGAATATGCCATAATAAAGATGCTGAAGTATAAATCTTAGATAGTCATAGAAAATGGGAAATGCAGGACTCAAATTAACCAAAGTTAATACATACAAAGCAACCATGGGATTCACCCTGGTGCTCAATTGAAAAGGCTGAGTAAAGGCCGGGCACGGTGGCTCAGGCCTGTAATCACAGCACTTTGGGAGGCCAAGGTGGGCAGATCACAAGGTCAGGAGATCAAGACCATCCAGGCTAACACAATGAAACCCCGTCTCTACTAAAAATGCAAAAAAATTAGCCAGGTTTGGTGGCGGGCGCCTGTAGTCCCAGCTACTCCGGAGGCTGAGGCAGGAGAATGGCGTGAACCCGGGAGGCGGAGCTTGCAGTGAGCCGAGATCGCGCCACTGCACTCCAGCCTGGGCGACAGAGCGAGACTCCGTCAAAAAAAAAAAAAAGGGGGGTGAGTAAAAACAAAGAGGTCAGACTGCACAGTGAGGGTGCCAGTGAGAATACTCAGTCAGGGTGCCAGTGAGAATACTCAGAAGTTCAGGAAGGTTGACCTTTCTAGATAGAGATGATGAATTGTTTCAAATATCTCCAATTTCTCTTATTGCATATATCCAGATGTATCTTTATGCTTTCCCCAAATTCTATACCCTAACTATAAAGAACTAGTTTTATTTCTCAGACATGCTTTACATTTATATGTTCTTCTTTTTTTTTTTTTTTTTTTTTTTTTTTTTTTTTTTTTTTTTTTTTTGAGACGGAGTCTCGCTCTGTCGCCCGGGCTGGCGTGCCGTGGCGGGATCTCAGCTCACTGCAAGCTCCGCCTTCCGGGTTTACACCATTCTCCTGCCTCAGCCTCCCGAGTAGCTGGGACTACAGGCGCCCACCATCTCGCCCGGCTAGTTTTTTGTATTTTTTTTAGTAGAGATGGGGTTTCACCGGGTTAGCCAGGATAGTCTCGATCTCCTGACCTCGTGATCCGCCCGTCTCGGCCTCCCAAAGTGCTGGAATTACAGGCTTGAGCCACCGCGCCCGGCCTATATGTTCTTCTTTATACTGATTTCTTTGCCTAGAAGGCTTTCACCCCACTTCTTCCTTGACTTCTGACAAAATCCCATCAATCCTTCTCTGTAACTATGGTCCCAAGCACTCTGTAACTTTTCTACAACGTGTCCGTCTCTTCCCACAAAACTGTGATGTAGTTTCATTCATGCACAAAGTTTTTTTTTTTTTTAATCTGAAATTAACTGTTTCCTACAGGCCTTAAATCACTAAGAAACAGTGTTTCTGAATGAGATCAAGGTATAGTCAAGCATGCAGCAAGGTGACTGACACAAAGTCAGTTCTCAATAATTATCTGTTGATTTAAAAATATTGGGAGTAAACTTTTTAATATAGAAAGTGTCTCAATGACATTAATATGAAGAATAAAGAGAAAGAGTATATGAGAATAAATGAGGCTAATGCCACAAAGCAAGATTATGTTACTATGGCCATCACCCCAACCACCTGGAAAAAAAAAGTGCACACCTAGAATCAGATGGAACAGTTGCCCTGGGTACAATTACATTCTGAAAATTACACTGCATTCAACACCCACCAATACTTTCTCCTACAGATACAGTATTAGTTTTGTGTATCACTCTAATGTGCTACTGTACTGTAGTAGCTTGTATTATTATTCAAAAATACTTTCTACAAGAGGATTATATATACTTGTCCCATGCTGACATTAAATTGCTTTGACAAAATGACATGTGGAAAGAATTGATTCGTGTGAACAGAAGCTCTTAAATCTAGTATGAGGTCTGCCATGTTCTTATCTTTCTCTCTGTTAAAAGATAGGTAATATTACAGGTATAGGCTACACTGTCAGCCTCAGTCTAGAATGAAATGAGGTAAAGGAGAGGTGCAGTTAATCTGCGATGAACACAAAGTGATAAAGTAAGTTCACATGAGTGAGCAATAAACTTTTGTGGTCTAAACCACTGAGATTTGGGGTTTGATTGCTAACATACAATATTGTCTAGCTTATCCCAACTCATTGTATATCTGTATATATGTGAGATTAAATAAGCAATGTTATTACGTATAACACACACACACACATACATATAAAATATGCACAGACACATATATATTTATAAATGCGTCTTTTTCATGTTTTGTTTTTCAGGGTCACTGGAGTGGAAAGAAAAGAAAGTGTTTCAATCTGGACAGATCAGTAAAGGTTTTACCCTTCTGCCATTAAACACAATTGCTTTTGTTCTGGGGTGTTTTTGTTTGTTGGTTTTTTTTGTTTGTTTGTTTTGTTTCTTCCTCCAGAAAGTTTTTCTAACAATAAAAAAGTATTATTTGATACTATAGCTCAAATCAGCTATGTGCATCTTCCATCTGTCAATATTGATGGCTCTGGGTATCCACCTTTGCATATTTTCTATTCTGTTGCATTCTATTCCATTCCACTCACTTTCATAAAATACTGCAGAAAACACTGGCATTATAGAGACAGAGACTTTATTATCATGATTGATTCTGATAGGATCTGGCTGGGTCCCCAACCAAATCTCATCTTGAGTTGTATCTCCCATAATCCCCACATGTCGTGGGAGGTAACTGAATCATGGGGGCGGGTGTTTCCTGTGCTGTTACCTTGATAGATTAGGTGAATAAGTCTCAGAAGATCTGATGGTTTTATAAAGGGCAGTTCCCCAGCACACACTGTCTTGCCTGCCTCCATGTAAGATCTGCCTTTTCTCGTCCTTTGCCTTCTGCCATGATTGTGAGGCCTCTCTAGCAATGTGGATCTGTGAGTCCATTAAACCTCTTTTTCTTTATAAATTACCCAGTCTTGGGTATGTCTTTGTTAGCAGCATAAGAACAGACTAATACAGATTCCTATTGTAAGGATGTATTTTTCCCCCATCCCTACTTGTTATGCATAAATAAGCAGAAGCATATCTGATAGAGAAGGCAAACATATCATACTTATTATAAGAAAAATTGTTGTTGACTACCAACCAAATTTTATTGCAATATTCCTTTGCAAGGTTTACATTTGGTGTGTTGCCAGATCATTGCCTCCCACAGTGATAACCTTTATGTATCTGCCAGGGCAATAGCTTGCTGGCAAAGATCTCTTCTCCATGTTAAACATCTGCTCCATATTCATTAAGTCCCCTCACCACTTTTTGTTTATTTCCTTTATCTTATAGATTTCTCCCTACTCCTTTCCCAAGGTGTTCTTAGGCAAAGAGTTGTGCATGTTTGAAAATACATTCTAAATCCATATTTACACTAAATAAGATTGGTAGAAATAAGAACGTATTTGGAAACAGCTAGGATAGTGCTCCCCAAATAGCAGGCACAGTCAAACCTGGCATGATGACATTTTAGTCAACTATGTATGGCATATAGGACAGTGGTCCCATAAGGTTATAATACTGTGTTTTTACCGTACCTTTTCTATGTTTAACAATATTTAGATACACAAATACCATCGTGTTACAACTGCCTATAGTATTCAGTACAGTAATGTACTGTACAGATTTGTAGTCTAGGAACAATAGTCTATACCATATAGCCAAGATGTATTATGGGCTATACTATCTAGGTTTGCGTAAGCACACTCTATGATGTTCACATAACAATGAAGTCACCTAAAGATGCATTTCTCAGAATGCTTCCGTATTATTAAGGGACACAATATTGTATTTAATAAGTGGTAGGATCCTCCTCCTCAGGAAAATTATCTAATCCAAGAAAAAATAATATATCTGATATAAGACAAAATAAAATTATATAATCAGAGACAAAGTAAAATAAAATAAAATAAAATCTGAGTCCATTCATCTAATGTCTTCCCAATCATGAGGTTCAGGTCATTTTATAAAGGAATGAGTAATCAGCCACATGGATTGCTATATGCAGATTACTGTGTTCATAATACAGTGGAATCAACCTCATGAGGTTTTTTATGAGGATTAAGTAAAATAATGCACATGAAACACATGCAGTTTCAGGCCTAAGTGCTTCTAAATGGCAGTGATAATGTTGAGTAGCGTCACCATCACAGCTCTAGGGTGTGCTTGGACTCCTCCTAGAGGTGAAGAGTAACTTTTTCAAGGAAAACCAATGTTCATACAGCCTCTGTTACCAATTCAGGTCAAAACAAATACATGAAAATTATAAGCCACAAATAAGAAACACTCATATGAGCATGGGCAAAGACTTAGGTGTCATAGCCTGAGACTACTCTTGTCCCAGTGTTATCTTTCCTCTCTTAAACCTGCATCAGCCTTCGATACAAGCTCAAGAACCATACAAACATTCCCTGTTTGTCCAAGGACAGCATGACAGCCAGAGATGATATTTAGTCCCTAATATGTACACTGGCCTTACTGCTATTCATCAACACAAACAGGTGATCACTAGAGTTCAGTCAATCATAGGAAGCTTATGGGAAAACCAGAACTCAATATGGCACTGGTTTTATAGTTGGTGCTAAGAAATGAGGAAAGTGATAGGCAAGAACTTAACTTCTCTTTAACTAGGTTACTCATCTTAAAATGTAATAATAATGCTATCTTCCTTCCACAGTTATAAGGAACAAATGAGAAAACATCTGCCAATCACTTAGAACGGGAACTCAGCTATTTTTAGCCCTCAATAAATATTACTGATATAATTATTAGTATTATCATCATTATTATCACTACCTAAAAGAGCTTGGGGCGATCACTAATTCTTTTTACTCCTGCTTTTAGGGACAGGGTAAGAAAGAGATCTTTGGAGAACTCACCTGTAGCTAAGTGAAAGTTGATAGAAACATTGATTGCTTCAGGGCAAAACAAGGAAATGAGAAGGGATTGGAGTACAATGCAAGTTGATTATAAGCCCATGAGACTCTCGAAGAACTGCAGGCTGGGACAACCAGCAGGAGACTTCAAACAACACTGGCTTTGAAAAGTGCTGTCACAGTTGGGATCTTTCCTAATGAGTGGTACACCTACAGGAACTATTCCAAGAATTGAAGAAAGCAGTCACTTCTGGGAACAATCAGTGAGAAGAACAGACATGACGCTGTCAGGCTAGAAGACTTCCAGGCTCTGAGATCTCCACCAAGGAAGCGTGACTCACTCTTCAGGACAGAGGTTCAGTTTGCATTATCCTTGAGTATGTGGAGGTATGTGCAACAAAGAAATGGCAGTTATTTCATCTCACTCTTCCCTAAGGACAAGATGCATGTCTAATTCATCTTTCTATTCCCCTACAGTGCCTAGCACTTTAATGGCACCTGGTACTTTTTCACATGGTAGATGCTCAAAAAATCTTTTGAATGTAAAACACCTTAGCTTCACAAACTGTGATTTGTTAACAAACCTAGATGCACCGGATGGTAACTGGTCAGCTTGTAAACTATAATCAACTCTAGATTCTCAGAGGTTTTGCCAAATACCACTTCTGAACTCCAGCTGATACTAAAGAAGCAAATAAGAAAAAAAAAAAATTACTAGATCCCAGCATCTCAAATCTTATGGTAACATTATATAATGAATTATGCATATAATGAGTCATGCATAACATGTTGTATAACAAGTGGCAATGAGGTTATTATATGTACACATTATAATATGTATACATCACATATAAACAATAGACATATATACAGTGTATATGTATGTGTATATATAGACACAATATATACAGTAATGTCCTTTATTTTTGAAGCACTATCACTCATGCCAGTTGCTCTCTTTTAATAGAGATGGTTAAGTCCAATGTGTGATCCTCATTTAAATCCTAAAACCTCTTATCCTTATATTTGAGGTTGCAACTGATATCATTTACCTTGGATTGTCATTAACCTAATGAAGGCTTTGCCTGGTAGTTACCTCAAAGCTAAGTGCTAACCATTATGCCCACCAGTGTACACAATTATCCTTTTGTTCCTTGAAATTAAGATCACACCACTTGGTTTATAAGGATTTAATTAAATATCTACAATATTCTATACATCCTACTGGGTACTGAAGTTATAAGACACAGTCTTCCTTCTACTCCAGTTTAGGGGGAGGCAGGTAAAAGTAATTCAACTACTCTTGATTTATAATAATGCTATGATAATGGTAAAATACACAATGTGTTGTGAAAACACAAAGGAAAAACATGTAGAATGGTTAAAAGATATAAAAGGCCTCCTAAAAGTGGCCCATGAGTTAAGTTTTCAAGAACAAGTAAGGGTTTGCTTGAGTTGCCCTGTAATATGGTTTGGCTATTTGTCCCTGCCCAAATCTCATGTTGAATTGTAATACCCAATGCTGGAGGTGGGGCCTGGTGGGAGGTGATCATGGAGGTACATCCTTCATGGCTTGGTGCTGTCTTTGTGATAGTGAGTTCTGATGACATTTGGTTATCTAAAAGTGTGTGGCACCTTTCTCTCTCTCTCTCTCTCTCTCTCTCTCTCTCTCCCTGCATCTGCCACGTGATGTGCTTACTCCCCCTTCATCTTCTGCCATGATTGTAAGCTTCCTGAGTCCTCCCCAGAAGCTGAGAAGAGGCCAGCACCATGCTTCCTGTAAAGCCTGCAGAACCCTGAGACAGCTAACCTTCTTCCGTTATAAATTACCCAGTCTCAAGTATTTCTTTTTTTTTTTTTTTTTTTTTTTTTTTTTTGAGACAGAGTCTTGCCCTGTCACCCAAGTTGGAGTGCAATGGTGCATCTTGGCTCATCACAACATCTGCCTCCCAAGTTCAAGCAATTCTCCTGCCTCAGCCTCCCAAGTAGCTGGGATTTATAGGCACATGCCACCAAGCCCGGCTAATTTTTTATATCTTTAATAGAGACGGGGTTTCACCATGTTAGCCAAGCTGGTTTCGAACTCCTGACCTTGTGATCTGCCCACCTCGTCAGCCTCCCAAAGTGCTGGGACTACAGGCGTGAGCCATCGTGCCTGGCCTCTCTTTATAGCAATGCAAGAATGGCCTAATACACCCTGTGACCCTACTTCGTAAACACAAAGTAATTCACTTTTTTAAAAAAATGTTTTCCTCAGCTTATTCTATGTGCCTACTTACCAAAAAAAAAAAAAAAAAAAAAAAAAAATCAAACTGACCATATGAAAATCTAGAAATCATAATGCTATGGTCTGAATGTGTCCCCCAAAATTCATTTGTTGGAAGCTTCGCTTCATCCTCAATACAAAAGTGTTGGGAGGCAGGGTGTTTGGGGAAGTGTTTAGGTCATGAAAGCTCCACCCTCACGAATGGATAAGTGCCTCTATGAAAGGGCTTCGAGGAATGGGTTCTGTCTTTTGCCCTTTTGCCATGTAAGGACATAGAGTTTGTCCCTCTCTTGTCCTTCTGTCTTCTGCCATGTGAGGACACAGTAAAAAGGCCCTCACCAGATGCTGAAGCCTTGATCTTGGACTTTTCAGCCTCCAAGAACCATGAGAGAGAATAAATTTCTGTTCTTCATAAATTATCCAGTCTCAGATATTCTGTTATAGCAGCACAAAATAACCCAAGACACGTAAGTTTAAGAAGGCATTGCTCCACAAAGTATGTTATAACTTATCTGTGTGTAGTTCCAAGTAACGTTGGCAACCACAACACCCCGTACAATGAAAAAATCAGCAATTTTTCAAGAATGTGACTGGATAAACCACTTGGTAATAATGGCTTTCACTGATGACTTCATCTAATTCAATGTTGCAATGTAAGATCTGAGTATGAGGCTGTCTGGAAGTGCCTTCCAGTCTATGACATGATAAGGGACTGTGCTAGAATGTAAATCAATGTACTTCCTTCCTTGAAAGAATCTTGCAATGGAAAAAAAAAGTGATTTACATTTTGGCCCAAGCTTCTCATGTTGTTACAGACCAGATAGCAAAATTTCAGATAAGTATTTTCTGTAGAATTGATCTAAAAGTAGATCGCCCAGTTCTCTTTCCCTCACATCCAATATTGAATCCATCAGTAAATCTTCTGTGTACTACCATTTTTTGCACATTACCTTTGAAATATATCCCAGATCCAGCTACCTTTATCACATCTACTGCTACAATCATAGTCCAGGCAGTCCTTATTTCTCACGTCACAGCAACAGCCCATTAAATGGTTTCTCTGCCTCTGCTCTTACCCTGCTCTAGTCCTGCCCCATTGGCAACCAGGTCGAAGCTTCCTGAAAGCATCCATTTGATCAGGTCACTCCTGGGCTTAACATTCTTCAGTGACATAAACATTTGCTTAGGACTACTTCCTTGATTCTCGCTACCTCACAGGCTGCTCCTTCTCAGTTCCCTTGCCTGGTGCCCCCCTGTCTTCTTATCCTCTAAATATTGGTCAACTCTCAGGTCAATCCTCATGTTCCTTCTCTTTTCTGTTACCGCTTACCAACCCTCATGCTTGTCATGCTTTATCACATTGTCAGAGTGTTTTCTTCAGAGCTCTTATTTATGTTATTTATGTAGTCCCTCTTTATCTGCAGAGGAATACATTCCAAGACCTGCCAGTAGATACCTGAAACCCAGGATATTACCAAACCCAATTGCCATCAATCAGAACATGTTTCTGTTCATGGTTTCCACCCACAAATTTAATGATTTTTCCATCTTAACTAGTCACTCATCACGCACTCTGGCTGTCACTTTTGCAGTCTGAGGTGCAACTGCAAAACTAACATAAATTTTGTTTTCCTTCTCCACAATTTCTTGGCTAGATCTAGTCTTACTGTAGATTTTTGCAACCTCAGCATGTGATTAGTTTCCCTTTCCTCATTAAGTTGAGAACTTTCACCTTTTCACTTAAAGGAAGCACTTTCCAGTTTCTCTTTGGCATATCCAAATTCCAGCATCACTACTCTTGTGCTTTGGGGCCATTATGAATAGTAAAATAAGGATGACTTGAATACAAGCACTACAGTACTGCAACAATAGCTACGATAACTGAGGCTATGGGTGGGCAGGATCTATAGCATGGATACACTGAACAAAAGGATGATTCATATCCCAGTTGGGCCACAGCAAGATGGCAGATTTCATCATGTGTTGATATGGTTTGGCTGCGTCCCCATCCAAATCTCATCATGAATTGTAGCTCCCATAATACCCATGTGTTGTGGGAGAGACCCATTGGGGGCAGTAAATGAATCATGGAGGCGGGTTTTTCCCTTGCTGTTCTCATGGTAGTGAATAAGTCTCACAAGATCTGATGGTTTTATAAAGGGCAGGTCCCCTGCACATGCTCTCTTGCCTGCCACCACATAAAACGTGCTTTTGCTTCTCCTTTTGCCTTCTGCCATGATTGTGAGGCCTCCCCAGTCATGTGAAACTGTGTTTATTAAACCTCCTTTTCTTTATAAATTACCCAGTCTCTGGTATTTCTTCACAGCAGTGTGAAAATGGACTAATACATGTATGCTACTCAGAATGACAAGCAATTTAAAACTTATGAAATTTATTTCTAGAATTTTCCATTTTTCAGACTGTGATTGACCACTGGTAACAGAAACCTTGAAAAGGAAAACTACAGTTAAGTGGGAGACTGCTGTGTGTGCTTGTTTTTTTGTTCTGTTTGTTTATATTTACTTCCAAGAATGATGCAATTTAATGCTAATACAAATCTTGCATTTATAATGGTTTCCACTGAGACTTTTTGTTCTACTTTTATTTTAGATACTGGAGTATAAATGCAAGTTTACTACATGGGTGTGTTGCACCCATGTAGTGAGCACAATACCCAATAGGTAGTTTTTTGAGTCACATCTTCCTTTCTCCTTCCCCCGCCAGTAGTCTACAGTGTCTCCTGTTCCCAGGTTTAGGGTCATGTATTCTCAATGTTTAGCTCCAATTTATAAGTGAAAACATGCAGTATTTGGTCTTCTGCATTTATTCACTTAGGATTATGGCTTCCATCTCCATCCATGTTACTGTAAACTACATGATTCCATTATTTTCTTATGGCTGCATAGTATTCCTTGATGTATATATACCATAATTTCTATATACAATCCACCATTAATGGGTACCTAAGTTGATTCCATGTCTTTGCTACTGTGAATAGCCCAGCAATGAATATACGAGTGCATGTGTCTTTTTGGTAGAATGACCTATTTTCCTTTGGACATATACCAAGCAATGGTATTAGTGAGTCAAATGGTACCTCTGTTTTAAGTTATTTCAGAAATCTCCAAACTGCTTCCCACTATGACTGAACTAATTTACATTCCCACCAACAATGTATAAGCGTTCCCTTTTCACTGCAGCCTCACCAGCGTCGTCTGTTTTTTGACTTTAATAACAGCCATTCTGACTGGTGGGGAGGTGGTATCTTATTGTGGTTTTGATTATTTATTTCTATGCTGATTAGTGATCATGAGTATTTTTTCATATGTGTGTTGGCCATTTGTATGTCTTCCTTTGAGAAGTGTCTGTGAATGTCCCTTGCCCATTTTTTAATGGGTTTATTTATTTGTTTTTTGGCTATTGATTTAAGTTCCTTATAGACTTTGGACATTAGACCTTTGTTGGATGCTTAGTTTGTGAATATTTTCTCCCACTCTATAGGTTGCCTGTTTACTTTATTGACAGTTTATTTTGCTATGCAGAAAGCTCTTTAAAATGGTCCTACTTGTCAATTTTTGGTTTTGTTGCAATTGCTTTTTGGGACTTAGCCAAACATTTTTTGCCAAAGCTAATGCCAAGAAGGGCATCTCCTAGGTTTTCTTCTAGGATTTTTGTAGTTTGAGATCTTACATTTAAATTTTTAATCCATCTTGAGTTAATTATTGTATTTGGTGAAAATAAGGGTCCAGTTTCATTATTCTGCATATGGCTAGCCAGTTATGTCTGCACCATTTATTGAATAGGGAGTCCCTTCCCTATTGCTTGTTTTTACCAACCTTGTTGAAAATCAGATTGTGTGGCTTTATTTCTGAGATTTTTACTCTGTTCCATTCGTCTATGTGTGTATTACTCCATTCTCACATTGCTATGAAAAAATACCTGAGACTGGGTAATTTAAAAAGGAAAGAGGTTTAATTGACTCACACTTCTGCAGGGCTGGGGAGGCCTCAGAAAACTTACAATCATGGTGGAAGGGGAAGTAAACATGTCCTTCTTCACATGGCTGTAGCAAGGAGAAGTGCCAAGCAAAGGGGAAAGTCCCTTATAAAACCATCAGATCTGGTGGAACTAACTCACTCACTATCATGAGAACAGCATGGGGGTAACAGCCCCCATGATTCAATTACTTCCCACTGGGTCACTCCCATGACACATGGGGATTATGAGAACTACAATCAAGATGAGATTTGGGTGGGGGGGACATAGACAAACCATATAAATATGTCTGTCTCTGTACCAGTAACCATGTTGTTTTGGTTACTATAGCTTTGTAGGATAGTTTGAAATTGGGTAGTGTGATCTAATTCTGGGAAGAATGACATTGATGCTTTGATAGGAATAGCATTGAATCTATAAATTGCTTTAGACTGTATGGCCATTTTAACAATATTGATTCTTCCAATCCATGAGCATTGAATATTTTTCTATTTATTTGTATCATCTCTGATTTCTTCCAGCAGTGTTTTATAGTTCTCCTTGTAGAAGTCTTCCACCTCCTTGTTTAGCTGTATTCCTAAGTATTTCCTTTCTTTGTGGCTATTGTAAATGGGATTGTGATCTTTTTTTGACTCTTAGCCTGGACATTATTAGTGTATACAAATGCTACCGATTTTTGTACATTGATTTTGTATGCCAAAAACTTATTAAAATAGCTTATCAGTTTGAGCAGTCTTTTGGAAGAGTCTTTGGAGTTTTCTAGGTATAGAAGCAAAGAGAGATGGCTTGATAACTTACTTTCCTATTTGGGTGCTTTGTATTTCTTCCTCTTGCCTGATTGGTCTGGTTGACTTCCAGTACTAGGTTGAATAGGAGTGGTTAGAGTGGGCATCCTTGTCTTATTTCAGTTCTTGAGGGGAATTCTTCCAGCTTTTGCCCATTCAGTATGATGCTGGCTGTGAGTTTGTCATAGATGGCTCCTATTATTTTGAGGTATGTCTCTTGGATGATTGTCACTATAAACTGGAAAGCAAAGTCTGTGAAAGGAAGGATTTCTCTGGTGTTATTCACCACTTTTTCCCCAATGTTTAGCAAAGAGTGCACAATCAATAAACTTGCTGAATGAAAGAATGAATGAATGAACGAACTGTGAATCCCTGAAATTCAGAATGAAAATGACTTACAGTTTATTATGCAAGTATTTTAAGAATATACTATATATATGTACACATATACATATTTATATACACATATATATACACATACGTTCTCTCTCTCTCTCTATATATATATATATGCTTTTAGGTTGTCAAGGGAGGTGTTCTTAAATCAACTCTGATCAATTCTGGTCAGAACCACATTCAAGACAGGCTATAGAAATTATTTGGACATTCCTTCTACTTTTGTTGCCCAGATGTTGCTCCTCTGTGGTCCATGCTATTCTGCATTGGAACAGTCCCTTCCTTGCATCAGAGTCTGTACTGTAAATAACAGAATGCTCAGGCTGTCAGCAATGTTCCAAGTGCAGTGCTCATGAATTCAGAGTAACACTTGGACTTCTGCAAGCCCAGCTCTCTCTTTTCTTAATTTCACAGAATTTAAGGAGGCTCCCACATTTTCCAATACACTTCACCTGCCAGAACTAAATTCTCATAGCCCAGGGACCCCATCTGTTTTCATGGCCAGCTGTCTTCAGGCTGCAGCTGTAGGTCCCATCCAGCAGCCTCTGCATTCTGCATGAGTGTGGCCATGGCAAGAGGATATGCTTCACACCTCACTCCTTTTGGTAGAAGAACTTACAGACAGATCCAAATACACAGGAAACTCCACTGCACAGAAGTTTGGATTCCAGCCACTTCCCATGTGAGACTATGAAATGTTCCATCTGGCTGGAACAGCTCAGAGGAGCTCTGCTCTGTTAGCTATATAGGTTTGTAGAAACAGGAACTAATAACAAATCAAGTATTGGAAGCAAACACCAAATTTAAATGTGAATGCTAATTTTGCTTACCAGAAAAATTTCTTATAGATACAAATGTCAGAACTTTTTTTTTGTCACCAAGGCAATAGTTTATTAAGCCATTGGTTCACTAAATACAGCAGAGTTTCATTATGCTCATGCTACTTTCTTTTGTACAGAATTTTTTTTTTTGAAATGGGATGTTATTCCCATTAAATTACCTGGGAAGGAGAAACCTATTTTTCCTATTGCAGTATCATAAGGGATAATGAACACCTTACTTCGTACATTCTATGATGCCATGTGGGAAATTGGTGTTTATTGCACTTTTCCCTCTAATTAGAAGTAAGCCAACCAAGGTATTTCATAACATACTTGGAGGCCAGTCAGACTGCACCTTGGAAGACAATGTTTTCTGGTCACTGAAAAAATACGCAGATTATCTCTTCTTATAGCTTAGTAACCATGTTCTATTTTTAGTTAAAAAGCTTATCTTATAACCCTTCTTAGCAGAAATTATTATCCACAGGACAAGTAGCAATGTAAGATAAAGTGAATCTTAATAATACCTCCAATACCCCTGACCTCCTTTTAGCCATGAACAATCCTAATTTATACATGTTTCACATGTCTTTTCATAAAGAAATCAGGAAAAATAAGCCTCTAGCATAAACTTATACCAGAAATGTCATTTTAGTTCCTCTGTTTTTCTGCTTTCCACTTTAAGTCTACAGGACTTTTGAAATACTCATTTTTATTACTGTATTGGGTATCTTTTCTTTCCTGTTGTTAGAAGGAAATGTCTGTAAGAAACTGATACCTACGATACCAAATGGAATGAAGCTGCGGCAGAATTTTGCATCCAAAATGACTGACTCATATTTTCTAGCTATTTAACGTCCAAATGAGAACATAAATGGCTTTTATTGCTGAGTTACTAGAAATAGAGAATCGACAAGATAATTTGTCTTTTATTATTTTTACTGCTTGTTCCCTCTAATCTTGTTATTCATGTTACAGACCATTACTGGAGTTGTAATACCTTATTCATTGAACAATAGACCTTAGAATACCTCATGCTAAAAGGAAATGCATGAGAAATAAATGTATCCATGGATTTCAAATGGCAAAGCTGTAACTAGGATTCATCCAGCTCATTTATGTTTGTTTCTGTAATACATAGCAACACAAAGTCTCTTATTTCTGTATATGAGAAAAACTGGGATTCTATAACCTCGGAATGTAAAAAGCTTTTGTTAAAACATCCAGTGCTACTTAAAGAAAATGGAAACAGGACAGAAAAGTTACCACCTTCTTTGGTCTCTCTTACAAACTCTTTTTGTCTCAGGGCAACAGAAATTTTTACATCTATACCAGATGATATCTTCAGACTCTCCCTTCTTGCTTCCACCTCAGTCAGCGTAGGGACAGTTTAAGTAGCATTTATGTTTTAATTCTTTTCATTTAAAAAAACCTAACTTAAATTAGCTTAAATAGAAGTGAAAAATGGGTTAATGCAGCTGAAATATTCAGGAATCATATTGGCTGCAGGTGTAGTGGGATTAATGGGCTAGATGTAGTTTTTCACTTTTTGTTTTGTTTTGACTAATTTCACTTTCAGGCAGGCTTCCTCCACTGGATAACAAAGATGGGCATCAGCTGCACTAGGCAAGAATCCTAAGAGCATTGTAACTACCTCCATAAGAAAAACAGCATGTTTTTAGCATTCTGTCAAAATCCTAGGGAATATGGTCATCATTTTACCAGCTTAGATCATGAATCCATCCTTGAGCAACTCACTGTGACTAGAAGTGAAAGTTATTTGGCTGGATAGTTCACATGCTTGCCCCTAGGGGAACAGGAGCAAAAGTGTCAATTAGCCCCACATCTACCACAGGACTGAAAAAGTCGGTTACCGGGTGAGGGCAGTCCACAAAGGAACGTTGCATAGATTAAAGACACACATTCCCAGAAGGAGGGATAGTCCACAAAGGAAAGCTGCATAAAGATGCACGTTCACAGAAGTACAGTCTCAAAAACAGAACCTGCTAGAGAACAAGGTCCTCTAATAGTAGTCAGACTCTGAGGCTCTTGTGGACATCATGTATAAAGTTGTCACACACACGGAAAAATAATTCTCTGCAACTGCTCTAGTCATCTCTGAATATCCTTGTCTAAGGGGCCTTTGAAAGTGCCTCACGATGCAGAATCAATATGCAACTTCTTACGTCTTCTGCTTACTAGATAATAAGTACCTGGGGACTAATAATGAGCCTCCCAAGTGCAGGTGGAGGCCAGCTGTTTCAGCACAAGCTGTCTTTGCTTCACGTGAAACGTTTCAGAAATTGTACATATGCAGACACACAGACCCAGGGTGGCAGCATTAAACGGAAGGACACTTGTTACTGTCCAATGCTCCAAAATATCCACAAACAAACTCTGAGTTTCCATGAGAATAATATAATGAGCTGGCAAGTAATTAACTCCCACTGGTAGTTAATGGTGCCCAATTAGTCTGCAGACAAAATTTTCCCATTTAAAAAAATATACACATGAAATGAAAACTGCATTTTATATTCTTACTCAAATGATCTAAAGATTGCAAGGACTTTTAATTCAGAGGAGTAGCTGACAGGGGCATGTACATGATTGTTTAGTATGACTTTGGCTCATGTTTGCTAATCAAATGGGAGACTCAAAATTTTCTAGAACATCACACACCGGGCCTGTAGTGGGGTGGGGGGAGGCACGAGGGATAGCATTAGGAGAAATACCTAATGTAAATGATGAGTTAATGGGTGCAGCACACCAACATGGCACATGTATACATATGTAACAAACCTGCACGTTGTGCACATGTACCCTAGAACTTAAAGTATAATTTAAAAAACAAAAATACATATCTATA
The DNA here is from genome assembly GCF_024542745.1 of Macaca thibetana thibetana. Classification (NCBI taxonomy): domain Eukaryota; kingdom Metazoa; phylum Chordata; class Mammalia; order Primates; family Cercopithecidae; genus Macaca; species Macaca thibetana. The sequence continues at coordinate 38,899,191 of NC_065585.1, forward strand.
TAAAACTTCAAATGTACTAGAGATTACCATCCCTATAAGGGACTGTTTTGCTAGTCAATTCAATTCAATTACAGTAACAATACCTCCAGCCCTTTATAATAAAGTTCAAATAAACAAGTAAGCTATGGCAATAGCAAGCAAACAGTTGAATAATTTTAACAGCCTTTAAAAAAAAAAAAAAAGATTGAAGTTAATGTTAATAGCTTTTTATAATGGAAACTTTACAAACAATTCTTCAAAGGCAAATGACAAAGGCAAGTGGTTTAGAATTCCCTCCCTTCAGAACCCCAGAGAACCTAAGTAATTTAATGCTAGCACTGAAACTGAAAGCTTGCGGTCCAGAGGTGAAGGCACATTTGTAATGTTGTATGTGTATTACGGTATATGGATCATGTCCATTATGTTTAAATAGAAGGCTTTTATTTTAAGTTGCTAGGCATGCTGATTTTGCCAAATACTATCTGTTCTCTTGGAAAATAGATATCATTATGTCTGTTCCAATAAAGGATGGTGGATCATGTCACCCCCTGCTTCAAAGACCAAAATCCTTAGCCTCACCAAGAGGACTCTGGATTATCTGGCACTGGCTTACCTCTCCACCTCCATCTGGTCCCACACTCACCTTGCCCCAGACACTGTGACCATCTTTTGTGTTCTCCTATGTGCCAACCTATTTCCTCTGCCTGGAACACCTCTCTACTCCTGCCCCCAGCTCCAATTGGCCTTCAACCTAGGCAGCCCCTCCATTCCCGTGCAGCGTAACCTCCTGGCTCCCTCTACTTGGCCTTCAGAGCACCTCCCAGGTAGTCTAATTGACATCCTCTCCCCAGCACACACCTTATACTATGAGCTCCATGAAAGCATGGGCCATGTTCGCTTTACCCCTTATCGTATCCTGTGTTCAGCTGAGTGCCTGGCACATACTTGGATCCCCAGCATTTGTTAGAAAAATGTTCTGTGCATTTGGGAAGACGCTGTTCAAAGAGTTAAAAAAGAAAAAAGTTCCCTGCAAACTAAAACTGCTGTTTCCCAGTAAATATATTTTGATTTGGCAGATGTCACTATGATTAGCATTCCTTGAATACATCAGGAAGGCCACAGTAAGAGCATTTTAGTAACTTCAGGAAATTCCTAAATAACTGTGAGGTTTCATTGACCTCAGTTAGGTCAATGACACAAGTGAAATTAAAGCAGATTTTACTCTAAAAGAGGCAAAACTTCCTGTCAGGGAGTCGAAAATGAAATGAGCTTTATTAAAATAGAAAGTTTAGCTGTAAAATGGGTATGTATCTAATTGTAAATATGACTCATGGGGAAGCGATTCTCCTACTCCTCAGGGGGATGCCCTTTGACTACTACCTCCACTGATATTTAAGTCACTTAAATGATATGCTTTGGCATAACAGCCCTTAGAATAAATAAAGTTTAAAAGGTAAGAGTATAGATCTTGTCAAGGGTGATATGTTCATTTAAGTCATACCCAGCCTACCAGGGAACTACATTAAAACTTACAAAAATATCGTTGATCTATGGGCCTGGAACTTTGACATCAGTCCTCTGGAATTCACAAACACATAAGATTGAATCCAATAGACTCAGAGTGGCCTCTCCCCATCTGGGGTTCCAGGGATCCAGAGTCATGCATATGGGATGGTCTAAAACCTAGGCCTCCTGATAGGAAATGTTACAATGGGTTGTACACAGCACTTAGAATTCTAAGACTGCGTTGGCTCCACATAGGAAAAGCCCTTTAGAAAGCCCACAGAGAATCTACAGATGCTCAGAAACGTGCCCACTCAGCAAATGGCGTGAAACCTGCTAGAACCAGTGTTTCCTATGGAATTGCATAGCTGACATCTGGCAGATCAAGCACAAGTGTGATCAGAACACCTTCAATAGTTCTGGCTTTCTGGACCAAGCCAGTGTTCACAATGAATAGAACTTACTACTGGGAGGAGTCAAAGAAAGATTTTGGTTCTTTATCTTTTTTGGTTCTATGAATCCCTCTGGGAGTCTGTAAAACCTATAATACATTCTAAAAGTGAGATACATAGGATTTCAAATGAAACTAAATGCAATGAAAAAGTTATCAAATTTTAAAAGAATGAAATTCTGACACAGTCTATGTGTTTCTTTATTAATACAGTTGACCCTTGAACAACACAGGTTTGAACTGTATGGGCCCATGTATAAGTGAATTTTCTTCCATCTCTGCCACCCCAAGAAAGCAAGATAAGTCCTTCTTCTTTCTCCTCCTTCTCAGCCTATTCAATGTGAAGAGGATAAGGATAAAGACCTTTATGATTATTCACTTCCACTTAATGTATAAACATATGTTCTCTTCCTTATGATTTTCTTAATAGCATTTTCTTTTCTCTAGTTTATTATAAGAATACAGTATATAATATGTATAACACACACAATCAACTATGTTATTGGTAAGACTTCTGGTCAACAGTAGGCTATTAGTAGTTAAGTTTTTGAGGGGTCAAATGTTATATGTGGATTTTCAACTGTGTGGCAGGTCAGCACCACTAACTCTCCTATTGTTTGAGTCAACTATACTTGAAATAAAAAGTTCTAACAGTAGGTCTAATAATCATATTTTCAAAGTTGTGATGAGCATAAATGATTTTTCAAAATATCTGCAAACAATTGTAATGTGATATATTCTCTGTGACTTCCACTGGTGACAAAGTGACAGGTACTGCTAATTTCTTAATGTGCTTTGTGACACACACCCATAATTAATGAAAATGCCAAATTTCAATTAGAGATCAGTAACAATAAAGATGTCATTTTCTCTGTCCAGGTTTGTGAATTAACTGAATTCTATCCATGTCAGTGAGCTACAGGTTAAAAACGCCTATTTTAGAAAGATTTTAGATTAATTTTTAAAATCATTTAAACTTGGAGACTCCATGATTAACTTGACATAAGTCTGGGGTGGGGGAAAGTTGCATATATATTGATAAATGGGTTTGAGTTTTAAAAATAGAATATAGCATATAAATCAGTAGTATTTTATGTATTATAATGAAAAAAATTCAGATAGTATATAGGATATTTTCCTTACTGAAAAATTATGGTCGCTCATTCCCGGCCTTATATTCTCCCCTTATAATCAGTCCTTCTAAGTACTCCTGCTTTCTATATAACTATCTTTTTTTTTTTTTTGAGATGGAGTCTTGCTCTGTCACCCAGGCTAGAGTATAGTGGTGCGATGTCTGCTCACTGCAACCTCCACCTCCCAGGTTCAAGCGATTCTCCTGCCTCAGCCTCCTGTGTAGCTGGGACAACAGGCGTGCGCCACTGCACCTGGCTAATTTTTGTATTTTTAGTAAAGACGGGGTTTCACCATCTTGGCCAGGCTGGTCTTGAACTCCTGACTCCTGTTCCACCCACTTCGGCCTCCCAAAGTGCTGGGATTACAGGCGTGAGCCACTACGCCCGGCATATAACTGTCTTAATCTACTTCCAAACATTTACATTTTCCGAACGTTTTCATGAAATTTTCATGGCTCCTGCCCCAGTGATTATCCTCAGTGATCACTGATACAGTGGTACGGTCTGTAAAATTCCCTCTGTTCCTTTCTATTGCCAAGTAAAATTCTATTCTGTGGAATCCATGACTATAATTTGTTTATCCATTCCTCAACTGATAGACATCTGGGTTATTTCCAATTTGGGGCAATTATGAACGCAACTGCTGTAAACTTTTGAGTTCTCTGGGTCCAACCTTAGTCTTAGGCCCTATGGACCTGGGCCTTGGGCTGGCTTTTCCTCAACTTTTCTGCCCCTCCCTCTTCATGTGGCACCAAAATATGCTCTGTATGTCTTGCAGACCTCTGTTTTGGATAAGCGCAGAACCCTGGGCTCTATAGTTTCTGCCTTTCCCCTAGTTGTATAAGGCTTTTCACATGAGAGAAATATCTGGGGTGGTACATGGGATTTTGTGCCTGTTCCTAAGGGCAGAGTCTCAGTACCTGCACACCTGTGGAACCAAACGGGGCTTTCTCTGGTCAACTTCTCTGTCCCCAAAGTTTCTGATAAGTACTAAGTAAAGGTCCCTGGGAAAGAACTCATGGATAAGCACAGATTTCCCTTGTGTCTGAGACTCCCAGTTACTCTCAACTATCCTACTGGCCCTCACTTGATTTTTAAGAATTGAAAATTGTCACTAATGTCTTCTTCTTCACTTTTTACATATTTATTTTTTTTAATTGTGGTAAAATACACATGACATTACATACACCATGTGAACCATTTTTAAGTGTACATTTCAGTGGCATCCAGTAATTCACACCGTTGTGCAACTATCACCACCATCCAGTAGTCTTGTCACCTTTCAAAGCTGAAACTCTGTACCCATTAAACAATGACTCCCTACGCCCCCATCCCCCACCCTCTTGCAACAACCATTTTACTTTTTGTCTCTATGAATCTGAGTCAGAGACACAGGGGAGAAGGTCATGAGATGATGGAGATGGAGACTGGTGGCATGATGAGTCTATAAACCAACAAATGCTGGGGACTGTCAGCAAAGCTAGAAGCTAAGGGAAAGGCAAGAAGCAGATTCTCCCCATTCAGCCTCCAAAGCCTGAATGGCCATACCAACACCTTAACTTTAGACTTCTAGCATCTAGAACTGTGAGAGAACACATTTCTGTTGTTTTAAGCTACCCAGTTTGTGGTAGTTTATGAAGCTTTAGGAAATGAAAACAGTATTTGTTTACCATATAGACATTGTTGAGATAATACACTCAAGGGTTTTGGTTTTCCTTCTCTCTTTCCAGTAATTCATGATCACTAAAGCAAGTTTCTGCATCCTGAATGGACATCAGTCTAATGTGCCTGCAGGGACATTATCATTTATTCCCCTCTTCCAGTAGTAACAGATTATAGATTATGCTTTAGGACTATTGGTTCAAAATAGCCCATTCTTCCCCCAAACTCTGTCTCCCTCTCTCTCTCTCTCTCTCTCTCTCTCTCTCTCTGTCCTTTCTAAATGAGGAGTCTTGAGGACAGTGACACAATGATGGAAAACAGCTAGAGCTGATCCATTCCCGCACTGGGATATTATCCTGTCCAAGGTCTTGCTCTTCAGAATTTCCTTCAACTCCATGAACTCCTCCATAATCATCCAATGGATTCCTTTCTGCTTAATCTGAATATAATACACTTCTATTTAAGTCAGTGAAGGAACTCCGGTAAGTTACAACATTGTGACTTTTAGTTTTGTTCTGTTTTGTTTTAAGATTTACCTCATTTGGACTTACCACTATTAGTAGGTTCCAGTGAAATTTCAGCCTTACTCCATTCTCTTCCACAAAATAATCTAAATGATTAGCTCAGAGCTTTTCTATGTATAGTTATCTATAATGTATCTATTACTGTTTTTGCAAATCTCTGTGCTTCAGTCAGAAGAGGCAGTTGATGGAACACTTTTAAAAAGTGCATAGTTCCTAACTAAGCTACTAACAACCTTTTATTTTCAGTCCCATTAGACAGCAAAAAAAATTTAAGAACTGCAATACCAAAGAAAACTTTACCTATAATGTGTAGGGACAAACATAATGTGTGCATGATACTCAAACACAAAACTCTTAATATATTATATAATCAACATCTGTGCCTTAAAAGCTATGTTAAAATGATCTCTACGTATTTCTTAAAATTACAGAATATTTTTATCATGCCAGAATGGTAATTTTTTCTTCTTAGTTGTTCATTTCATATTTCAGATAATTAAAAACTGTATCTGAAACATTCACATGACTTTATGCTTTCTCTGTTATACACCCACCAATGTGACTGCTGATTTGAAATTTAAAAACATGCCGGCAAAGAGGTAAAAATCTCACTTCAATGATACTTTAGTCATGTGAAAGAACACCTTTCAACTTCTTTGGTTTTCTTAAGAACTTAAGAACCTAAATAGATGTAACAGATAAGGAAAGTTTAGTTCATTTCTGTGGTTTTTAAGTTTTTAACTGCATTGTGCTAGAGTATCTCCCCCACCTCCCATGTTGGAAACTACATATGGAAAAACCAATTGCTACACTGACATACTTACCACAAGTAGACTACATTTTATAGTAGCCCGAAAGCTACTAACTTTAAAAATGCAGATATGTGATTTTATTTTCCCATTTTAAGACATTTTAAAATAAGGCACTTACATTTATTTATGTGACTAAAACATTTGGATGAATGAAAACAGAAGAAAATATTTTTCACTCAAAGCCATTTATCATGGCTGTTAATATTCTTCTGCTTAATAAGTGATGTATGACATCCAGTGACTGTGATCTATGCAAAGGGTGAAAAATAAATGAGAGAGAACATCCTTAGTGTGTGAATATATTAATTCAGAAAGTAAGATCACATTTTATCTTAGAAAATGAGTGCATTTAAGAGACTGTATTCAACAGCCCTATTGGATGATGTAGAATCTTTTTTTTTTTTTTTTTTTTTTTTTTTAATATACAAACATTTAACAAGTTAACCTTTCTGGAATTTTTTTTAGTTGCCCATGTTTGTAGAGACTAAGACTTGTTTGCTGCATAAATCTTAGTAGCCTTCCTGTAAAGTGTAATTTGGTATGTAGATGAAGGATCAGAGGCTAGTAAGGCAACCCAGGAACAAAGGAATACATCACTGGATGTTAGATTAACAATTTATATGATGACAGCTTCTCCTGACTTTTATCAGAAAACAGTGATTCTACTACCTAGTATCTAATGTAAGAAAAACATTAATTTGTTCCTTGAACAAACAGTTGTTTGTAGCAAAACATAAATTCTAGTGTGTACCCAGCCAGTCTAATGATGTAGGTTGAAGGAAGAGAGCTAATGTGCACTGGTGTCATTAATCTTGAAAATTCAGATCAATCACTAGAAACACATATTCAGTAATGGTACAGAAAGAATCCTCTAGACTTTAACTATGACCCAGATGAAATAAAATCATGACTCTGACATTTTTCTTTGGGGCCAAAAAGTAACAAAAATGCTGTGGTGGCTTCTTATTGTGCTAGCATACAATCAGCATACAAACAGCAATCCCTCAATTTTCTATGGGAAAACATACTTCCTCAACCAATATATTCCACCTTTCTGGCCACTATGACTGGTGGAGGGCTCTTGACCTGACCAGGGATATTTGCTAGAATTTCTAGGAAGAGCAGCTTCCTCTTTCCTCTGTAAAAAGCATGGGAAGAGACTGTCCTCTTCACTAGGTTTGAACCTGGGAACAAGAAGCTCTGAAAGCTTCTGGCAGCCATCTTAGAACCCTGAAGAGTAAGCCTCTCAAGGACATACCCAAGACTTAGGAAGAGGAGCTACCAAATTGCAAGGGAAACTGCAGTGCAACTGGTCACATGGTGTGAGCCCTGAATCAGGTCCCGCCTAGAGTCACACAGAGCCCCCGACTCCACTCACTCACACAGTCATTAATCATGTCTCTCTTTTTTTCCCTCAAGAAACTTGAGATCAGGCTTTTTGATTCCTGAGAGTAAAACAGTTGGAACTAATTCAAGCATAAATGATCACTTGCAAGGGCACAGCTGAAGTGTGGTGGAATTAGCAGAGTACAAGGACAAAGAGGGTGCCAGACATCATGCTAGCATCTTTCCTTGCTTATCTCACCGAATCATCACGGGAATTGATATGATTCTCAAAAAGTAGTAAGGTAGAAAGTAATCTGCCCAGTATTTTTGTAGTTAGTAACTGAGGAATAGAGATTTGAATAGAAACTTGTGTGATGCTAAAGGGAATGTTCTTTCAAAGTTCCCATCTGTTCTGGTTTCCAACTTTAAGTCTTTCATTATTCCAATTGATCATATGCAGATCAGTCACCATAAATTACAAATAAGAATACATACATTATTTATTTTACAATGGACAACACACAGCAGGTTTTCAGATTTTTATTGAATCTGAAATGCTTCAATAAACCATATTAGCAACACCACTGAACTGGTATAAAAACATCTATTAACTTAATAACAGACTTATCAACAAGGGCCAATCTTCAATTGTCTGATCATCAAAAAATACATCCTAGTTGAAAGACATTATGCATATGGTATTGTTTGGTTTTAGACATCTTTACCTAAAGCTCTATTTATGTTCATCCCAATTAGGAAAAAATAAAAAGGCGCTTAATCTTTTTGACAATTTAGGTCAATACATGAATTGAACATAATTGAGACCCATCAGTTACCCTTTTTTTGGCTCTAGAAGACCCAGAATCTAACAACCGAAAGGAGAATTTCTTGAGCTAAATATAGGTTCTTGAGAATTTTTAAATAAATAAAAGAAACATGAATTTAACCAAGAAAATAAGCATGCTCATAAGAAGCAGAAGGTTTGGATGGAGATTTTGAAAACTGTAAACTAAGCTGAAATGATGCAGAGTGACTACTGACCTCGCGCAAATCACTTCATAATTATCTTCATTTTAAAGATGAGGAAATAAAGTTCCATAAAGTTAAGCTCATCTAAAGTCACAAGCTACTAAGCAGGAGTGCCAGGTTTGACTGCAAAGCTCTTGATCCTCCCTAAATGTCTGTGCCTCTTTCCTTGTAAATGGGTGGTTAGTATTCTGGCTCATCAGTCAGTCTTTTCCAAACACATCAGTTGATTGTCAAACCTGGTCAAAACACTGTTGCTCAAATCCAAATTGTGAAAATCAGGCTTCATAATCCAGAAGGCTGAGTTCAGTGTTTTGGTCAGTGGGGTCCCAGACCAAGGTCAAGCAACATGCATGTAATTCTGTAAAACAGACTACAGCCTGCACCTTTTACTGTGCCCCCAATGACAAACAGCTTGTCTCTTTTACCTTCTTTAGGAGGATAGACAATTCTAAATCACAAAATTAGAAGGAACCGTATCAGCCATCTGAGCCCAGGATTCAGATTCCAAACGACATCACATAATGAATATTCCAGAGACAGAAGAGACACACTATTTATAAAGAAGGCTGAAAGCCTGGGAAAATGTTCCAGGCTATTTGTTTCTTAAGATGAATAAGCATTTGTAAACAAAAGTAAAACCTTCCACAAACAAGGTTGCCTTTTTCCTGCATTGCTATTACTTATCTTCAACAATTATAAGATAAAATGAAATTGCAAAAAAGATATTCTCTTTGCCGTGGCTACAGCATAAATTTCAAAATCTTGCTCTCTATGTGTGTGGTTGCTCCTGAATTCAGCAAGAGCAACATAAGGTGTTGGATAAAATTCTCACATGACCCTCCTTCCAGCTGGGACAATAATTGACATGCCAGAGTAAGCAGAAAGTTTGTTTTTAGGTAAAAGGAGCTGCCGTCTTATCAATATTTCCTTTTCCCCCAAATAAATATGGTTTCTCCAAATAGCACAGGTATTGCCTAGTACCCAAAATAACAAAAATGCTCAGGTCTGTAGTCTTTCTATTAATCTCCTCAAAATAGTGACATAGAATGCTCGGTCTTTGAAAGTGTGTGGTTAGAACCTTTGCTGAAAACACCATTAAAACAGAACTGATTTGAAATTCTGCTTCCTCTAACTACCAGTGCCAGCCAGCCCATTGTCTTCTACCACTGTGGCTATCAGAAGTGCAAAAGGGCACACATCCATTCAACAAGTATCTGCAGGGAAGGAAACCACCTCTCCTTGCTCAGATGTCAAAATCAATAACCATTTGCTAAGGAAAGGAAAAGAGAGACAAGAACTGATCCCTTTCACCTCAAATTTCTCATTCCCTCCTTGTCTAGGCTGTACAGAAATCCATGGAACTGTTTTCCCCTTAATGATTTCTTCTGCCTTCTGCATCTCACCAACTGTGTTCTGAAGTCTTTTCAAGAATCAGAAAATATCTCTATAATTGCTCCAAATTCAATGAAAATGAATACCCATCTTAAGTTTCTTTGTACAGATACACTTTGAGAGATTTATCTGGGTATTGCAAGTGTAAGAGTCCCAGTGTCTAAAACAGAACCTGCTACTGTTGAGTTTACAAATGCTTATGGAATTTACAAATCTGATTATCATTGGTTCAAATCATATTTATTGGGTTTTCACATAGTAAAATGACAGCTGCATTCTATCAATACCAGCATTGCTTACACTGAAGTCATGTTTTCCCCAGTTCTTTCACTATTCCCTTGGGAAAGATGAAGTCTCTCTAATAGCAAGAATATGCAATTGAACAAACCAATTCAGTAAATATACAAGCAGAGAAACTGAGGTTGCCTTTGTGAAAAACAAAGGCTATCCCCACTGCCTTTTTCCAAGACAGGCACAAATCCTCATTCCACCTAGAAGCAGAAAAGAGCTGTTTGTGTTTGTACACACAGGAGAAAGGGCGGAGCGGGGGGGGGGGTTGCTGGGTTCCCCAGAGTCTTAGCAGGAGTATCAAGTCTGCTGCAACACAGACCCCTGAGGGACAGTAATAGGTAAGGGTGAATGGAATGGTTATTAGAACAAGAAAGGAAGTAAGCAACCCAAATGATGATACCTTCAGAATGAATTCTGAAACAAACTAATAACGAAAATGGGTGGAATGGTGGGACGGAAGAGGAGGTAGAAACAATGACGAAATTTTAGTTTCACTAGGCCTCATTGTGCTAATGACAAGTCTTTTACCTAATAAGTGCTCTGAGTTCCTGTATGCAGGGGATATTAGAACAGTATCTTATTACATTTATGAGTGTAAGGTATTGTTCCTCCTTTCTAGTCAATGCATTGTGCTCCAGAATCAAAAGGCTTGATGCTTCTCAATACACTCCATGCTGTCGATTTCAAATGGAAATTAAATACAGTATGAGAAAATTATACGACATTCTTACCTTTCTATGCAGATACCTATAAACACTAAGGTTTCCTTTTGGAATTTGTTGGGGGCTTCAAATTAATATTTGCCTAACATTTTTCTCTGATTGTTCAATCCCTCACTTGATAAAGAACTTACAAGTTATAATTTTAACTAAATTCATTTTAATTAAAAAATAAGATTCTCTCTTTTAAAAAGCAATTACCAAACAAGTTCAGTGAAATTAGTACAGCAGAATATTTTTGATTTGGTTTTATCAAACAATGTTTACTTAGTTCTCATGCACACATGCATATAATTCACCTTTTAGACATTCTCAATATGTCTTAGGGTTTTTTGTTTTTTGTTTTTTAAAGGCTGAAAAACAGTTCTGCCAAAAGGAAGCCTCTTTAATTTCCTTAAAACAAGTGTTTTTGAACGTGGGACCATTTTGCAAAGAAAGTCTCTTATAAACTACTCTTGATTTTCGAGATGGACTTCCAATAGGAATATTTGAAAGTATCCTAAAAGGGGTTGCTTTTAATGTTAAGCACATCTTGTTGAAAATCAGGTTTCTCAAATTAAGCATTACTGACATTTGGGCTGGATAACTGCAGGAGGCTGTCCAGTTTATTGTAGAATGTTCGCAGCATCCCCGGCCTGGCCCACAAGACACCAGCGGTACCTCTCCCCCAAAGTTGTGACAACCAAAAATGTCTCCAGATATTGCTAGTATCCCCTAGGGGGCAAAACTGCCCCCAGTGGAGAATCACTGCTCTAAGCCTATCAATAAGACCTATCCCTAAAGTGAGAGAAAGTTATTTCTCTTTTTCCACTTTGACTGACATCTCTGTTTTTCATTTTGCCTCCTCAAGCCATTTCACCACCTTTACTTTCTTCTTCTTCCTCTTCTTTTTTTTTTTCTTTGTAATGACTTTACCTTAGTGCAACAAAGATTCCATTGCCTATTTTCTAAAGCTTACCAGGATTTAGGGAACAATCCTCCAGAAAAAAAGTGCCCAGTTAGGCTTCCACTTAAGGACTAGGAACCAGCCCAAGGGTACAATCCTTTGTGTTTCAAATGCAGGAGGTGGGGAGTAAAAGATTCTCTCATCTCACATTAAATTTAGCATTCTATAATGAAGCCTTTTCCTGCACACACTCATAAGATCTACCCGGACCTACTCTCTGCTTTTATATGACACCCTAATCAATTTGGCCGATTTTCCCTCTTCAGTGACCCCCAAACAAAACAATACAGGCAGACATATCAGACAATGTTTTATTTGAACAGCAATCTGTGCAGAACAGAATTAATGGCTGAAATGATCATTTATTTTACCTTCACATGATTTATAAAAATAACTGAAAAAAATCATAGCCATAAAAGCCAATAATGACAGAAGTCTTTTTATTCAAATTTCCCACCTTACAGATGTCCAGAATAATCAACATATTTCAAAGGGTATATTTCAAAAACATACCCTAGCAACTCAGCTAGCCACTGTCACATGGAATAAGAGGACACGCCCTGGCCATTAGAACCGTGCTGTCCTCGCTCTTGTGTCCCTCCATGGGACAGACATCACCTTTTAAGACAACCGTGCCACTGTCTCCAACAGTTTTCCCACAGAGTTCTTGTTTCTCCTCATCTGAATCTTCTCTGTGCAATTTGGTGTCCTGAACTATTTCTGATGGTTGCACACAAGATCTCAGGGACTGGATATTTTAGTTATGAGACCAGCCCTCTTAGATAGCAGAGAGTAGGTACAGTGCTTGCTCTCCCTTCTTTTCATCCTTCCAGAGTTGCCTTCATCTTCATTTCCTGCATCTGGTAAAGTCTCTCTGAAAATGCGAAACCGATGGCAGAACATGGCAAGCTGGATGGAGAAGCCGACAACCCCTCCCCCACTCTCACCCCCCAACGCCGGGCCTGGCCGGGCAGGTCCTGTTTCGGATCCTGCACACTGTGGAAGCTTCTTGCTTCCCTGTTTTGGTGGGTGAAATCTTTGCTGTTCAAAAAGGCGTTTTTGCATAGCGATTTTAGGACGTGTTTATTCTAGTAACCTAGTGTTTTCTTTTTTCACTATATTTACATGTCGGGAACTCCAGGGAGGCCCCCGCCAGAGATTCCCTTAAATGCTGGTCTCTGTTCCTGCTTCTCCGCCCCGCTGGCCTTTTGGAGGCATCGTGCTTCCCTGTCCGCGGGCAACAATCACAGCATCACCTGCAAGGGGCAGCAGAGTGAACCGCGGACCCCCGGAGTGACGCCTTGGAGATGAACCCTTTGGATTTGGGAACCCCTCTGACGGCCGGGACTCCCAGGATTCCCTTCCATAGAGGGAGTCCACGGTGGTCGCAGCCGGCGGCTGAGTCCTCCTTAGAGTGCCGAATCAGAGAAGACTCGCATCAGGTTTGGGATGTAAGGGGAGAGGGAGAGGTTAGAGAGAAGCATCATTGGATAAGCAAAGAATGCTACTCTGGGAAAAGGAGGCAGAAAAGACGTAGGGAAGCATGTTCCCCTTAATCCCTTCCCCGTGCCGCCCGTGGATCCCTGGATCTTCTTATCATGGAGACAGGCTGCAGCCACACACGCGACCCCGGGCCGGAAACATGCACACGCGCGCGCACACACGCACACACACGCCCCGCCGCGAGTTGCACGCTGCAGACTTCTGCCTGACTTCCTGGCCAAAAACACCGCACCTTTGGGGCCAGACCATGAATTCCTGTGGCCTAGAACTGACACCACTCCCCCTACCCCACCCTACTCCTGCAACACACACATTCAGACCCTACACTGCACCCTGAGCGTGCCAGGAACCACTTAAGGGAAGCCTGAGCAGCTCCCCGCTGTAAACGACTACCTTCCCCACTGCCTGATGTCTATTTAAATCTCCTACAAGCTCGCCTACAGCGAGCCGAGGTGCATCGAAGCCAGGTAGTAGACGGAGGAGGAGCCCGGGGTGAAAGTGAACCTCAGAGAACAGTACTAAATCACTATTCAAGGGGCGGCACGGGGAAGCCTCCAACCCTCTCCCGAACCTTTCAGGCCCTACCAGCAGCCCAGTTCCAACGCCCGATCCTGCACAGCTCCCTTCCTCTTCACCCGAATCCCTCAGCGATTTTCCAGCCGGCCCTTCCAGGCCACTTTCTACATCCATCCTCTCCCCAGCCAGTTCCCAACATGTGGCCTCGAGTACTCTAGCCGGAGACAGAGTCCAGGCTGACTCCATCATAATGTGCCCCCTAACCTTGTACTGACTGCCCAAATTATCCGAGTCCTCCGGAGCCCACTGTCCCTTTCACCGGCGTCCTTTGCTCTCGTTCAAATCCGCTTTCCACGCGCCCCACTTTACACGCATCCTCCTGCCGCTCTGGTCAAGACACGTTTGCCCTCCACTCTGCGCCCCCAACAGTGTACTCTCACGCTGCTCCCACCCTATCCCCCGGTGACACCCCCACTTTCCTTCTGCGGCTGTCCCCTGGCCGGGCTCCCGCGCCCCAAGTCCAGCCTCCCCGCCCGGTTCCCTCCCTCGCCGCACGGTCTTTCCTTCTTCCCAAGTCTGCCCTCTGGGCCCCCGCTGGAGCTAGTTCTGCCCTCCTGCTCTGCCCGTCGTCCCCGCTCGAGCATCCCAATGGCCACCAGTTTTCAAAGTGGCTCGGACAGGCACCAGACACAGGGGACAGAGGCCAGCCGGCTCTCCCGGGCGCCAGCCGCGCCTCCCGCTATCCCTCGTGGACTCCCCCGGGCTCCAAGACCTCGCCCCACCGCCCAGCAGCCTCACAAACTTACTTGCGGGTCGCCAGGAGGGGGCTGCGGTGAGCGGCGGCGGGCCCAGCGGCGGCGAGTGCGCCCCTCTCGGCGGGGCTGGGCGGCGCGGCGCCGGCGCTGCGCTCCTGCGGCCGCGAGGTGAATGGGCTCAGCCTGACGCAGCCCAGCTCTGCCCCCGCTGCCGCCGGCGCCGTCGAGCGCTTGCAGACATGCTCAGTTTCCGGACCTGCCCGCGTGGAAGCTACCAAGAGCCGGCAGCGGCGGGGGAGACCGAGAGGAGCCGCGGGGCGCCGCGAGCCGGAGGCTACCACGCCGGGGGCGGGGGGAGCCACGCACCGCTAAAAATAGCTCCTGCGGAAGCCGCGAGGACTTAGCGCGCACCCCTCCGCGAGCGCGGCTCCTCTGACTCCGGTTGGGGCTTTTGCACTCGCTACCGCGGCGGGGACCGGAGCTCGGATCCCCGCCTGGGTGGAGAGGCGCCTCTGGTGCTGGCGCCCACTAGAATAGCCTGGACTAAGCCAGAGCTGCCCCGATTTCGGGGTCCCGCCTATCGGGCAGCTCTAATACTAGGTTCTCCCTAGAGAAGCAGAGGAAAGTTTTGTTAAAGCGATAAAAAAAGCTTCTGCGTTACAAGGAAATTTGTTCAGATTTATGGAGGAAAAAAATGTTTTTCAGATGCTTTGGTTGCTGGGAAAAACAAGGAGAAAAGGAAGGCGAAGTCTGACAGCCTAGAGAGGGACCCAAGGCCGCTTGGAGCGGGCTGAAGGGGGCTCTGCAAAGAGCTTCTAAAATTCAGAATTCTTTGCAAGGCGTTTGTGACTTCTCATTCCGCCGTATTTTGCATAATTCGTTGACACCCAACCCTGACCTTGGAGATTTTCTTGTTCCTGTTACCTGAACTGTAATTTACTTTCTCTACATGCTGCCTTCACTCCTTCCCCCTACAACCCGGTTTTAAATTGCAAAACGAAAAGGGCGCAAACTCTGGGTGGGTAGATTCCCAGACCTGAACTGGAACCTGGCTGGTCTGTAACCTTGAGGAAAGGAGTTGGTCCTGTTGCCGAGTTCGGAATGTATCCCAGATCTCCTGTGCATCCAGCAAACACTTTCAGCGTAGGAGCCTTTCAGCCACCTCACCTGCAGATTAGCTATTTCCCGCTATTAGTGTTCACTATATTCTACCTTAATTTCTGATCATTTATTATTTTTTAAAATTCTGTCCTTTAAAGTGAGAGGTACAAATATTTCCTGGGTCAAATTTCAGTCTCGTTTCACTCACCTCTCACAGCCACCAAATGAGAGAATCATTATTATTCCCATTTGACAGACAGGGAGGTTGAAATTTAACGACAGGTGCTTATCTCTTGCCTGGAGTAAAGAGTCGTGAACCTAGGGTCGGCCAGACTAGAAACTTTCATGGTTTCCGCATAACCTATTTCCCTGAATCAATAGCTTTACCTGAGATAAGGGCTCAAGAAAATTAGATACTAGTTCTCAGTGGCGTGGCGTGTCAACAATAAGCCGATTGATAAGCCGATTGCGGGTTTTGTTCCCCATTATTTTCCCCTAATTTCTTTACGAGCATTCGCAGCTTAAATTTTCTGTTATGTTGAAAGTGATAACGTTTCATTTTTATTCAATCAGAAAGAATTTACTGAGAATCTTCGACAATGTACAGACTAGGTATGTATTTTAAATTTAGTTCAGACTCTGTGATAAAGCTACTTTGTTTTGGCAGTATTATAAATTAGTCAGACTTTGCTAACCCTACTAAATAATGTACATGTGTTTTTTCATAGAACTGTAGTGGAATTTGTCTATTTGAGTCAAGATGTCCTCTCTCCTAAGATATCTGCGCCCTTACATCCCCACTTGCAATTTAGTGCCATGTGCACCCCAAAATAAGTAATCAATTAAGGTTTGATCTTTTACTTTTTTACTGAAGCTGCAAATGTCATCCGCAGGACCAGGGCCACTTTATAGTGACAACATCACGTTTCTAATTTTCCATAGGTGATTCATTGGGAGATCAAAATGTGAATTTCCTTAGAGTATCAACACAACTCATTCATTTCTATCAGTGGTGAAAGAAGGTGAAAAATAAACTTTATTTTCATCCTGGTTGCTTTCATTCTTCCTCCTTCAGTAATTATTCTTAAGGTGATATGACGCTCTGAGCATCTTCATGCTACAGCATGCACACTACCCATACTCATGCAACAGGGAAGATCTTGATTTCAAAGTCTCTTTAGTGTCCTATGGAAAAGTGTAGCTCAAAAACGTACTGCATTCAGTACTCTCAGTAACAAGTGACAGGAACGCAATTCTAACTT
Source organism: Macaca thibetana thibetana (assembly GCF_024542745.1). NCBI lineage: Eukaryota > Metazoa > Chordata > Mammalia > Primates > Cercopithecidae > Macaca > Macaca thibetana. The sequence continues at coordinate 38,916,095 of NC_065585.1, forward strand.
GGGCAGAGAAAATGCATCAGCCCACGTAACTCAGAAGTCAAGAAATAGCAGGGCTTGTCCTGGGCTTAACAACATCAGGAAGAATATGATTTTCTCTTTCTCTAACTTGCTTTCAGCATTGCTTCCTATGCTGGTTTAATTCCCCTCACATTATGTCCATAGTGCCAGCCCTACACAGTTGACGAATTTTGTAACCTTACAAAGAAATCGAGTCTCTTGTTCTGCTGAGCAGATCAGTCTTTGAAGGTATACTCTTATTGGCTGTCCTGGCTCACACAATCAAACACCTGCATCCTCTTGGGGATGAAAGGTTCTCAAAAGGGAAAAAATGTATTTGGTTAGCAAAAGAAGGAATAGGGGATGTTTGCAAGATAGAAATAATGGATATCCAGTAAACTCGTAGACTAGCCTGTTTCCCCATGGACAAAAAAGGACAGCAAGTGTGTTGGGAGGTCTGTTGGTTTCAGTTATTCAGAAATGAGCAAGATAATAGTAATGCTTTGAAGTGAACTTTTCCCATCTCTTTTTAGCCTCAGTTGCTTTGATTTGCCTGCCTAAGGGTAACAGAGAGTCCCCTCTTTGTTGCCTTTTCATCTTTATTTCAGGGCTCTGGTTATTTCCAAGGTGGTGCCACTCATGAAAGACGGCTAATGAGCCACCCAGCCAACTGACGCTTTCAGTCCCCAATCTGTCTCTGCAGGAAAAGGATATTTTCCATATTATTAAAGCCCTTTTTTTTCTGTTTTGATTTAATGTACTTGATCATTATGTAAACCATTTGATAATAAAAAGTGGGGTTTTTCCATTATGCCTCAAAACATGAACAGATAGGGGGAAACGCTGCTGTCCTTATAGTTTTGTATTATTTCTTATGCTAGAATTATTTAAATAATTGGCTGTCTTTTCTTTTCTCTCTACTTATCTTATGTAATTTGTTTGTTACCTCCTTTAATATTTGTTATTCTAGGAATAAATCAATGTAATCCATGAGTCACCTAATTTAAACTGCATTCTATAGTTATGTTAAACTTATCAAATCCAGGATCTTTTCCTTGACCTTCTTCTCATGACTTTGTACATTGTCTTCTAGGAACTCCTCCCTTAGCTCTGTCACACCACAGCACACATCTTTTTGTTTTTTCTGTCTCTGAAACGGACTCTCACTCTGTTGCCCAGGCTGAAGTGCAGTGGCACTATCTCGGCTCATTGCAACCTCCGCCTCCAGGATTCCAGTGATTCTCCTGTCTCAGCCTCCCACAGACCACATCTTAACCTACACCTCAGATTATTCCTCTTCTCCTAGTTCTCTTGTAGCTCTTTGTCCCTCTCTACACCACTCTGCCTTTTTGTTTTAGTTATCTACATACATGCTTCTCCTCCCCCACTAAACAGCAAGTTTCTGGAGGACTGGGACAATGGCAAATTTATATTTGTGTGTATTTTATCTTCATGGATGCTCAAATAGGTGCTTGCTGATGCATTGAGGGATTATAGGAACAGGAGGTGAATACTTAAGTCTGAAACAGGGGGATGCATGAGTTGGGCACTAAGTCATCTGCTTTTAGGGAGTCAAGGAAAGATGGAGAGGGCTGATGCTGGAAGTAGGCTGACATGCAATATACACTACTTCTTTTACCATTTTGTGTAGGGATACTTCTGTATAGTCCCTTCTTTTTTCCTTTACTTTCTCTTACTTTGAATTCCTTCACTAAGATCTATGCTACACTGCCAAGCATCTGGTATACTTCCAGGTATTGGCACTGCCCACTGAGCATATTCTCCTTGCATTGCACAGAGACAAACCGTTTTAGAGACTTGGACACTAGCCTGTCTTTCTATTGTACCTCTTTCATACCAAAATTGCTTTTAGAAAATCAGAACCAAGGTAGAAATGTGAAACAATCTATAAATGAGTTTTTTAAGAGAAAAGGAAATATCAGGACAGCTTCATTAAAGAGCTATTAAAAGTTTGTCTTCTTGATAGCTATATTCCCATTATTAAAAAAATTAAATTTGGAGAACTAAATAGGAGTAGTTCAAAGTCACTTATGCCCAAATTATTTTTTCATTTCATGACTATAGATAAATGTCACAACAGATACATTAATGATATGTACTAAAGATATAAATGCACACTTCTCCCCTCTCTCTGCACTTTAAGGCTAAAACAATTCTAGGTAATAGTCATGGGACGTTAAGGATCACATAATATTTGTGAATCAAAGATGCTTCTTGACTAAAAGACTTAGCTCTGATGGCCCTTTCCTCAGGAAAGAAGAATGTGGATAATTATGTACTTCAAATACCAGACCGCTTTTTTCTTGCCTCTGAATTTAACGCAAACATGGCTTAGTTCTTGCAGAAGCAGCAAGATCCTGATAAAGCTACAACTCGTTTCACTTCTCTTTGAATCCAATGCTACAATAACAGGTATGTTTAAGGTGCGATCTCAAATTCTCAAATATAACTAAGAAATCTGTGACCATTAGTTTATTTCCACAATGTTTATAATGTAATGAATTCAAAATACTCTGCATCAATTAATATTAATAATAATATTCAACACCTATTGGTACTGCTATGTGTCTCTTTCTGTGGTAGGCACTCCCTTCGCATACTACTTATTTAATTCTCATAGCAATCCAATGAGGTATACAGTATTGTAGCCTATTTTTGGTTGGACATATAGAAATTCAATCTAAACTGGCGTAGGCGAAAAGGGAAATTTTCTGGCACAATAGTAGTGTGGAATATAATCTCCGGAAGACAGGGAGCTTCTCTGAGCCTCAGGAGGTGGAAATGCCATCACAATTCTGTCCGTATCTCATTAACTGGTTTATTTTTCCACCTTGCAGACAGGCTTTTTTTCACAGCCTGTATAGTCCTTGGATCCCTTCATTAAATAAGGACAGAATCTATTCATTTTGCTTTGGTTTAGAAGTTTCCAAAGAACTCAGTGGCTTTCTTCCAAAGAATATAGAAAAGGAAGAATAGCAACTTTAGAGTGGAGAATGCTGGCTGAAACTTTCTTAACCAGTGATGTCATGTGACTATCCTTTACTGTCTAATATGATGTAATGACAAAGGCTCCTCATGTCTGTGGATTTCTTTCCAAAAACCTGCAACTCCAGTTGAATCATGAGAAAATATCAGACAAACCCAAATCGAAAGGCAATCTACAAAATGCCTGACCAGTACTCCTTAAAACTGGCAAAGTCATAAAAAACAAAAATGAAGAAACTATTGTATACCAAAAGAGACCAAAAAGACACAACAGCTAAATCCACTGTGGTATCTTGAGTTGTATCCTGGAACAGAAAGAGGGCATTAATGAAAATAATCGGTGAAATATGGAGTTCAATTAATAGTAATGTAACAATGTTAATGTTAATAGTAATTAACCAATGTTAATGTTTTGACAAATCTAAGATGTTAACCATAGGGCAAATTGGGTGAAGGATTACAGGAACTCTGTGTATTATTACTACAACTTTTCTAAAAACATAAAATTATTCTAAAATTTAAAAATGTACATTTTAAAAATACAGAGGAAAAGAAATCCCTGGAAAAACATGATCCAAGAAGCTTGGGTTAGGTGCCCATCTAGGACAGATTTACTGAATAGCAGGCAAGTGCATCCAGCAGAAAAATGTCCCCTGGGGTCCAGACATGGTATTCCAGCCATTCCCAGGGAAGGAGAGTGGGCAAGAGGGATGGAAAAATATAGTTATGAAGCAGGCAGGATTGCAGCTGGTGAGTAATGTAGATGAAAAAGCTGAAGGTCAAAGAACTAAGTACTGTATTTCATCAATCTAAGATAAAATAATCCACGTTAACCTTCATAAAATTGGGATGTATCTTTTCTTTTTTGGTGATTTTTCAACAATGTTGTAGATTTAACAAAATATGGGTAATTTTCTTAAACACAGTAAAGTATAAGACCCAGGATTCCAACACAGGTTCTTAGTTTAACTGTCATTCTTTTCAAGTTTTCCTCGATATTGACCACACTGTCATAGAAAACAAATGTTGATTATGTAGACAAAACTGCAAGAACAAAAGTAGAGTTGAAACCATGACAAATTTGATCTAAGAATTTATTAATCTGATAAAGTTATCAAGACACTATACACATCTAGAGACACCAAATTAGATAGAACTCTGTGAAATTAGGATACTTGAGGACCAAGATGTAGGTTATTTGACATGTAATATATAAGATAAGTTATAACACTCCATTTTAGAAATTTTAAGTTGACATTTCAGTTCAAGTAGCTAGAAAGAAGCTAGATATATTTTTTAAATAACTTTTCTTAGCCCTATACCTCATTAGTTTAATAAGATACTTATGAAACCAGGTAACATGGCATTTGTGTTACATTCCTTTAGTACATAATAACGTACTATTAAGAAAACAACTGAAGACAATGAGGCAGAACCTCTACCAATTCCACTTTTTAATTCATTATCATTTATTGTACACCTGTTATTAGCCATATACCCTAGTGATATGTATTTTTAAAAAGGTAGATAAACTTGCTTCCTGCTTTCATGAAACATGGGTTTCAGCATAAAAGAAAGAGGTTTCAGAGTATAATTACAAGTGAGGTAAGAATTTTAAAACTGTAGAAGTTTTGGGAGCATATAGCCAGGGAATTTAATGTAGTCCAGAAGGACAGAAATGGCCTAAGGAAGTGATACTTAAGCTGATACTTTTAATAAAATAAGTACGGACATTTATTGAGCACTTGCTTTGTGCCAGGCACTAACTTCAGTGCTTTACCCAACGTGACAGATACAGTCCAGATGGCTAGCTCATCATATATTCAGACCTCTTTCTAGAGGTTTTATTGTAGGCATAAGTTGAATGGCTAAAAGTCCACCTTTCTCAAACATCCTTGTAGCTGGAGCCCCAGGTATAATTTAGTAGATTCTACCAGTTTGAAGTTTTTGGCTAGCATACTATCTCAAAACTCTGCTGACATTTACATGTCTGCAGAAACACTTTTGTCTGATTGCTTTACCTATAGCTACCTCATCTGAGGTAGTTGCCTTGAAAGATTGTGTGTATTTTCCATTCATTCACTTCTACCAATTTTCTTGGCCTCTAAGCCTATAGCATGAGTAAAATTTCAGCAGCCCAAGGAGGTTGGGGAGCAGGGGGAAGTTACAAAGTCAACCCAAAGGAAATTCTGCGTGCTTACAGAATAGCAATATTTATCTGTTTTTAAATTATATTTGCATGAAGCAGGAGATTATGTGTTTGTGAATGGATTCGAGTTTGCTAAACCAAGGAAGAAAGAGGAACATAATTTATTAATGTGGGGTCACTCATCAGAGAGTCTGTCTTTAATGTGCTAGCAGTTGGAAAATGTTCTAACAATTTGTCCACTTGGTTAACTTAATCCTGGTCTTAATGTAAATGTAAAATACACAGTGAACTGTGATAAATGAAGATGTTAAAAATTCCTAGCCGTGATATAACAGGGATCTAAGAAGGTATGGAGATGGGGATGTTGGAGTGACATTATCCAGGATGATTGGCTCGACAACTCCTTGTTGGTCTCTGGGAAGGCCCAGAAGACCCTGCTTTCACCAAAACACCAAGTGCTGCATTGACTTCCCTCTTTTGCCAAGAATAAAGGTGGGAGATACTGATATTAAAGTGGTTTCTAGGATTTGATGTAAATGAAAGACTACTAGGGTGGAAGAGGCCAGGGAGCAGTTTACTCACCAGAATCAAGGTGGATGTGATTACCATGATATCATTATAGATTATCATTATATCATTATCAATTTTATTTATTTGATAAGGCTCTAATCAGAAAGGTGTGACTCACCTATAAAATACCATAGGGTCCTTAGGTCCTTAGGTTGGAAAAATCTGAGTGTTACTCTCAGGTCCTGCTTAATCTATATAACTGAGATAGCTTTAGTTTTAGTGAATATACACCTGACTTAAACCATCAAAACAGAGAATCATGACTCTTCATCTAGATTCCAGACCTGGATTAAAATGGTGAAGAGGAGGCAGGACTCGCTTGCAGCTCCCTCTCGAGTGCACAGGGCAGCATGTGGATTCTCACATTGTGAACTTTTGCTCCAAGTACTACCCCAGGAACATACCAGGGAAGCTGAGAGAATCCACAGGCACTTTGAAGGAACTGGATCACTGCTGCAGGCTCCCCGAGATGCTGAAAAACTATGACTCTGCTTGCATTATCAATGGGGAGGCTCATGGTCTGGGGCAAGTTCTAAGCCCTGGTCCTGGCTGCCTGGAAATACACTTGGTGCTGTTGCCGCAGGGGGTACGGTGGGAGTGAGACTGGCCTTTAGGACTACCAGCTCCGTGGGAGTGGGGTGAGGCCTATGACTGCCAACTTTCCCACACTTCCCTGGTGACTTTTATGACTCAACAGAGGCAGCCATAATCCCGCCAGGAATATAACTCCATTGGGCTGGGAACCATACCACCATCCCCCACAGCAGCTGCAACAAGCCCCGCCCAAGGAAAAGCTGAGCTCAGACATGCTTATCCCCGTTCCCACCTGATGGTATTTCTCTACTCACCCTGGTAGCCAAAGACAAAAGTTATAATCCTTTGGGAGCTCTATGGCCCTGCCTACAACCTGAGAAACCTGAATACTTAACCAGGTTTTCCTAGGGCAAGTTTGCATCCTTCCTATAGGACTGCAGTTGATGGTGTCTGGAAAGTGCCACCTCCTGCCTGGAAGCCAACCAACATAAAACCAGTGCTCCAAACAAAAACAAAAAAGGACCTTCGCAGAGTCCACTGCTCTCCCCTGCTACCTCCACCAGAGCACATGCTGGTATCCACAGCTGCAAGACTGGAAGATAGATCACATCACAGAACTCTTTGCAGACACTCCCCAGTACCAGCCTGGAGCCTGGTAGCTCCACTGGGTGGCTAGACCCAGAAGAGCAAAACCAAACACTATAATTTGGCTCCCAGGAAGCCAATTAAAAACCAAACCCAACCCAATTATAAACCACAGCAAGGGAGCACTCCATGGGACAAAAGAATGTGAACAGCAGCCATTGAATCCCAGATCTCCCACCATCGTAGTCTACCCAAATGAAAAGAAACCAGAAAAGCAATTCTGGTGATATGAGAAAACAAGGTTCTTTAACACCCCTCAAAGGCCATACCAGCTCTCCAACAATGGATCTAAACCAAGATGAAATCTGAATTGCCAGATAAAAAATTCAAGGTCAACTAATAAGCTAATCAAGTAGGCACAAGAGAAGGGGAAGTCCAACTTAAATAAATTAAAAACATGATACAAGATATGAGAGGAAAACTCCTCAGTGAAATAGATAGTATAAATAAAAAACAATCACAACTTCTGGAAGTTGAGGACAAACACACTTATAGAAATGCAAAATACACTGGAAAGTCTCAGGGATAGATTCAAACAAGCAGAAGAAAGAACTTCAGAGCTTGAAGACAAGGCTTTCAAATTAACCTAATCCATTAAAGACAAGAAAAGAAATTTTTTTTTAATGGACAAAGCCTCCAAGAAGTATGGGACTATGTTAAACATCCAAACCTAAGAATTATTGGTGTTCCTTGGGAAGAAGAGAAATCTAAAGTTTGGAAAACATATTTGAGGGAATAATCGAGGAAAACCTACCTGAGCTGGCTACAGATCTAGACATGCAAATACAAGAAGCACAAAGAACACCTGAGAAAATCATTGCAAAAAGGTCATTGCCTAGGCACATAGTCATCAGGCTACCCAAAGTCAAGATGAAAGAAAGAGTCTTATGAGTTGTGAGCAGAAGCATCAGGTAAATTATAAAGGAAAACCTATCAGATTAACAGCAGATTTCTCAGTGAAACCTTACAAGCTAAAAGGGATTGGGGTCCTATTTTTAGCCTCTCTAAACAATTTTCAGCCAAGAATTTTGTATGCAGCAAAACTAAGCTTCATTAATGGAGGAAAGATACAGTCCTTGCTAGAAAAACAAATGCTGAGAGATTTTGCCACTACCAAGCCAGCACTACAAAAACTGCTAAAAGGCCTCTAAATCTTGAAATAAATCTTCAAATACACCAAAATAGAACCTCCTTAAAGCGTAACTCTCATAGAACCTATATAACAATAACACAATGAAAAGAAAAAAAACAAGTTATTCAGGCAACAAATAGCACAGTGACTAGAATAGTACCTCATATCTCAATACTAACATTTAATGTAAATGGTCTAAATGCTCCACTTAAAAGATATGGAAGGCAGAATTCACCAGCCAAGTTTCTGCTGTCTTCAGGAGACTCATCTAACACACAAGGACTCACAAAAACTTAAGGTAAAGGGGTGGAAAAATATATTCCATGCAAATGGACACCAAGAGTGAGCAGGATTAGCTATTCTTATGTCAGACAAAGCAAACTTTAAAGGAACAGCAGTTAAAAAAGACAAAGAAGGACGTTATATAATAATAAAAGGACTAGTCCAGCAGGAAAATATCAAAATCCTAAATATAGATGCACGTAACACTAGAGATACCGAATTTATAAAGCAGTTACTAATTGTTTTAGCTCTCAGACATGAAATAGGTGGCAACACAATAATAGTGAGGGACTTTAATACTCCACTGACAGCACTAGATGGGTCATCAAGACAAAGTCAACAAAGAAATAATGGACTTAAACTATACCCTACAACAAATGGACTTAACAGATATTTACCAAACATTCTACCCAACAACTGCAGAATATACATTAGGTTCATTAGCATATAAAACATTCGCCAAGACAGGCCACATGATATGCCAAAACAAGTCTCAGTAAATTTAAGAAAATTAAAATTATATGAAATACTCTCTCAGATGACAGTGGAATAAAATTGGAAATCAACTCCAAAAGGAACCCTAAAAATCATGCAAATACATAGAAATTAAATAACCTGCTCCTTAATGATCACTGGGTCAACAATGAAATCAAGATAAAAATTAAAAAGTTCTTTGAACTGAACAATAATAGTGACACAACCTATCAAAACCTCTAGGATACAGCAAAAACAGTGCTAAGAGGAAAGTTCATAGCATTAAATGCTTACATCAAAAAAGTCTGAAAGAGCACAAATAGAAAATCTAAGGTCACACCTCACGGAACTGGAGAAACAAGAACAATTCAAACCTAAACCCAGTAGAAGAAAATAAATAATGAATATCAGAGCAGAACTAAATGAAATTCAAACAAACAAGCAAAAAATATAGAAGATAAATGGAATGAAAAGCTAGTTCTTTGAACAGATAAATAAAATTGACAGAGAATTAGTTAGATTAACCAAGAAAAGTATCCAAATAAGCTCAATTAGAAATGAAATGGGAGATATTACAACTGATACCACAGAAATATAAAAGATTATTCAAGGCTACTATGTATTGGGGGAACCAGCCCCCAGTATTTCAACATAGGTTGTTTTCTATTTTTCCTAACTGTCAGCCAGCCTTAGACATAAAGAGAAAGAGTACAAAAGAGAGAAATTTTACAGCTGGCTCTCTGGAGGTGACATCACCTATTGGCAGGTTCTGTGATGATGCCTACCTGAGTGGCAAAACCAGCAAGTTTTTATTAGGAATTTCAAAAGGGGAGGGGTGTACGAATAGGGAGTGGGTCACAGAGATCACATGCTTCAAATGGCAATAAAAGATCACAAGGGCAGAAGGGCAGAGCAAGGTCACAAGGCCAGGGTGAAATTAGAATTACTAATGAGGTTTCATGTCCCACTGTGCATGCATTATCATTGATAAACATCTTAACAGGAAACAGGGTTCAAGAGCAGACAACCGGTCTGACTAGAATTTTACCAGGCTGGAATTTCCTAATCCCAGCAAGCCTGAGGGTGCTGTGGGAGACCAGGGCATATTTCATCCCTTATCATCAGCTGCATAAGACAGACACTCCCAGAGCAGCCATTTTAGAGACCTCCCCCTGGGAATGCATCCTTTTCCCAGGGCTATTCCTTGCTGAGAAAAAGAATTCAGCAATATTTCTCCTATTTGCTTTTGCAAGAAGAGAAATATGACTCTGTTCTGCCCAACCCTGCAGGCAGTCAGACCTTATGGTTATCTCCCTTGTTCCCTGAACATCGCTGTTATCCTGTTCTTTCAAGATGCCCAGATTTGATATTGTTCAAACACACGTTTTACAAAAAATTTGTACAGATAATGCAATAATCACAGGGTCCTGAGGTGACATAAATCCTCAGCTTATGAAGATGATGGGGATTAAGAGATTAAAGTAAAGACAGGCATAGAAAATTATAAGAGTATTGATGGGGGAAGTGATAAATGTCCATGAAATCTGCACAATTTATGTTCAGAGATTGCAGTAAAGACAGACGTGAGAAATTATAAAAGTATTAATTTGAGGAACTAATAAATGTCCATTAAATCTTCACAATTTATGTCTTTCTGCCATAGCTTCAGCTGGTCCCTCCATTTGGGGTCCCTAACTTCCAGCAACAACTATGAACACCTTTATGCACATAAACTAGAAAACCTAGAGGAGATGGATACATTCCTAGAAATAAACAACCCTCCTTCATTAAACCAGGAAGATATAGAATCTCTGAATAGGCCAATAGCAGTAGAGAAATTGAAATGGTAATAAAAAAAAAAAATGCCAACAAAAAATAAAATCCAGAACCAGACAGATTCACAGCTAAATTCTATCAGACATTCAAAGAAGAATTGGTGCCAATCCCATTGACAGTACTCTAAAAAATAGAGAAAGAAGGAATCTTCCCTAAATCATTGTATGAAGCCAGTATCACCCTAATACCAAAACCAGGGAAGGAAATAACAGAAAAAGAAAACTACAGACCAATAACCCTGATGAACACAGATACTAAAATCCTCAAAAAAATACTAGTGATCGAAATCCAACAGCATATCAAAAAGATAATCCACCATGATCAAGTGGGTTTCATATCAGGGATGTAGGGATGGTCTAACATACCTAATTCAATAAATGTGATACACCACATAAACAGAATTAAAAAACAAAAATGATGTACTTATGTCAATAGATGCAGAAAAAGTATTTGCAAAAATCCAGCATTCCTTTATGGTTACAACCCTCAGCAAAATTGACATAGAAGGGATGTACCTTAAGGTAATAAAAGCCATCTACAACAAACCCACAGTCGACATTATACTGAAGGGGAAAAGTTGAAGGCATTTCCTCTGAGAACTGAAATAAGATAAGTATGAACACTTTTAATACTTCTATTCAACATTGTACTGGAAGTCCTAGCAAGAGCAATCAGAAAAGAAAGAAATAAAGGGCATCCAAATCATTAAAGAGAAAGTCAGAATGTCACTGTTTGCTGATGATGATTGTATACCAAGAATACCAAGAAAGAATAATCCAAAAAGCTCCTAGAACTGGTACATGAATTCAGCAAAGTTTCATGATACGAAACGCAAATAAGTAGCACTGCTATACACCAACAACGACCATGCTGAGAATCAAATCAAGAAATCAACTACTTTTTCAATCATTACAAAAAATACAATACTTAGGAATATACCTTACCAAGTAGGTGAAAGACCTCTAAAAGGAAAACTACAAAATACTGCTGAGAGAAATCATAGATGACACAAACAAATGGAAACACGTTTCATGCACATGGATGGGAAGAATCAATATTGTCAAAATGACCATACAGCCAAAAGCAATCCACAAATTGAATGCAATTCTCATCAAAATACCAACATAATTCTTCACAAAACTAGAAAAAACAATCCTAAAATTCATATGGAACCAAAAAAGAGTCTGCATAGCCAAAGCAAGACTAAACAAAAAGAACAATTCACATTACCCAACTTCAAACTGTATACTGTAAGGCCATAGTCACCAAAACACCATTGTACTGGTATAAAAATAGGTACATAGACCATTGGAAGAGAATAGAGAACCCAGAAATAAAGCCAAATGCGTCAAGTCAATTGATCTTTACAAAACAAACAAAAACATAAAGTGGGAGAAGGACACTCTATTCAACAAATGATCTTGGGATAATTGGCTAGTTACATGTAGGATAATTAAACTGGATCCTCATCTCTCACATTATGCAAAAGTCAACTCAAGATGGATCAAAGACTTAAATCTAAGACCTGAAACCTTAAAGATTCTAGAAGATAACATGAGAAAAACCCTGAAGACATTGGCTTAGGCAAAGATTTCATGACCAAAACCCCAAGAGCAAATGCAAAAAAAACAAAGATAAATAGATGAGACTTAATTAAACTGAAAAGCTTCTGCACAGCAAAAGCAATGATCAACAGAGTTAACGGACAACCCACAGAGTGGGTCTATACATCCCACAAAGGACTAATATACAGAATCTACAAAGAACTCAAACAAATCAACGAGAATAAAACAAACAATCCCATCAAAAAGTGGGCTAAGGATGTGAATAGACAGTTTTCAAAAGAAGATGCACAAATGTCCAACAAGCACATGGAAAAATGCTCAACATCGCTAATTATCAGGGAACTGCAAATCAAAACCACAATGCCATAACACCTCACTCCAGCAAAAATGGCCATAATCAAAAGTAAAAAAAAAAATAGATATTGGTGTGGATGTCATGAAAGGAGAACACTTTTATATTGTTGGTGGGAATGTAAACTAGTACAACCACTATGAAAAACAGTGTGGAGATTCTCTAAAGAACTAAAAGTAGATCTACTGCTTGATCCAGCAATCCCACTACTAGGTATCTACCCAGAGGAAAAGAAGTCATTATACAAAAAAGATACTCACACAAGCATGTTTATAGTAGCACAATTTGCAATTGCAAAAATATGGAACCAGCCCAAATGCTTATCAACCAATGAGTGGATAAAGAAAATGTTATGTGTATATATATACACACATACATCATGTGATACTAGTTGACCATAAAACGGAATGAAATAATGGCATTAGTAGCAACCTGGATGGAATGGGAGACTAGTATTCTAAGTGAAGTAACTCAGGAATGGAAAACCAAACATTGTATATTCTCATTCACATGTGGGAGCTAAACTATGAGGACACAAAGGCATAGAATGATACATTGGACTTTGGAGACTCGGGGAAAGGGGGAAGAGTAGTGAGGGCTAAAAGACTACACATTGGGTACAGTGTAAACTTGACATGGTTTGGCTCTGTGTCCCCACCAAAATCTCACCTTTTATTATAGCTCCCATGATTCTCATGTGTTGTGGAAGGGGCCTGGTGGGAGATGATTGAATCATGGGGGCAATTTTCCCCATACTATTCTTATGGTAGTGAATACACCTCACTAGAGTTGATGGTTTTATAAGGGGTTTCTGCTTTCACTTCTTTCTCATTCTCTCTTGCTGCCACCCTGTAAGAAGTACTTTTTGCCTTCTCCCATGATTGTGAGGCCTCCCTAGCCACGTGGAATTGTGAGTCAGTTAAAACTATTTTTCTTCCAATTATCGGGTATAATTGGAAAGCAGCATGCAAATGGACTAATACAACACTGCTTGGGTGATGGGTGCACCAAAATCTCAGAAATCACCCTAAATAACTTTTTCATGTAACAAAACACCACCTGTTTAATTTCAATAGCTTTTATTGAAATTAAAATTTAAAAAAATAAATTCCAGACCTAAGATATGTCCCTGGGGTATGGATACATTCATAGAGATGTCTTGCATTACAAGTAAATATTTGATTTCTTCTCCTGATCTTACCGCAAAGGACTTGTGGTTATTGACCAGGATAACTATATCTCAGAAAAAGCAAAGTACCCAGACGTTTCTGAGGGTTATTTTATTCTGATTTTGACCCAGATTGCCACTGTGATCTATTGGAAGGTCATAAATAGAAAATCTGTGCTGAGTCAGTGTTATACTGGGCCCAGTGGTTCTGCAAACTCATCCTATGCTAATTTCCCACTCCCTGAGTGAGGAGTTGGAATAGATATAGTTAGCAACTGGTATTAGCTCCCTGACATTGTCCATGAATGCTGTGTCAAGGGAGAAAAAAAGAAAAACCCTCTAGACTTCAACCTCCCTAATAATATCACAACCTTGGACAAAAGTTTCACCACCAAATACATGAAAGATACAAGAATAGTGACTGCAATCACATATCCCATTTAATTCATCTGTTAATTTATGCACAAGCTACATGTACCCTGGGAAAAAGAGGATTCTCAAAAGCCTAATTAAGTGATTATTCCAATTGCAGTTGATTTTTAAAGGTGACCTCATTACTGGAACAACTCAAGACAGCCTCTGGCATCCAATATGCAGCTATTTATTTTCCAGGTGTGTTTTTCATTGTATCCATAAATGCAGAACACTAGAAGGTATTTGCTTTCACCTTCACTTGACATAGAAGCAGAGCAGTATATAATTCACTGTCTTGTCTAAGGGAAAGATCAACTCTTTGGTTCTGTTCCATAATATGTAATCCAGAGGCTCCTTGATTGTGTCACCATCCACAGGTTTTATTCTGGACAACTACACTGATGACATCATGCTAGTGGGATCTGATTATTGGAACATAGTAGGTACGTTAGGTCCCTTAATAAGACAAATGTGTGCCCAGAAGATAGATTCAGATAAAAATCTATTTACTTATTTATTTGATTTCCAATTTTTTTTTAATATTGACTCTGTCAACTGGACCGTATGTTCCATGAGAGCAAGGATTGTGTTGGCCTCATTCACCACTATATTTTCAGCATGGTACTGGCACCTACAATAAACAAGTGTTCAATGGACAGGTGTGTTCTTTACTGTACACTCTCTTCTAAAGAATGGTGAAGATTTTATAACAGCTAAATCCCCAAGGTAGAGATGAAGTTTTATACTACTAGGCATTATAATTCAGAAAGATTTTGAATTCTGCTGAAACAAGATTTGATGTGGAGTCATTTGGAGGAAGAAGCATGGTTTGGAATAGATAATAAACATAAATTTTCTCAATTCTCAGTAACTTGTGCTTGAAAGAACTCCCATTTATAAGAAAGGACAGAATAATTACTTACTTTGAGAGATGCTAGGAAGATATTGGTCACATAGGGCAATCATAATATTCTATTACGTATTTATTGTTTTCTTTTAACATTTATTATTGAGCAATGAATCTTGAAACACCAAAATATTGCATATTTATTAAGACAGGAGGTCAAAGCAACAAAAGAAAGGACTAAACAAAAGTGAAGCATCACTAAGACTATTTCATATCATATTTTTTAACAGAAGACATTAATAAGAAGAAATACATTTTTTTGCCTATCTAAATAACAGCTGGTAAAGACTTTTTTGTACTAAAATTTAAATTGCATTTTTAAATATCTTTAGGAAAAGATACAAGAATGAATAGAGACTGTTTCTTAAATAACAAATATATTCTACCAACACATACAAATCTCCAGAGAAAACCAGAATGGGTCATCTGGATGCCACATTTACCAGTGCAGGGCAGATAAATGTGCTTCATCTACCCACCATCATCTGTCTAGATTGAGCTTACAACTTAATCCCTGACACCCCACTTTTTCTAAGTACTCTCATATTATCATGTTCTGCTCATGCCTCCATAATACTTAATGGTTGTGTTTACCTGTGTTCTTTTCTGCCACCCAAATGTAAGTAAGGGGCTACATCTTGTTTCAGATGATATTTCCAGCACTAGCATAGTGCTTAAGCACAGAGTAGCCTCCAAAAAACACGGATTCAAAGGACAAGAATTCAAAAGATGACATTTGACTCCCTCTCTTCCTGGATTTTAGGGAGAAGGGCTTGATTATTCCTGATGACACTCTTTAATTCAGAGAAGCAAGGGCAGAGGTGAGGATTGACTAAGGGGCTAAAAGGGCCACAGACGACTTGCACTTCTTTTTGAGGAATAGCAGCACTTTTTTTTGAGGAATAGCAGCACTTTGATCCATTCAGAATTAGGAGAAAGCTCTGTGTTTTGCCCATAGTGCAAACTCTTATACAACAAAGAAGCCAGTGCAGTGAGGTAAGAGGATTTTTTTAAGGATTCTCTGCTGAGCCATAGAGATCAAGTTATTTCCCTGCTGCCTTAAGGCTGTGATAATTTTTTTTTTCTTTTGTGGTTTATACTTATGTCCTATCTACCTCAAGGCCATAAGACCCTATTTTTTAATACTATTGTGAATAGTATTTTTTTTTTAAATTTCATTTTCTTTTCTGTTTTGAGACAGGGTCTCACTCTGTCACCCAGGCTGGAGTACAGTGGTGTGATCTTGGCTTACTGCAACCCCCACCTCCCAGGTTCAAGTAGTTCTCCCACCTCAGCCTCTTGAGTAGCTGGGACTATAGACATGCACCACCACGCCCAGCTAATTTGTGTATTTTGGGGTAGAGATGGGTTTCACCATGTTGACCAGGCTGGTCTCAAGCTCCTGACCTCAAGTGACCCGTCCTCCTTTGCCTCCCAAAGTGCTGGGATTATACGTGTGAGCCACCACACCAAGCCACCACTTGCAGCCTATTTCATTTTTGATTGTTTGCTGCTTATATATGAAAATGCAATTTCTCTTGTATATTGACTTTGTGTTTGGAAATTAATTTGTTAGTTCTTATACTTTTTTATACTTTGGATTTTCTATCTAGAGTATCATATCATCTGCAAATAGAGACAGTTTTACTTCTTTCCAATGTTTAGGTCTTTTATTTCTTTTCTTTCCTTATTATAGTAGCCAGAAATTGCACTATAGTAATGAGAAGATGAGACAAAGCAGACATCCTTGCTTTTTCCTGAGCTTAGATAAAGTGTATCTTTAGGTATATCACTAAGCATGTCATTAAGTATGATATGAACTGTAGTTGCTTCATGCTGTCCTTTACCACATTAAGGGAATGCCTTCTCTTCCCGATTTATTAATAGATTTTGTGATAAATGGTGCTGATTTTTTTGTCAGTTTGTTTCATTTTATTTTGAATCACATTGAAATACATAAATTTTTTGAAAGTTTACTCAAGTTGCATTCCTGGGATAAACTTCATTTGATAATAATGTATTATTCATTATTTATGTTACTACATTCAGTTTGCTAATATTTTGTTGATTCTCATGAGGAATATTTTTCTGTAATTTAACTATATTGCAATGTCTTTTTCAGGGTGTCAGGATTAAGATAAATAAGTTGGAAATTATTCCCACCTTCTGGGATGGTTAATATTATGCGTCAGCTTGACTGAACTAAGGAATGCCCAGATGGCTGGTAGACATTATTTCTAGGTGTAGACACACCTAGAAACAATATCGGAGTGTTTCTGGAAGAGACTAGCATGTAAATTGGTGGACTAAGTAAAGCAGATAGCCCTTCCCAAAGTGGGTGTGTATCATCTAATCCACCGAGGGCCTGAATAGAACAAAAAGTGGAGGAAGAGTGAATTCTCTGTCCGTCAAAGCAGAGACAGCCATCTTCTCCTGCCCGTAGACATTGGAGTTATTGTAAGTTAACTTACAATAAGTTAAGGTTAATTTATTACGAAGAAAAGAATTTTAAATCATTTAGCTCAATGTACCATGTTTATAAAGTCTACAGTAGTGGACAGTAATGTCCTAGGCCTTCACATTCACTCACCACTCCCTGTATGACTCAACCAAAGCAACTTCCATCACTGCAAGCTTCATTCGTGGTAAATGCCCTACACAGGTGTACCATTTTTAAAATCTTTTAGACCACATTTTTACTGAATCTTTTCCATGTTTAGATACACACTTACCATTGTATTACAATTACCTACAGTATTCAGTACAGTAACTTGCTATACAGGTTCGTAGCCTGAGAGCAATAGGCCATACCATCTAGCCTAGGTGTGTAGTAGGCTATACCAGCTAGGTTAGTGTAAGTAAATTCTGTGATGTTCACACAATGACAGAATCACCTAATGACACATTTCTCAGAACATATTCCTATCACTAAGTGACACATGACTCTATGTAGCTATTTATCTATCTATTCTATTGATTCTATTTCTCTGGAATACACCTTCTGTATTTTCTGGAATGTTTTGTGGAAGTTCGGCATTGTTTCCTTCTTAAGTGCTTCATAGAATTCACCCTCTGAAACCATCAAAGTCTAGAGTTTTCTTTGTGGAAAGCTTTTTGATTATTAATTGAATTTAATGACTACACGTAAAGCTATTCACATATTCTATTTCTTCTTGTTTTGATGTATTTTTCAAAGAATTTTTCTACTTCTCTAAATTAAGTGTATTATCCTAAATATGTTAATAATTCCCTGTTATAACTTAAATGCCTGTAAGACCTGTAGTGATATACCCTCCTTTGTTCCAAATATTAATGCTTTGTGTCTTCTTTTACCTGATTAACATTACTAAGGTTTTTTTTTTTAACTTTTATTTTAGGTTTGGGGGTACATGTGAAGGTTTGTTACACAGATGAATGGGTGTCACAGGGGGTTGTTGTACGTACTATTTCATCACCCAGGTATTAAGCCCAGTACCCAATAATTACCTTTTCTGCTCCTCTCCCTCCTCCCACCCTCTCCTCTCAAGTAGACCCCAGTGTCTGTTGCTTCCTTCTTTGTGTTCATAAGTTCACTAATGGATTTTTAAACCAATTTTATCGATCTTTAAAAAAAAAACCTTAGTCTTTTTTTTTCTGTTGTTTTCTATTATATTGATTTCTGTTATTCTCTTTTTTATTTCTTTCTTTCTAATTACTTTGAGTTTAATTACCTTCTTAGCTTAAGGTAGTCATTTAGACAACTGATTGAACCTTTTTTCTTTTTTAGTACGCACATTTAAAGATCTATGTTTACCTTTAAGCACTACTTCAGCAGTATCCCACGTATTTTGATGTTATGTTATTATCATTCAATTCAAAATATTTTTAAACTTCCTTTTCTTTGAACCGTTGGCTGTTTTCCAAATATTTGCACCTTTTTCTAGATATCTTCTTGTTATTGATTTTTAATTTAATTCATTTTATAATTTTGAGACTTATTACATATTCTAGTGTATTTTCTATGTTGGGGAATGTTCCGTGTGTGCCTGAAAAGTATGTGTATTACACAGTTGCTTGGTGTAGTGTTAACAACAATAATATCAAGTTAGTTAATAGCATTGATGAAATGTTGTATTTTCTTACAATTTTTTCATCTACTTCTTCTGTCAATTATTAAGAATGGAGCGTTAAATTTTCCTACTACACTGTGAATATCTTTCTTTAGTTGTGTTAGTTTTAGTTCCATTCATTGTGAAGATTATAAAGTATATGTCTTACTCAAGAATTGCCCCTTTCATAATTAGATAATGTTCATCTTTACGTCTCTATCTCATATTAACATTGTTATTAGTGTAAGTATTAATATAGTAACACAGCTTTCTTCTCTTTACTGTTTATACAATATAGCTTTTTTCATTCTTTTGCTTTCACTGTAATTGTGTGTTTGTATTTAATATGCATCTTTTTTTTAGACAACTTATAGTTGGACCTTGCTTCTTTATTATTTTAATTTGAGGGTTAATTTCATTTATGTTACATGTAATTATTGGTATAATATGTTTTAAGCCGACTATCTTGCTATTTATTTTCCATTTGTGATTTTTTTCAGTTAGTCAAATTTTAAATATTACATTTTCTTTCTCTATTGGTTTCTTAGCTATATTTCTTTTTTATTTTGTGTTTTTTATTGATATAGAATGGATTTACATACTTTCAGGATACATTGTGATATTCTGATACATTTATGTAATATATAACGATCAACACAGGATAATTAGATTATCCACCACCCTAAACATTTATCTCTTCTTTATGCTGGGTATATTTGAATTATTCTCTAATAGCTATTTTGAAATATACAATAGATTATTGTTTACTGTAGTCATTCTACTGATTTATGAAACACTAAGTCATTTCTTATATCTAACTTTATTTTTATATCTATTAATCAACCACTCATTCTTCCTCTCTTTCTCCCATTCTTCTAGGTCTCTGGTAACCACCAGTCCACTTTCTATCTTCTGTAAACCCATTTCTTTCTTAGTTTGCACATATGAGTAAGAACATGAGATATTCATCTTTGTGTGCCTGGCTTATTTCACTTAACATGATGATCTCTAATTAACATAGACCTCTAGTTAACATAATGGCCTAGAGCTCCATCCATGTTTCTGCAAATCATGGGATTTTATTCTTTTTATGGCTCAACAATATTCCATTGTGTATTTCAGTAATCCTCAACTTTTTTGGCACTAGGTACGGGTTTCATGGAAAACAATATTTTCACGGACTGCTGGGAATGGCTTCGGAATGATTCAAGCGCATTACACTGATTGTGCACTTTATTTCTATTATTATATTGTAATATATAATGAAATAATTATATAACTCAACATAATGCAGAAGCATTGGGAGCCCTGAGCTTGTTTTCTTGCAACTATTAATAAATGGTCCCATCTAAGGGTGATGGGAGAGAGTGACACCCAAAGTGTGTTACTTATGTCCAGTCTTTTTTTTTATTATTCATTTATTTGAGACAGAGTCTTGCTCTGTTGCCCAGGCTGGAGGGCAGTGGCATGATCTCAGCTCACTGCAACCTCTGCCTCCCGGGTTCAAGTGATTCTCCTGCCTCAGCCTCCTGAGTAGCTGGGACTACAGGCATGCGCCACCACACCCAGCTAAATTCTGTATTTTTAGTAGAGACAGGGTTTCACCATGTTGGCCAAGATGGTGTCTATCTTTTGACCTCGTGATCTGCCCACCTCGACCTCCCAAAGTGCTGGGATTACAGGTGTGAGGCACCATGCCTGGCCAGTCCAGTCTACTTCTTAATCTCATTTTGGTTGCTGTCACTGCAGAAAACCCTTCTACATAAAGATAGGATACTGGAAATAGAAACAGCCCTTTCAGTGCTTTTGGGGCAATCTCAGGATAAACTTTAATCCAGAACATATGGAGATTTGAAGTTGTCTCAAACATACTTTTAAGACCACCATTATTTGCCATTTCAAGCAGTTAATCATTTTCTAACATGGATAAAGTCGATTCACCTGGCTTATTCACACATTGGTCACCGATCCATTCCTCCAAAGTTCAGAGGTCTTTCATGGTTGGGAAGTAATTCTCAAATTCTTTTGAAAGTTGAGATAGGTGAACATGCATCAGCTGGGAGAAAGAAGTTTCTGGCTCAGTTTTTTTCAAAATTTCTTCTAATGCTTGAAACATGTCAGAAATCCCAGTGTTGACTTGTCACCCCCTTAATTCCAGTTTGGTTTTGAATGTAGCCACTTTATCTGCTGACTTGAACACAGTTGTCCTTCTCCCCTGAAGTGACAGATTGAGTTCATTGAGCAGGTTGAATATGCCACATAAATAAGCAAGTTTTGCGACTTATTCTGTGTCACTGAAGTGTACTACCAGTGGTGATTGTTTTTCTAAAGGAAATCTATGGAACAGCTCTCATGACTCAAAAAGTCTGGCCAGTGATCTAACTTTAGAAAGCCATTTCACTTCTGTGTATAAGAGAAGACGTGTGTGCTCTGCATCCATCTCCTTGCAGAGCTGTGCGAGCAGACATGAGTTAAGGGTGTGTACTTTAACACAGTTGATACTTTTAATCACATCATGTAAAACATTTGTTAAGTTCAGGTGGACATTTTTCTGCTAGCCAGCGTTTCTCTATGGATGATATAGTGTGTAGACTCGCATTCAGAAGCAACCTCTTTAACCCAAGTAGGGAAACCAGAAATTTGTCCAGTCGTGGCAGCCACTATGTCCATGCATATACCAACACAAAATCACCAATTCAGTTTTCCTGATATGTAATCATTCAAAGACCTGAATAGTTCTGTAGTTGTGGTGTTGGTTGGCAATAAAGGTGCACAGAACATATCCTCATGCTGTACATCCTCCTGAAAAATGTATTACACAAAAACAAGCATTGTTGTTCTGTTGTCAACATTAGTAGACTTGTCAACCTGGATTGCATACCACAGTGACTCATTAATCCTCTCTAACAATTGTGCCTCAATATTCTCTGCTATCTCTTCAATTCATCTAGTGATGGTAGTAGCTGAAACAGGAACACATGTCACCTTTTGAACTTTGGCCTCTCCTAAAAGTTCATGACAAATGCCTTTAGTAGCAGGCAAGATCAACTCTTCACCAATTGGAAAGGACTTCTAGTTAAGAATGATGCTGTTAGTGGAGACACATTTGATGAAGTGGTAGCCTTCAATAACTGCTTCTGTTCTTCGTGTTCACTTTTTTTTTCTTTTAAAAAACTCCAAAGGCTTACTTTCTAACGCAGAGTGCTTGGTCTCCATGTGGCAAAGCAGTTTTAGGGGTTTCATGGCTTCATTGGATAGCCTATCACCACATATTATACAAAGTGGGCTTGGAGAATGTGGAGCACTTGTTTCAATGAACCCATAATTTAAGTACGACTCTTGGAATTTTCTTTTAAATGCAGTTTTCTTTTTGTTGGCAGTCTTAGAGTCTTCTGCAGCCTCATCATTGGGTCTTTCCTTCTTTTCAAAGAAGCTCTCTAGTGACATTTTTTTTTTTTACTACTTTTGGCCAGGGTTAACTTGTGGGCTTACCAGAACTTTGACTGAGACAAGTGTGCAGTGTGGGAAAGAGGCACAGATGGAAGTGGTAAATAAAATAATGGGCAGAGCATGCATGGACTAAAATAAGTGTCAGATTCTATCTTAAAGCCTGCCACCAGATGCAGCTTAATTGTCACTTGCCACACACTGAAAATAAATCAAGCAACTGATTTATTAAGGTCTCTGTGCAGTCAAACCTCTCTGCTAATGTTAATCTGTATTTGCAGCCACTCCCCAGGGCTAGCATCCCCACTTCAGCTCCACCTTAGATCATCAGGCATTAGAGTCTCATAAGGAGCATGCAACCTAGATGCCTCACATGCACAGTCCACAATGGGGTTCGTGCTCCTATGAGAATCTAATGCCCTGGTTGATCTGACAGGAGACAAAACTCAGGAGGTAATGGGAGGATAGGGAGTGGCTGTAAATACAGATGAAGCTTTGCTCACTTGCTTGCCACTCACCTCCTGCTGTGCGGCCCGGTTCTTAACATGCCACAGACCAGTACCGGAGGTTGGGGACCCCTGGTGTATATTTATCTACTACGTTTTCTTTATCCATTCAATCATTGATGGGCACTTAGGTGGATTCCATATTTTGGCTATTGTGAAAGTTTCAATAAACATAGGAGTGCAGATATCTCTTTGATATATTGATTTCCTTTCTTTTGGATAGATACTCAATAATGAGATTGCTGGAACATATGATTCATTAAGAAACCTCCATACTGTTTTCCTAACTGGCTGCATTAATTTACATCCCCACCAATAGTGTACAGGAATGCCCCTTGCTTCATAGCTTCACTGGCATTCTTTATTGCCCGTCCTTTTGGTAAAATCCATTTTTACTGGGGTGAGATGATATCTTACTGTGATTTTGATTTGCATTTCTCTGATAATTAGTGGTGTTGAGCATTTTTATATACCTGTTGGTCATTTGTATGTTTTCTTTTCAGAAATGTCTTCTCAGATCTTTTACCCATTTTTTAATCAGATTAGGGATTTTTTCATATTGAGTTGAGTTTCTCGTATATTCTGGCTCCTAATCCTATATCAGATGGATAGGGTGAAAATATTTCCTCCGATTCTGTGGGTGATGTCTCCACTTTCTCAGTTGTTTCGTTTGCTGTGCATAAGCTGTTTAGCTTGATATAATCCCATTTCTCTATTTTTGCTCTTGTTGCCTCTGCTTTTCAGGTATTACACAAAGACTCTTTGCCCAGACTCATGTCCTAGAATATTTCTGCACTGTTTTCTTCCAGTAGTTTATATTTTAGGTCTTAAAGCCTTTAATCCATTTTGATTTGCTTTTTGTATATGGCGTGCAAAAATTGTATATGGCAAGAGATAGGGATATGGTTCAGTTCTTCTGCTCATAGTTATCTAGTTTTCCCAGCACCATTTATTGAAGAGACTCATTTTTTTCCCCAATGCTTGTTCTTGGCACCTTTGTCATAAATTAGTTGGCCGTAAATGCGTAGATTTACTTCTGGGTTGTCTGTTTTGTTCCATTGACCTGTGTGTCTGTTTCCATGGTGGTACTATGCTGTTTGGGTTTCTATAGCTCTGTATATATTTTAAAGTCAAGTTAGCGCTACAACTCCAGCTTTGTTCTTTTTGCTCAGGATTGCTTTGGCTCTTCTGGGTCTTCTGTGGTTCCATATAAATTTTAGGATTTTTTTTTTCTATTTCTGTGAAGAATGTCATGATATTTTGATAGAGATTACATTGAATCTGTAGAACACTTTGGGTAGTATTGATGTTTTAACAATATCAATTCTCCCAATCCATGAATACAGAATACCTTTTTATTTTTTCTGCCCTCTTCTGTTTCTTTTATCAGACTTTTTTAGTTTTCCTTGTTGAGATCTTTAACTTCTTTGGTTAAATTTATTCATAAATATTTTATATTTTTTGTAGTTAATGTAAATGGGGTTGTTTTCTTAATTTCTTTTTCAGAGCATGTGCTATTAGTGTATCCAAATGTTACTGATTTTTATATGTTTATTTTGTATCCTGCATCTTCCCTGAATTTGTTTATCAGTTTTCATTCTAATCTTTTATGGCAGAGTCTCTGGGGTTTTTTAAGAATAAAATCGAATTTTCTGTGAACAAGGGTAATCTGACTTATTGCTTTCTAATTTGGATACCCTTTATTTCCTTCTCTTCTCTGATGGCTCTGGCCAGGACTTCTAGAAATATGTTGAATAAAAGTGGCTGAAGTGAGCAGCCTTGTGTTGTTGCAGATTTTAGAGGAAAGGCTCCCAGCTTTTCCCCATTCAGTATGATGTTAGCTGTAGGTTTGTCATATATGACCTTTATTGTTTTGAGCTACATTTCTTCTATATCCAATTTGTTCAACATTTTTAGATCTTTCAGATAAATGATGGAGCAGTGAAAAAAATAATAAACCAGAATGCCAAAAGTGGTGATTTTTGAATGGTGACAATATGTCATATTCATTGTATACTTTTTTAACTTTTCCCAACAATAACAAAGGTAAACTTTATTATAAAAATATATTTCCCATTGATGTCATAAATGGCCCCAGACACTTGAAATATAAAGCAGCTATACTTTTTACTTCACAATATTTCTGTGCAAGAGATGTTTCCCTTGAGTCAATTTAATTCAACCAAAGCCCCCTCCCATCCAGGTTGATGGGAAAAATGGACTCTTAGAAAACCCTGTAACTGTCTCTTATGATAAAGTCCTGCAAAGGTCTCAATTGTTGTATAAGCAACATAGCACATGAAGCCCCATCTTTCATTGATAGACAATGGTTACTCCTCAACTGACTGGTGTCCAGAAAGACCTTTAACCTTGAAGGCCAAGAGATCCCACTATCTTGCCCCCTAGCATGTAGAACACTTTTCCATTTTGTCTGAGGTCCTGCTATTCACAGAATTTATGGATCTTCTCTACTTCCTAATGTAGAATCAGTTATCATCTCTGTACTACTTTCCTCACCTCCCCCAAAGCAATGACTTTTCTTCTCTCTTTTTGTGTTCTTGTGAGATGATTCCCTTTTTAGTTAAGACAGGAAGAGCGCTTGTCTTTGGGCTTCTTATTCCTCTTCCTCCTCCTCCTCCTCCTCCTCCACCTCCTCCCCCTCCTCCTCCTCCTCCTCCTCCTCCTTCTTCTTCTTCTTCTTCTTCACAAATACCCATTTTGTTTTTAATGATGTGTACACAATCAAAGATTGTTGACAGTCAATGCCGATAAAGGCTTTTTAGCTAGGTGCTGAAGTCAAAAGAAAGTCCCAGCCCAGCTGGGGAGACAGGCTACTCATATGGATAATCAGCCAGACAGAGCCAATGTGTAAATGTTAAGTATAAATTCGTGGTGCCGGTTTTATTGTCATCTCTTCCCAAAGTCTTTAAATGTTTTCTACATCTTTTTACTTTTTTTTTTCCTCTTACATGTCCTTAATAGGTTATCTTCAGTCCTTTTCCCCCAAATGGAAGTTGACAGATGTCTTCCTTCCTACACAGTTTACTCAGTCAGTATGTCAGAAGAGTTTTTGTTTTTCTCACAAAGCAAATTAGGAATTTGAAATGTCAGGTAGACAGATGTGTTAAAATTCTTGTCAGGTAGTGGAAGAGAGATGAGGCAACATGTATATATACAGGAAGCACAACAAAATTCAGTTCTATTGTGTTTTGGAGCGTATACATCTCATAAATTGGAGTTCTGAATTACTTCAACAAAATCTTGGTCTTTTCAGAAGATTTCTCAAAAAGCACCCCTTAAATTATTATTTATTGTTATTATTTTAGAGACAGGGTCTCACTATTTTGCCCAGGCTGGAGTATAGTGGCTATTCACAAGTGTGATCGTAGTGCACTACAGTCTCAAATTCCTGGCCTCAATCTTCCTACGTTAGCCTCCCATTAGCTGGAACTACCTTGTTTTTTTCAAAGAAGCAAATTGCTGTCACAACACAACTTACTGGTTCTCTAATTCCATCATTTAAGTTTTCAATTAATAGGCATTTCTTTCTTCTTTAAATATGCCTGCTTTAATGAAAGAAACTTAAGCTTTTCCTACATGAGCTAGTTTGTCCAAAAGAGTATAATCTTGTCTAGCTTTCTTAATTAGTGCCAGTTTATTCAAGTAATCAGTAAGAAAAAGTATAGAGAAAAAGTGAAGGAATAGATAACTATTTGCAATGCTCTAGCATTGAAAGACTGGAATGAAACACAGAGAAAGCCTCTTAACCCTTACTGTTCCAGCCAGCACTTCCTCACACTCACCTTTCTTATGCCTCTTTGTGATCAGTTTGAAGCATTGATTCTTAACATTTCCTATGTTTGAAGTGTCAAGAAACACATGAATAGCATTTACAGCATGGATATTGTATTATGCATTATTCTTCTGAGATGAAATTTAGACAATAGAAGCTATTGTCTTGGACAACACAGTTTTAATGACAAAAGATTTCAGTTTTATTTATAATTCTCATTTCTTTCTTGAACAAGTAATGTTGTAGAAGAAACAACTATTCTGTGTTTTAGTTTTCCTCATTGGTAAAATAAGGAAAATAATGAAATCTAGTTCCTAGAATGGTGAGGGATACAAGAGGTACTCTAAATCTCAAAGCCTGTAAATGTAGAAAGTATATATTTGCAATTTTTAAATACTTTCTTGAATATAAAGTAAAAAAAAGTTTATAGGTTATATTTAGAAGTTTTGAATTTGTCTGTAGATTTTGCCTCTCTCTGGAGATATATATATATATATATATATATATATATATCTGTTCTGTATCTGAGGCTATGGGGAGAGCCTTTTAAAAATAGCATAGTTCTATGGAGTGTTCTCTGCCAGGCATATGATTTGCTTCTAACAGTTATTTTTTTTTAAATTTTATTTTATTGTGTTAAGAACATCGGACATGAAATCTATCCTCTTAACCAGTTTTTAAGTGTGTAATATAGCATTGCTAACTATAGGCTTCTACAATTTTTTTTTTTTTTTTTAAACAGACTCTGGCTCTGTTACCCAGGCTGGAGTGCAGTAGCATGATCTCGGCTCACTGCAGCCTCGGCCTCTTGGGTTCAAGCAGTTCTCCTGCCTCAGCCTTCTGAGTAGCTGGGATTACAGGCATGCACCACCACGCCTGGCTAATTTTTGTATTTTTAGTATAGACAGGGTTTCACCATGTTGGCCAGGCTGGTCTCAAACTCTTGACCTCAGGTGATCTTCCTGCCTCAACCTCCCAAAGTGCTGGGATTACAGGAGTAAAAAATAAAACTGTTACTTCCAAAGTTTCGCAGTGTTAGGTCAGTTAATCTATGGCAAGAGTCAGAATCTGAAGTCTAGACCAGTAAAGGCAATGCATTAGGCCATATAACTGAAAAGTCCAGAAGGATGCTAATTTCAAGCATAACTAGATTCAGGTGCTCAAACAATGTCGATGGGCACTCTCTGTCTTAGCTTGATGGCTGTGCTTTCTTCCATATAGCTTTATATTCAGAGAAGTTCCTTGCACAGTGGCTGTTGGTTGTTCTAAGCCACACAGAGCCAAGGAATTGACTACAGTGAAAACAGGTCCTGGAGCTGACTTCTTGGGTCTGTTTGGTAAAGCTTGGATTTTTACTTGTCCCTAAGCCAATTACTCTGGTCAAAGAAACATGGTTCTTTAAACCAGGTAGACTGAGAATGGAGAGAGGTGCCTGAGAGTGGCGTTAGCCCTTAGGTAACCAGGTAGACTGAGAATGGAGAGAGGAGGCTAACCATGAAAACCAAGGGTGATGTCACTATCAGAAGAATGGCTGTATGCTGAGGAAGCAAGTACACCAAATACTCTATTACCAAGAGGAAGCACCAAGTCATGAGGAAAGATTGGCCGATCAAGCAGCCCTGACCATCTCCCTGATTGCTGCCATCATCTTGCTGGCACTGCCCTGTTCTTTTTCTAACACTGTGGTTCAAGTATCTTTTCCAAAAAGCAAACAAACCTTGGCTGGGTCTCTTTAGTCCAAATGAGGTAGATGGGATCTTTGAGAAACAAAAGGAAATAAATGCAAAGGAGTGTAAGTATTGGTATTGCAAAATAAATATTTATTTTAAAAAATATAGTTTCGGGGGAAATATTAATTGCCAGCATCATTTCCTGCTTCCTCCTTTCTAGATAATGCCTATATTTTTATTCCAATTCCTTCAGCTCTCCAATAGTGCCCATGTACTTCAAAGGAAACTGAATGCTTCCTCAGCTCCAAGAGAACTGATATAAATGTCCTCACCACAGGGCACAAGACCTCATTCAGAAAAATAAGATGTGAGGAAAAGGTTTCCTGAGGTTTTATGCAGAGAAGATTTCTCCCCTCTTTAGCATGAACCTTTTGAAGAAATACTGTTTCTGTTTAGGTTGCATGGTTTTGTGGGGCTTTCCACATCACCAGATCCCAGTTACATGGTGAAGAAAAAATACTGTTTCTGTTTAGGTTGCATGGTTCCATTCAATTTGTTACTGTTACTTAGCTACCAGAAAGAAAACCTCCTCCTTCTCCTCCTCCTCTACTCCTTTTTCTTCTCTTTCTCTTTCTTTTTCTCTTTACTGAGCAACAAAAACAACAACTAACCAATGGGAAAGGGATTTCTAAAAAAATACTAGCTTTTGGAGCAAAGAGATAGGATTGTCTAACTTTAGTGCTATCTCAAAAAGTAGCAATGTCAAACAATGTGTACCACTACAAAGAAACTCATCGACTGTGCTTATTTCCTACATTATCAGGTTACTTGGTTCATATCCAGACCTCAGTTAATGTGATCTGATCTGATTGTTTTATGACCAATTAGATGTGGGCCATTCGTCCACAGAGATCTTCAAATACCACTGGTTAAAACATTTATTAGGGACACATTGACTTCTGCATGTTTTTGTCCCTTCAATTAGATTAATTGCTCAATTATACAAGCTTAAATAAAAACAATTGTTGACCTTTTTATAATACTTTATACACAGGCATTCTTTAGAGCTATAGCTTTAAAGGTAGAATATTTATCTTACTTCTCTTGGCTTTTCTTTTGTTAAAGTCATTGTTGGCAGCAAAATGTCATTTCTGCATCTGTTTGCATGTTCAGAGCTTGAGTGATGTCACAGAAAGCAGAGTGGAACAGAATGTGAAAGGTCAGGTCAAAATTGATCTTGCTTTATAATGATGAAGGGCCAGGACATCTTGGAATGCTTGTTTGCTCATTCTACTCTGATGACACTGGCTGTGATACGTGTTTTCACACTAGTTAAAAATTTGTCAAAAACTTGATGAGAATAAATAGGATCTAGCAACATTGACACTTGGAAAGAAAATTCTCCACTATACTATGGATCATTCTTTGCATTCATGAAATAGCATAGTATGAAAACCATTTATGTCTATGTCAAAACATACATGGGGCACTCATTAAACTCATTGGATGCTTACCACGGAGAGTGTAGTTTTTAATAATGAGTCAAAATAAGACCAATTAGACTAATTGTTGTATTCCTTCATATTTGGGGCTTGCTTTCTTTCCCAAAACATAAACCATCTTTGTACATGAAGTCATTCAAATATTGGAACCATAAATAGGTTTTAAATAAAATATGTTTTAATGTTATAACCTTTTTTTTTTAACCTTGTTAGGTGTTTTGTTGTTTGTTTATTTTGTTGTTCATGTTGTAGTTCTCAGGTTAAAGCCCTGAAAAAGCTTATATAGAAAGCCCTTTATATGTACAAAATTTATATAGAAAGTTCTATATAAGAACTGTCTACAAAAGTTTTTTGTTACCTGGATTCAGAGGCCTGAAGGAAACCATTAGATTCTCTCCAGGGGAAAAAAGGTTTCTATTATCCAATAAATATAGGAAAAATTAAGCATGGCAAAACAGATCTGCCTAACTTCAGCACTTTTCGGAGACTCTACTAAGCTAATGTGCATGAGGAATCTGAGAGGGTGGATCTAACATGCAGCATTTTCCTAATTGTCCTGACCACCAAATCTTTTGGTAATGATCATCTATGGAACATTGTTCCTTAGAGCACATTGTGAGAAAAGCCCATTATAAGTCCTTTCGGAAGTAGGGAGAGCAGGAATTATGGATGACTTGTTTCCTTCTGGTTGAGACATTTGGAGTCCATGGTAAATTGATAAATTCTGTGGTTCCATTTATCTATTCCATTTTCTCGTTTACTGCCAGCTCAAAGTTCCATCTAAAAAAATTCATTATCGAAATGTCACATTCTAATAGCTTAGGCAATTTAGAAAAACTCTTGTAAAACCCTACTCATTTTTAAAAGTTCAAAGTAACCAAAAATCTTTTAAAGAGAAAGATGTGATCTTTTAAAAAACACCTACATATGTTAGTAGCAACATACTTTAATTGTTTGCAATGTATTTTAAATCTTGAAGGTGATACCTGTCATAATATCATGGTCTCTAAAATGTGTTTGGAAGAATTTTATAATGAATTATGCAAAGAGCAGAAGTGACAACACTTAAATTTCTATTTTGCAATAACAACGTGTATAGAGACAGTGAAGTGACGTTTTAAAACCTCTAATAATTTTTGAAATAAGTCAGAAAAAGATTCTGCATCTTCACCCTGAAACTCAGAATGAATATTTACCAAATAATTTTTAGAGCTAGATTTTTTAATTAAAGAGAATTTCCCCATGAATAATTCTAATATCTTTGCAAATACAGACATTGCTACCAGATAGTTGTACTTTCTGGGAATTTTACTGTACATTTCATTTATTCATATATTCATGTGTACGCACATGTGTATATGAATAAAAACGTATTAGTGTGACTTTTTATGATTTCATATATAGTCATTTTGTTCAATTCATTTACCATAATTTCTTCCTCTTGTTATCTGAAAATATCTGAACTGCAGAACAGGTTGTTCCAATCTTCTTGTGACTTTACC
This sequence comes from Macaca thibetana thibetana, assembly GCF_024542745.1. Taxonomy (NCBI): domain Eukaryota; kingdom Metazoa; phylum Chordata; class Mammalia; order Primates; family Cercopithecidae; genus Macaca; species Macaca thibetana. Next base: position 38,947,634 of record NC_065585.1, read on the forward strand.
ACTATGTTGGAAAAAAACTTTTTGAAGGTGTTGGGCAGTGTTTTAATTTCCACTTAAGACACCTAAGATTAAAAAGCAATTGATGTAATAAATGGTGTTTACAGGGGAATAAATTAAGTATCCCTCTTCCAGTGGGTTTTTAAAGTACTGTCTTAATAAAGCAATGCCTACTTTTTACCCTACTCTACTCTTCCCCTTCCTTTTAGCTTTATTGAGGTATGGTTGACAAATTAAAAGTCTGTACATTTAACACCTACAATGTAATGTTTTGATATACATATGCATTGATAAATGATTACTACAATTAAGCTAATTAACAAATTCATTACCTCACAGAGTCACAGCGTTTTTTTTTTAAACTGTGGTGAGAACACTTAAGCTTTATTTTGTTAGCAAATTTCAAGTATAAAATACATTATTATTAGGTATAATCACCATGCTCTATATTAGGTCTCCAGAAAATATTCATCTTAAAACTGAAAGCTTATACCATTTGACCAATATCATCCCATTTCCCCCACCCCCAGCCCCTGGCAACTATCATTCTACTGTTTTCTATGAGTTTGAGTTTTTAAAATTGTACATATAAGTGAAATCATGCAATATTTGTCTTTGTGTACCTGGCTAATTTCACTTAGTATAATGTGCTCCAGGTTCATCCATGTCATCACAGGTGGCAGGTATTCCTAGTTCTTTCAGACTGCAAAATATTCCGTTGTATGTATACACAACACATTTTCTTTATCCATTCATCAGCTGGTGGGCAGTAAGGTTGTTTCTATATCTTGGCTGTTGTGAATCATGCTGCAAGGAATGTGGGAGTGTAGATATCTCTTCAACATACCAATTTGACTTCCTTTGGCTATATACTCAGAAGTGGGATTTTTGGATCATATGGTGGTTCTATTTTTAACTTTTCGAGGAACCTCCATACTGTTATCCATAATGACTGTACTAATTTACATTCCCAGAAATAGTGCACAAGGGTTCCCTTTTCTCCGTATCTTTGCTACCATTTGCTGTCTTTTGACTCTTTGATAATAGCCATCCTAACAGGTGTGAGGTGATAACCCAATGTGGCTTTGATTTGCATTTCCTTGAGTTAGTGATAGTGAGAACCTTTTCATTTACCTGTTGGTTATTTCTCTTCTTTGACAAAAAAATTGTCTATTTATGTTCTTTACCCATGTTTAAATTGAGTTATTGGCTTATTTGCTATAGATTTATGAGAGTTCCTTATCTGTCTCAGATATTAAAGTAAATCCCTTGGTCAGTTACAATATCATATCTCTCTTTCTTTCTAGTTTGCAAATTTCTTTCTTTTTTCTTTCCTATTCCATAGATTGCTTTTTTCCTTCTTTTTTTTTGTTGATTGTTTACTTTGCTGAGTAGAATGATTTTCTGCATCTACTAAGAAGATCATTTAAACAATTCATTCTGTTAATGTGGTGTATTGTTGTTTGACTTACATATATTGAAATTCTTTGCATCCCAGGGGTAAATCCCACTTGGTCAGTTACAATACTTTCTTTAATATGTTTTCATAATCTGGAAAACATAAATTAACATTTTTAAAGACTTATTTGTTTATATTTTTAAAAGGGGATTGAGAAACATATAAAAACATGATAGAACCCTTCTTAGGACAATTTATACAATAAAATAGGCAACAACATACATATTTTTGCAAGCAGAAACACTTAAGTATACTAATGACAGTCACACAGGTATAACAGCTATGAGAAGATGAACTATATTCACAAGTTAAAAGGTCAACAACTGATGTATATAAACATATATCACTATGGTTGGTAATTGTGTGCACCCAGCATTATAATTGGTCACCTGAAATACCGTGATGGACCACTTAAGTCTTTGACAAGATTCATTAGAAACCACAGTGGGTCACCACTACATATGTAGTTACCCAAAGGGCAAAGCTCTCAATAAATTTTATTTTTCACAAATGCAGATGGACAAAAAGGACATCTCTTCACTTATAAGGAAGTTTTGATGTTTTTACATTGAGAACCAGGAAAGCTGATGGTGTGACTCTTAGTCCAAGGCTTGCTTTTTTCTCCTGTGACTAGATAATTTTAAATGAGCTGTCTTTGAGTTCACAGGTCTTTTCTTCTGCTTGATCAAGTCTGCCGTTGATTCTCTTTATTGCAATTTTCATTTCATTCATTGTATTCTCCAAGTCAAGAATTTTTTATTTGTTCTTTTGTATTTCTATCTCTTTGTTGAACTTCTCATTTTGTTTTCCTGATTTAGTTGAGTTTGTCTTTATTCTCTTGCAGCTTGCTGAGTTTCCTTAAAATAATTATTTAAAAATATTTGTCAGGAAATTCATAGATCTCTAATTCTTGGGGCTCAGTTATTGAAGGTTTATTAATTTCCTTTGTAGTTGTCATGTTTGCCTGATTCTTCATGATCTGTGTAGCCTGGCATTGATGTCTATGCGTTTGAAGAAGCAAACGTCTTCTGTCTTTACAGATTGTTTTCAGCAGGTACATACCTTCTCCTGCTGGGTCCCCAGACTGATGGGACTATGTCCAATATTACAGTTCAGTGGGGCTGGAACTGGGCCACGTGGCTGTTACCAGTTCCGCAGTTGAATACACAGTTGGCAGGCATATTACAGAGGGTGTGAGCAGATGTGGATCCTGCCAAATCCCAGGTGTACAGGACTGCCTCTGGGACCACAGCTGAGCAGGACTGGAGCCAGGTTGTGGTACTCTTCTGGGTCTGTAATTGAGTCTATAGATAGCAGGATACCAAGAGTGTGGATGCATGTGGCTCCATAGAGACCCTCAATAGGCTCTTACTGGATCCCTGAGCAGATCCTTGCGTAAGTCCCTGGGTACAATGGACTGCCTTAAGGACTTTGTTAGAGTGGGGTTGGAGCTTGGTTGCAGAGCTACTTCAGAATCTACAGTAGGGTCCATAGTGAGTGGGCTTGTTACCACGGGAACAGAGAGCATAGTTCTTCCTAGATCTGTGTGCAGATGGGATGGCTGCAGAAATGCAGCAAAATGGTGTTGGAGCTGCGTCCACAGGGAGCTGGGGCTGCCCTTGGTCTGTAGCTGGGGCCACATTTAGTGAAACTACCACTGGGTCATGAGCCCGCCTTCTCATACATCTTTGCTCAGTCTTGGGTTTCATCAGGGTTTTACAACCTCCTAAATGGATCCTAAAGCTCCCACAAAGGAATTTTTGTCATTTGATGACGTTTAGATTGTTGCTTGTGGTGGAGGGAAGGTAAGTTGGGGATTCTGTCATCTTGCTCCCTACTCTCTGAAATTTTTAAATAAGTATATATTATAGTTTTTAAATGCTCAAGTCCATTTTTCCATTGATGGCATATGAAAGACAAAACAAAACAAAACAAAACAAAAACCCTTGCTCTTATCCTCAACATCCCAGTTTTGGTGAGTCCTTCCCAGAATTCACAACAGCTTACCTGTCCAGTCCACCAACCAGCTACATTGTGTGCCTCTGATATGTCACTCTTTTCTGCCTGCCTTTCCTGGGATTTCACTGTTAACATCTCTTCCTGACCACAGACAACTTTATCAGTTGGAATTCAGTATCAACCATTGTTTAGTTTCTGGGATTACTGTAATGTCTACTGTTCACATAATCATAATTTTAGCAGGAGTGAAAGGAAAAGCCACAGAATCTCTTCCTCGAGATGACCATTTCAACTTCTAGATTCAGGCCTTATTTCCTTCTCTTTGTATTTCTTTCCTTTCCTACCATTCATAACCACCATTGCATAGCTGTTTCTGTTCTGTGGTTCTTCAAAGGTATCATGGGATACTGGAAAGAGTAGTCTTGGGACCAAGTAAATCTCAGTTTGAATCTGGGTTACAACTCTTACTAGCTATTTGGTCTTAATGATTAACTTATTCTCAAGCTCACATGGAACACTCACCGAGAAAGACCACATTCTGAGCTATAAAATGCGTCTTAACAAATTTAAAACATTAGAAATCTTTCAATATCTGTTCACAGAAAATAATGGAATTAAAATAAAAATCAGTAACAGAAAGGAAGCTGGAAAATCCCCAAATGCATGGAGATTAAGCAATGCAATTCTAAATAATATATGGGTCAAAGAAGAAATCTCAAGAAAAATTTCAAAATATTTTGAACTAAATGAAAATATAACATCAAAATTTGTGGGATGCAGTGAAAGTAAAAGAAAATTTATAGCATTGAATACATATATTTTATTAGAAATCTACTTTATTAGAAAAAAGAAAGATCTAAAATCAGTAAGTTTCTACCTTAGAAAACTAGAAAAATAAGAGCAAATTAAATCCAAAGTAAGTTGAAGAAAAGAATAATAAAAATTAAGACAGAAATCAACAAAATACTTATGCATAAATCTAATAAGAGGTACTATATCTATATGAGGAAAACTACAAAACTCTGATGAACAAAATCATAGAAGTAAATAAATAGAGAGACATTCCATGTTTGTAGACAGGAAAACTCAATATTGTGAAGATGTCAGTTCTTCCAAATTTGATCTATAGAGTCAATACAGTCCCAATCAAAATCTCAGCAAATCATTTTGTATATACCAACAAACTGATTCTCAAACTTATATGGAGGGGCATAGGACCCAAACTAGCCAACTCAATATTGAAGGAGAAGAACAAATTTAGAACACTGCTACTGCCTGACTTCAAGACTTACTGTTAATCTACATAATCACGACAGTGTGGTATTGGTGGAAAAATAAAAAATAGATCGATGGAACTGAACAGAAAGTTAAGAGACAGACCCACATAAATATAGTCAACTGATCTTTGCCAAAGCCGTAAAGGCAATACAATGGCAAAGATAGTCTTTTAAATAAATGGTGATAAAACAACTGGGCATCCATAGGCAAAAATAATGAATCTAGATATAGATTCAGATTTAATTTGAACCAGATCTTATATCCTTCACAAAAATTAGATTATAATGGATCATAGGTCTATATTTAAAATGCAAAATTATATAATTACTGGAAGATAACATGGGCAAAAATCTAGGTGACCTTGAGGATGATATTTTAGATACAACTCCAAAGGTACCCATACATGAAAGAAATAATTGATAAGCTGAACTTCGTTAAAACTTAAAACATCTGTTCTGAGAAACACATTTTCCAAAAGTAATCTAATAACAGACTGTTATCCAAAATATATTTAAAAATTCATAAAACTCAACAATAGTAAAATGAATAACTTAATTAACAAGTGAAAAAAAAGAACTGAACAGACACCTAACCAAAGAAGATATGCAAATGGAAAACAAGCACTTGAAAAGATAATCCACATCATATGTTATTGTTTATTTGGAAACCAAAACAACAATGAGATACTAATTCACAACTATTCAAATGACTAAAGTTGAAAACACTGACAATATCAAACGTTGGTGAGGATGTGAAGCAACAGGAACTATTGTTAATTTCAGATGGAAATGTAAAATGGTACAGGTACTTTGGAAGACAATTTGGCAGTTTCTCACAAAACTAAACATACTCTTACCACACCATTTAGTGATTGTTCTCCTTTGTATTTACCTGAATTTGTTAAAAACATATGTCCACTCAAAAACATGCATATGAATGTTTATAGCAGCTTTATTCATAATTGCTGAAACTTGGAAGCAATCAAGATGTCCTTCAGTAGGTGAATGGATAAACTGTGGCATTATCTATACAATGGAATATTATTCAGTGATAAAAAAGATATGAACTATCAAGTCATGAAAAGGCATGGAGGAAACTCAAATGGATATTGTGAAGTGAAAGAAGACAATCGGAAAAGGCTACATACCGCATAATTTCAACTATATGACACCTGAAAAAGGCGAAAGTATGGAAACAGTAAAAGGACCAGTAGTTACCAGGAGTTAGTAGGGAAGGAAGGATGAAGAGGCAGTATATGGGAAATCTCCATACCTCCCACTCAATTTTGCTGTGAATCTAAAACTGCTCTAAAAATAAAGTGTCTTTAAAAAAATTAACTTAGATTCAATTTATTTAACTGAAGAAAAATAAAAAGAATACCAATCTAATAAAATTGTTGGGAATATCAAATGAGATAAATGTCTGTGAAAACTCTGGCATATAACTGGCATTCAATAAATAGCAAGGTTCCTTGGGAAATTCTCTATCTTCCTGAGCCATTGTACAAACTCATGTCCCTTTCTGGAATCATTTCCTAATCCCAGTAAAAGCAACAGGGGCAAAACTATCTGCTGGTTATTGCATATTTACCCTTCACTGCAATAAAATAATGAGGAATTAATTTACTTAGCAACTGATTGTTGTGCAATCTATGTGCATTTTACTGCACTAAGGATATTGTAAAGAAATTTAAGAGGCAGTGTCTACTCTAGAAGAAACATTAAATCTATTTGGGAAGATCAGAAATGAAATGGCAAAGTGTCAATTCATAGTTATATATCATTAATTATAAAAATGAGTGCTATAATGAGTCCTGTGGGATTTGTTTTTATACTGCATATCTTGGCATAGGAATGTTTGGAGAAGGCCTTTTGGAATTAGTTAATAACCTACAAAAGATACTCGTGGTAAATTGTTCCAAAAGACTATCCATCCGCCTTTCCTGTTTCAAGCTTGATGTTTTGAAGTATTTCATGTTTGATAGTCTAAATATTGTCTTCAATGTCTCTTTTAACAAAATCAAAGGCTTGCTTCTTAGAAGTAAGATAGCTTGAAATTCTATGAGAAAAATGGTCGCCACTTATTAATAAAAGAAACATATTTAAATATTATTTAAGTTATAAAAAAGACAAGAACCTATTTTAAGTAGACACATAACATTTTTCTGACATTTTTCAGAATAACTATTTTGAAATAAGTCATTTACAATCAATAATGATTTAGAAAGTATCATGTTTTGCCAAATACCGCATGTTCTCACTCATAGGTGGGAATCGAACAATGAGAACACTTGGACACAGGAAGGGGAACATCACACACCAGGGCCTGTTGTGGGGTGGTGGGAGTGGGGAGGGATAGCACTAGGAGATATACCTATTGTGAATGACGAGTTAATGGGTGCAGCACACCAACATGGCACATATATACATATGTAACAGACCTGCACGTTGTACACATGTACCCTGGAACATAAAGTATAATAAAAAAAAGAAAAAAGTATCATGTTTTGATGCTATAATTAAAATTCCTTTTTGATGTATTAATCTATCCACTCAATAAATACTACTAAGTGACTTTCATATTAGAGATGACTCCTGTCCTCCTGGAACTCCAGCATGGTTAATGAAGGAGGCGGACATTTTAATACAAATATATATTAAATAAGTAATTACCTATTTTAATGACAGATAATGAAGGACAAAAATGGGTATTGTCAGGGGAGAGGGGTCGCAGGAGTCACAAAAAAGGGGGACCACATTTAGATTTGGGAGGGAGTTAGGAAAAGACTCTCAGGAGAGGTCTCTGATAAACCGGAGCTTAAGGAATGAGCAGGAGTTAGCTGGTGAAAAGTAAGGAGAAAGAATTCCAAGCACTGGGATTAGCATGTGCCAAGACTCTGAGGTTAGGTAGAACTCAGTACAATGGTTGAAGGCAGTTAAAAAGGCCATATGACTAAAAAGAAAGAGCAAGTGGGGAGAGGCATAAAATGAGAGTGAGGAGGGTTTAGGAGGAGAGGACAAAAGGCTTGGATTTTGTTCTAAGTAAAAGAGGGAGCCATTGAAAGTTAGAAGTTGCCTTTATAGAGTGGTTGTTATGTAATAGCATATTTACATAATAAATGTAACAGTACATTAGTTCTTAGCAAGTACTAATAAGTGGTGACTCATTTTGATATCATTGGCAACATGAAAATGAATTAAATATGAAATTTCAGCCCTAAGATAATTGCTATTCTTGAGTCTCCAGTTCTATACACTAATATGACAAATTATGACCTACTTAAAATTTTACTTAAAATATTAGCTTTTAGAGATTCTGATATCCTGAAACCTCAATGCAATAACGATGCCGGGTTTATTCAGTGAATCAGGAGACTGATTTCTTTAAATAGTAATACCACTTACAATACTTTGGAGATAATTTCTTAGAATTCAAAAACTTGAACACTGTCATTATCAACAAAGTGTATTCATTAAACACACACTGTGATCAGTACCTGAGCTACAAATGGACATAAGAAAAAGCCCCAGAGGAGTTTAGAATCTAAAGATTCTAATTAAAATTGCACACACAAAGAGCAGGGCAGATTCACACATTGTGGAAATTCAGACAGGGAGTTACCAACGAGAATAGAAGTAGTCTGAAATTCTCTTCTAGGGACAGTTAAGCTTGAACTTAGAATTGAAAAGCGAGTGGCCCCTTGAAATAACACACTCTGAATGTTTGTAAATGTACACAATGTTATTTCACCATACGATATTAAAATGTTGTTGCCAAAAGCATATTTGGAGAAAAAGAGTATCATTCCCATACTTCTCATCAGTGAGAAAATCCACAATTGGGGAAATTCACCCAGAGCTGGTTAATTAACTGAAAAGAAATTCCACACTTTAATTAGAAGGAGCAATTATAAGGTGGTCTATTTTGGATGTAATGTTATCACTAATAAAGGTAAATCTTCCAAAATATGACTTTGTTAATAAAGGGAACATTGATGACAATACCTCACCAAATCTTGGTGTTCTGTTATAGCTGCAGAATCAGTCAGTAGCTTTAATTTGGTGTCAGTTCTATACAATGATTGTTAAATTCAATAGAGGTTTTCTGTTAATCTCCTATCTAGTAAACTAATACATTTATGTTACCCCAAAATTTTAATTTTAATTTTAACTTACATTTTCGGTTTCTGCCATATAAAGAAGTACAACTTTACTTTCATTTTTTCAAGATGACTTAAGTTTCAAAGGAAGCCTCCTTATCTAGGATCTGGTGACCAAAGTGACATTCCTTTTATTAATTCTATATAGGATTTTCTCAGACAAATTTAGGGAGAAAGTATTGTCTAATGAAGAAAGTAGAAGATGAATTATGTGGAATATTTGATTAGCTATAAGAAATAGAGTGTACAAGAGCCAACCTATTTTCTTTTATTTATTTATAATTACAAAAATTATTGTGAGTACATAGTTTTTAATCACATCATGGAAAAATGGGGTATCCATCCTCTCAAGCATTTATTCTTTCTGTTACAATCTAATTATCTTTGTTTTTGTTTTTGTTTTTGTTTTTGTTTGAGACGGGGTCCGGCTCTGTCGCCCAGGTTGGAGTGCAGTGGCGCGATCTCGGCTCACTGCAAGCTCTGCCTCCCGGGTTCACACCATTCTCCTGCCTCAGCCTCCTGAGTAGCTGGGACTACAGGCGCCCGCCACCATGCCCGGCTAATTTTTTTGTATTTTTAGTAGAGACGGGGTTTCACCATGTTCGCCAGGGTGGTCTCGATCTCCTGACATCGTGATCCGCCCTCCTCGGCCTCCCAAAGTGCTGGGATTACAGGTGTGAGCTACCGCGCCCGGCCTAATTATATTATTTTAGTTATTTTTTAATGTACAATTAAATTATTACTGACTATAGTCACCCTGTTGTGCTTTCAAATACCAGGTCTCGTTCATTGTTTCTAACTATTTTTTGTACCCATTAACCATCCCTACCTCCCCCTCAATTCCCCTGCACCCTTCTCAGCCTCTGGTAACCATCCTTCTGTTCTGTATTTCCATGAGTTCAATTGTTTTGATATTTAGATCCCATAGATAAGTGAGGAAATCTGATGTTTGTCTTTCTGTGCTTTTTTTTCACTTAACGTAATGATCACAATTGTATCCATTTTTAAGATCAATACACTTTATGTTTTTAGAGCTGTTTTAGGTTTACAGAAAAATTGAACAAAAAGTAGTGTTTCCATGCAGCCTGTCACCACCCACCTAGTTTCACCTGTTATTAACACTTTGCATTAGTTTGGCACATTTGTTACAACTGATGAGCCAATATTTTTACATTATCATCAGCTAAAGGGTATAGCAGTTTAGAGATCATTCTATAATAACATGTATCCACCATTACAGTATCACATAGAATAGTTTCACTGCCCTAAACATTCTCTGTGCACCACTTATTCATCATTTCTTCCTTTTCTTCAAGCCCCTAGCAACCACTGATCTTTTTACTGTCTCCATGGCTTTGCCTTTTGCAGAATGCCTTACAGTTGAAATCATACAGTACTTCCAGTTTTAGCCAGACTCCATTTCTCTTTCACTTAAGAAAGCATATAGGTTCACAGTAAGTCAGGGAGCTGTTATTATCCGAGTATCTTGGACCTGCCCCAATTTAAAGATAAAAAGGTCAATCAGAATCACTTGAACCCGAGAGGTAAGGGTTGCAGTGAGCCGAGAATTGCGCCACTGTACTCCAGTCTGGATGTAAGAGCGAGACTCCATCCTAAAAAAAGAAAAAAAAAAAAAAAGGTAAATCCTTTATAAATTTGAAAAGTCTATTATTAAACTCACATTACTAAGGGCAGTGTAGCATAATGATGAAATTCAAGGTCCCTGGAGGCAGACTGCCCATATTTGAATCCCAGTTTCTCTACATAATCTGGATGATAACAGGTAAGTTACTGAACACCAGTATGTTGGATAGATTATGGTTGTTGCTCCAGATCCTCTTGCCGCAGTTCTTCACAATGCTCTGTGCTTCTGAGACTGACCTGATGACTTATATCAATGGGCTCATTTGTCCTCCAGCTTGTGGCTAAGATACCAGGATGAAATTAGAGGATGGAAGGAGAGGGAGACATAGGCTTTTATCCCTTTGATTTCTTCTCACCATCCTATACCCGAATTCCTCAGCCAAAGGCTGTCTCACCAGGCAGCCTTCTCCTTGACCTGTGGTTCCCAAAGTTCCCGCACCTGTCCCTTGTCTCTTCAGACCCAGAGCTGTAAAGACTCCCAGTGTCAATAGTCCTTGGGTGCTTTACCATCTATTTAGTGTCAACTTTAACCTTTCTTATGTTTTAATAAGCAGTTTCTTTATTAAACTTCTTAAGTTGCCTCTTTTGGGTGTTTCCTGTTGGGTCTCTGACATGGAATTTCTGTCTCTATAAAAAGAATAAAGCTGGGCAGGTGGTTCACGCCTGTAATCCCAGCACTTTGGGAAGCCAAAGAGGGTGGATCACTTGAGGCCAGGATTACTAGTCCAGCCTGGCCAATATAGTAAAACTCCATTTCTACTAAAAATATAAAAATTAGCCTGGCATGGTGGTGCACACCTGTAATCCCAGCTACTAGGGAGGCTGAGGCAGGGGAATCACTTGAATCTGAGAGGTGGAGGCTGCAGCGGGCTGAGATCATGTCATTACACTCCAGCCTGTGTGGCAGAGGGAGACTGTCTCAATAAAATAAAAGAAAATAATAAAATAAAATAGTATTACCTCATAAAGCTATGAGAATTGGATATTTATATATATTTTTAAAACAGTGCCTGGAACATAGTGAGTTCTCTGTAAGTGTCACCTCTCGTCACAATTCAGCTCACAATTGTTGTTTCACACTCAGTTATCAAGAAGCTGCATAAAGGAACCACTATCTGGAACTGAAAGAACTTTGAGTTTGGGCAGAGATTGCTAGATCTTTAATAAAATTAGTTTTCTCTTCTTCCTGGGCAAATAGTGAATCTATATTTCCTGGCCTCTTTGCAATTGTATATGGTCAAATACCTGAAAGTTAGCCAGGTAGAATGTGAGCAAAATTGATGAGTGAGCTTTGCCACTTAAAACACTCAACCACATGTTCCACCGTGGTCTTTCCTCTTTATGGCTAACTGAGAAGGCAGCCACTAACACAATCTTGCTCCTGAAGATAGCAGAGTGGTCAGCAGCCTGACCCTGAGACAACTGTGTGCAGAGATCATCCCACCAACCAGAGCACTTGAGTTGGGCCATTATATGAGCAACAAATAAACTTCTACAGTATTTGAGCTAATATACACTTTTATGAAAATTTATTATAGCAGCTTATATTGCTCTACCTTATATAGTAGTTAATTACATTATCACCACCACCAAAAATGTGTTGAGATGTTGTAAAAAGGTAAAAAGTCAAAATAAATCAATATACTTGAAAACTACATATTATTTGACTTGATGCTTTCCAAAATGTCACTTAAGGGTACAATATGATTACGCATATTATGATTGAACATGACAATGGTAAACACGACTATATTTTTGTTTGTCTTTCTGTTTGGGTCTTATATCAAATTTTAAATAATATCTATCACAGTGATTTGATTAGTTGTATTTTTGTTTTACCACTTGACATAAAAATTTCTCATATTCATACATACCATTTTAAAATGTGTATAATATTTGATTGATACACTACAAATTTCTTAACATTCTCTCATTTGTATACAGTTGGGTATTCTAGTTTTTCTTTTTTTTACAAAATAAAAATAGGGGCATAATAAATACCTTCTATGTGTTTTCCTTAATAAATCTTAAATACAAATCACTAGATCCATTTTGCAAACATTTTTATGACTTGATATAAGTTTTCCTAGTTAATTTATTTTAAAAGTTGTTTCAAATGACTACGCAAGAATAAGTAAGTTGTTAGGCCAGGTTCACAGTCACTTCTCCAACATTAGGACTTGGCATTTCCAAATGAGTAAGATACATTGATCTTGTGGTAATGACCATGAGAATGAGGTCACATCTTCTGTATATTCACAGGAATCATAATTCATCTAGCTAAGTGTCTGCAGTATTAAAGTGCTCAAGAAACACTTGCTGAATGAATGCATGCATTAATGCATTAATGAATATATTGGACCATATGTCCTAGTTTTGATATCTCAATACATTAAGTGGTCTGGAGTATTTTTTAAATTGTTCATCACAAGGAATAGGTGAGTCATCATATGAGGACCCTGGCCAAGCCCACGGGGCTGAATATCCAGGAATCACTTCTGAGGCTATTTATTTCACTTGAGGCAACCCAGCACAGGAAGAAACACAAAAGGGCCTCTGAGAAAACTCCTTTAAAAAGAACCAAGAGTCAAACTGGAAGGCCAGCAACAAGCATCAAGTTCAAAGGTGGGTTGCCTTGGTCACCTGTGGGATTGGCCTCTTGGCGCTATTTAGGGGTACTGCCTCTTGCTATTTACATGGTTCCATGGAAGCTGGTATGTGTTTCAATGACTCTGACCTCACCCCAATACCAAGGCATAGTTGATTTGTTTATGGTGGACACATGAGTCAAGAAACAAGTGAATCCTTTTCAAGGGAATTGGGACAAAATAGAATGTGAGATACATTTCTTTGTTGGAATTTGTAGTTTTAAGAGTAAGGCCTAGAGCCTGAGGATGTGCAAATATTCTGCCAAGGGTAATATTATATAAGGGGATTTTTAAAAGAAAGTGTGTGTAATGTTTGCTTCTTGTAAAGGTCCAAATTAATTCCCAAGTTATTTATTTAGGGAAGGATGTAAAAGTTTCAGTATACTAAAATATGTCAATCAAAAGTATTTTCTAACACTATCCCTTTATGTTCTTCTCAACTAAAACTATGTAATAATTTGAGTCTTCCTTCACAGGTTTCTTGGGATTCTGCTTAGTGAGCTTATTCTCCTTAAACTGTTTTAGAGATTTAATCAGAATTCAATTAAAATGCCTTTACATCAACCCCTGTTTCAGAAGGTGAGGGGTAGGCAAAAAAAGATCTCTTACCGTTCAATTTTATGGATATGTTCCCAACACAGCGTCTCCTTCATCAACTATCTCTTTCTTTCATACTCAAGGTGATTAACAGAGATGTTAGCTCTGGTGAATTGTGTTATTTTTTTTAACTGTTTAACCATTTAATTAATTTTTGTGTGTGTGTTATTTTGTTTACCTTACAGTAAGTTCAGGGGTACAAATGCAGGTTTGTTATATGGGTAAACTTGTGTCATGGGGGTTTGTTATACAGATTATTTCATCACCCATGTATTAAGCCTAGTACCCAGTGGTTATTTTTCCTGATCCTCTCCCTCCTCCCACCCTCCTCCCTCTGATAGGCCCCAGTGTATGTTTGTCCCCCATGTGTTCTCATTTAGCTTCCATTTATAAGGGAGAACATGCAGTATCTGGTTTTCTGTTCCTGCATTAGTTTGCAAAGTATAATGGCCTCCATCTCCATCCATGTCTTCACTGGTGACTCCACGAGGCCCTTGTCCACTAGGCTTCTTCTTGTTAGTCCTCCATATAAGAGCACTATTCCTTCTGCTCCTTGGCTGTCAAACTTGTCATCACTTGCTTTAGTCAATGGAATGTGAGCATATGTGATGTATGCCATGTCTGAACAGAAATGTTATAAACAATTGTGAGATTCAGTCATTGTTCCCTTCCCTCTGCTATGAGAATGGCGTACTCCCACTATGGGCTTCTCCTTTAGCCTGGAACTTACGACAGAGAAGACACAGAGAGCAGAGACAGTGGACATTCAGGCAACATTTAATAGGAACAAGAAATAAACCTCGTTACGGTAAGTTACTGATATTTTGGGGCTGTTTGTTACTCTAGCATAACCTAGAGAAAATTGACCCTACAACAGCCAATGGCTCTTTTTCCCTTCTTACTTGACGCAGTGATACAGGACCTTCTATTCTTTGGTAGAGAGAAGACAAAATAGCTACATGTGAAAATTCTCAAGATACCATGCAAGATAGAAAGACTACAGAGCATCCTGTGCTTTTGTCTCATTTCCTTGTTATAAGTTATATAAATTCTTTCCTGGGGAAAACATGGATTAAGCCTTGCTGTATCATACCCTCTTAATGACAGCTTACGAATTCCATATGTTCAAAAAAATAAGACAAAGTCATGTGACAAATAGTTCAAATCTCTCTGAGTCTGATTAGGCAGGAATGACCAAGAGACCATAGCATATTTCACATCTCAATTTCTTCTTGTTGATTGTGAACAGACGGGAGCTATGCTATTTAAGGAAAAGTAGATTTTGGCATTTGGCCATTATCCAAAGCAAACTGAAAGAGGGGGCAGTATTCATCTGGCTCAGTAACAGAAGACAACTAAAAATAGGCACCCAGCCCAAAGCCAGCCAGGCTGTGAGTTGCTAGGCAAGAATGCTTTTTCCACAGCAGTCTAGGGTCCTCCATTCACAAGTTTTCCATTGGCTATAAATCTGTCTAAGATATTCATTTCATTGCTGTGTTTGATTAACATCCACCTCTATGGCCTCTTCATTTTATATTAATTTGAGATACAATTTAAGATAACGTACAAACTGAAGCCAGTCTGGTTTTTCTCAACCTGTTGAGACTAAGTGTTATACTCTTAGCTTTCAGAAGTTTCTGCCAAATGCTACTATTAATATTTCATTCTGAAAAGCAACCTTTTCCTCTAGCTACAAAAGTTACACTATAACCTTAAAGGTGTGGTCCTCTGAGTGTTACTGATATTAACATTAGATGCATTAATTGAGTTGCCATTTATTATTGAGCAATTGCTAGAATTGCTGTGTTTTTCTACAGACAGAGGAGTAGTTGAATATACAATATTAGTCTCTTAGAACAAGGCCATATTTCTCTGTCTATGCTGCATTGACCATGATTTGAGACTCCCAGCCAGAGAAGTAAAACAACTGAGAACTAGTGTATATATAAGCATAGTGCTGGTAAATGGGACAGGTTATGGGAAGAACAAAAATGAACTAGAACTCCTGAAACTCACAAGTGGCTATTATACCATTCTCAGCAGACCTCACTTCTTTATACATATTTGAAATGCTGTTGATAAAATTATACCTTAAAATTAAATAAACAGGCTGAATACAATGGCTTATGCCTGTAATCCCAGCACTCTGGGAAACCGAGGATTGCTTGAGTCGAGGAGTCCGAGACTAGTCTGGGCAACATATTGAGATCCCATCTCTGTTTTAATAAATTTAAAAAAATTAAAATGATATAAACAAACTACAAAAACATGATACAACATGGAAGAAACACACAAAATTAATATTGAACAAAGGAGACCAGATACAAAAGAATACCGGGTGTATAATAGCATTTGTGAAGTTCAAAACCACATAAAAGTAATCTGTAGAAGTCTGATTGTCTTTGCAGAGAAAAGAGATGCTGGAAATTGGGATGAACATGAGGAAGCCTTCAGGGTTAGTAGTCATATTTTATTTCTTGACCCAAGTGGTAGTTACACAGATGTGTTCCATCCATGATGCTTCCTCAAAGTGTATACTTAAAATTTTTGCACTTTTCTACAGACATGTTACGCTTTAATAAAAAAGGGGAAAAATCATACTCCGTAACTAAAGGCACAATCTTGGGTGGCAATGTATTATTAGCTATGTAGCTATTATCAGTTCTTCTTTATATATGAACTTGTGAACTACATGTCATGATTTATTTTGAAACACTGCATTGTACTTCTGTAAGTCCATTAAACCATATTTTATTCTTTTGCTAGCTCTTTCTAAGCAATTAACAACCTCTGTCTCTTGAACATGGGCAAAGTCTGACCTACAATTAAATGTGGACTGACTCACACGTTTCAAAACACATTAAGGCAATGCTCATTGATTTCCATAATCTCATTGCCCCTGAAGCTAAGCCTACTCGTTCTTATGTGTTCCAGTCATAGAGAACATTTACGTCAATTTGACCTAGTTCTTTATTTCATGGAATTTTTAAAGATTAGATAGCTCCAGTGAAAACCAGGTAAATTTCATATCCCGAGATGATTTAGCTCCATGTAGATTTCTTTTCTTCTTCTTCTTCTTATTTATTATTATTTTTTGAAACGGAGTCTTGCTCTGTTGCCCAGACAAGACTGGAGTACAATGGCATCATCTGGGCTCACTGCAACCTCTGCCTCCAGGGTTCAAACAATTCTTCTGCCTCAGCCTCCCAAGTAGCTGGGACTACAGGTGCGTGCCACCACACCCAGCTAATTTTTTGTATTTTTAGTAGAGAAAGGGTTTCACCGTGTTAGCCAGAATGGTCTTGTTCTCCTGACCTTGTGATTCGCCTGTCTTGGCCTCCCAAAGTGTTGGGATTACAGGCGTGAGTTACAGCGCCTGGTCCCATGTAGATTTCTTAACACAGTTCAGTTATCTGCTGGATACACTTCAGGATCTTTTTGTTTTTGTTTTTGTTTTTGTTTTTGAAACCTGCTTCTTTATCTTGGATTTTTAACATAACACACCGTATCTATATGCACTCTGAGCTCTTAAAACCTCTGAAACTTTACCTGCAAAAGGTGGTCCCAACAACGCAGAGATGCCATTAGCACAGATGATGATGCCGTAGGAATTTGCTAAATGTTCAATGCCAACCAAGTCTTCAGCCACTATGGGCATTAGAGAGAAATAACTGCTGGAAAACCCTATCAGTGCGCAGATGACCACCAGGCCAGCATAAGTGTGCACCAATAGCAGAATTAAAAATGCTGAGGAGGCCGGCTGCGGTGGCTCACACCTGTAAATCCAGCACTTTGGGAAGACGAGGCGGGCGGATCACAAGATCAGATCAAGACCATCCTGGCTAACATGGTGAAACCGCGTCTCTACTAAACATACAAAAACAAAATTAGCTGGATGAGGTGGCGGGCGCCTGTAGTCCCAGCTACTCAGGAGGCTGAGGTGGGAGAATGGCGTGAACACAGAGTCAGAGCTTACAGTGAGCTGAGATCGTGCCACTGCATGGCAGCCTGGGCGACAGCACGAGACTCCGTCCCAAAAAAAAAAAAAAAAAAAAAAAATCAAAAACAACAAAACAAAACAAAAATACTGAGGACAAGACTGAAGTTGGCCAACAGGAAGACATTCCAAACACTGATGCAAGGTAAGTCAGCTATGACGCCCAGGATCACTTTTCCAAAAATGTGAACTACTGCTATAATTGAAGTCAGAGGGAAAACGTCGCTTGCTCCAATAAGTTACACAAACTGACGATTTCTGGGAGATGAATAAAGGAGATGACAAAGCTGCTGTATGCAAACGAAGCCCAGAAAATAAAGGCTACAAACATTCGATTTGTAAACAGAGAGGCTGTCCCAAAATAGCCTGAGTACCAATCCTCAGAGTCCTTCTTGACTCTCATGGTGAGCCAGCTGACATTCTTCAGAACCGGAGAGAGCCCATGATCCGGCCTGATGGGGCACTCCTGGGCTTGCAGGTCACAGAGGGTCTCCTTGTTCCCAGACCCACCGTCCTTCTCTTCTGTTCTTCCCTGCTGTCCATTTGACATCACATATTCCGTGGAGTGCGCAGGCAGGATGCGCAGATCTTTCTCTCCTGGATCGTTTGGGTTTTTCCCAGAAGGAAGGGGCCTCATGAGGGTCCCACAAACACAGGTTTAAGGAAACCGTGCCTTGGATCAACATGGCATTCCTCCAGCCGTACTCTGCGCACAAGTACTTCAGTAGCACAGTCATTAGGAACATACCGAATCTGGTCCCCTTAGTGCTGAGGCCCTGGACCAGGGCGAGTCTCTTCTGGAAATACCTGCCCACAATGACCACCGCTGACAGGCCATCCCGCTGCCCAGGCCAGCTGCCGCGCCAAAAGTAATGAAGAGATAATGCACATTTGCAGCGTAGGCACTCAACACCCAGCCCAGGGAGTTGACGAGCCCTCCAATGATTGCAGTCCGGAGGCACCCACAGGTGTTAATGAACAAGCTGATGAAAGGGCTGCCCGAGGCTCGCTGGGCTGCGGACTCACTCGGCTCCACGCCCAGATCCTCAAACTTGCTTTTCTGCTTGGAGCCCCCTGAGCTGCTAGGTGTAGAGATTTGTTGCAATGTCGCCTATCATCCTGGAGATGTGGGTGCCTGCGGCTCAGCTCTCCAGCGGGCTCGGTGCGCTGGGTGAGGGGCTCCCGTGCTCTTCTGCCGCTCGCTGCCAGGCCAGGTGAGAGTTTGGTGGAGCTGAAAGTTGGACGCCTCACTCCAGGTGGTTTTAAAAAGGGAGCGTTTGGAGGCGCCCAAACCTAACCTGGGCTTCCTTCCAATCGGAGCAATTTCCAATCTTCCTGCTCGTTCTTTTCTATACCGGCTAATTCTGGTTTGGCAGGAGGAAAAAAAAGTGCAGTCACCTCACATGCACACTCTTGTTGCCAGTTGAAGTTTATTGATTTGGCTGAGGTTCCCCTAAGGCACTGCATATTTATCACTGGAGGAAAGGTCCTGAAACTAAATCCAGAATGCAGGTGAGACTGGCAGTAGCCTCCATTTCTCTGAGATGGGAGAGAAGGGATGAAACAGACCCTCACTGCAATATTTTTGGCCAAAGAGGACTCAATGTAACTCAGTGTCCCTTATTTTTTTTCTCTCTCTCTTTTAGAGACAAGGGTTTCACTGTGTTGCCAGGCTGGTCTTGAACACTTGGGGTCAAGTGATCCTCTGGCCTTGGCCTTCCAAAGTGCTGGGATCACAAGCTGAGCCACTGTGCCTGGCCAGTCCCTCATTCTTGGTCCCACTCTGGGTTCCACCTCTCCCTGCTCTTTCTGCATGTTCATTACCTACCTTCATGGGCACCAGGCACAACTTTCATCTCAATGCCTCCCTACCTCATTCCCAGCAGGGAACACAACACAATGCTTTACCTTGAACAATTTTCTGTATTATTGACGTGAATGCACGAGTTGATGAAGCCTGTGCTGTTTTACCCCTCCTGAAGGTTTTGTAGTGGTTCTCTACTGCTGTTGTAATAAATCACCACAGTAATAGCAGAGGAAAACCACACAAATTCACTATTTTACAGTGCTGGAGGTTGGAAGTTTGAAATGGGTCATACTGGGCTAAGATCGTGGTGTTGGCACCTTCAAGGCTGTGTACCTTCTTGTGGCTCTAGGAGAGAGCCACCGGTTTCTGCAGTCCACGCACATTCCTTGGCTGGTGGCTCTTACTCCATCTTCAAAGCCAGCACTGCTGTGTCATTCTGTCTTCTTTCCATACTCACATTGCCGTGTCTCCTCTCCCAGACTATTATTCTTAAAACATCTAGGTACTTCCCATTTATTATTTATTTACTTATTTTTGAGGCATTTTCTTACTCTGTTGCCCAGGCTGGAGTGCAGTAGTATGATCACAGCTCACTGCAACTCCTGCCTCCTGGGTTCAAGGGATCCTTCTACCTCAGCCTCCCAAGTAGCTGGGACCACAAGTGTACACTAACACACCTGGCTAATTTTTGTATTTTTGGTAGAGAGAGGGTTCACCATATTGGTCAGGCTGGTCTTGAATTCCTGACCTTGAATGATTTGCCTGCCTCGGCCTCCCAAAGTGCTGGGATTACAGGCATGAGCCACTGCGTCTGGCCCCATTTGTGATTGCAATTATATTAGACTGATTATTTACCTGACTTGAGATTATTTTAAAGTGGAATTCATTTTGAATTCACTATCACTCAGGGTACTAGCAAATTCTTACTAAATCTTATGTCTGTTAATAGAAACATTTAATTTATAGTTAGGCACAGTTGGACGAGATCTAGTATGCTTTATAATTCTCTCCTCATATTAGGCACCTTGAGGTTGACTTAGGTGCCATACACACCAATTAACATTAACATTTGTTTTTCCTCATAGATTCACTTACCCAGTAACTATAGCACTTCTATAAAGCTCAGTTTCCACCTATATATGCTGTGCAGGTATGTGATTAGACGTAATTCACATTAAAACCCATAGTTGGTTTCTGGCATGGGTGCTGAGTTTTCTTCATTTCTCCAGAAATCCTCATTAGTAGTTTCCAGATATGCTTTAAAGAGGAATGGGTTTTCTTTCCACGTCCTATAATTATTTGTAGCCAGGGAGATTTGGGTCAATTAAGTCATAATGACAGCCATGATCATAGTAGCTTATCACTATAAGGAACAGGATTGGGGATCCATATTAGAAAAGTTAACTTTTTGTCAAGTAAAATTTCTTAATATCCAGTAATTTGGAGGCATAAAATTATATTTTTCTTGGGCTCTAAAGCATTACTTCTTTTTGTATAATTAAGCTATTACATGTCTTCTGTATGGTGAAAGGAAATTTTCATTTTTACTTAATATTTTTGATGAATCGAAAGTCATGAGTCCTTGATTTAGTTTAATCAATAAGACATTTTATGTGTTTGATTATTGTTTTTAATGAAAGTTTTGTTTCAATTTCTATGAGTTTTTTTTTTTTTTGTATAAATGTACTAAATACGTAAGCTTCACTTTTACTTTCTCCTCTTGGGCTTCAACAAAGAAATGTTTGAGTCTTATAGAATAGTACCTCCATGGTTATGACAAAATATACCTGGAGTTGGGGGAGAGGGGATTATAGATCAAATTTATTTCCTTCACTTAATTTTTTTATATTCCTTGGTCATATCTGGTAGGAGGCAAGTGACAGAGATAGCATCATATAGGAAGGATCTATAAGACAGGCCACCAAAGAAAGGTTCTATTAATAGACTCAAACCTGCTAACATTTTAGAGTGGGGAGAATTTTAATCCATTCCATAGTCCCATTACATCCATTGCTTGAAGGTGAGAACAAATAGAAGTTTCATTTTATATATATTCATATTATGAACCCATTCATAGACAATAGTAGTTGTGAAGTTTATTTCTTAAGCACATATATTGGGATCAGAGATTCTGTGTATTTGAACAACATTCTGCACAAGACTACACACTGTTGATACTGCCTTGCTGCCTTAACTAGAAAAGTGTTCCTATAACCTGAATGAGAATAATATATATGTACACATTTGTTTTTATGTGGAAGGCCTAATATGTCCCAGCAATGGACATACAAGTATTGTTATATGTATGAAAAGATAATCTCACTCATAATGAGAGAAATGCATTACAGCCAATCTGAGATCCTATTTTTTAATATATAAGACTAGTGATATCAAAACTTTTAATAACATTATGTTAAAGATGGAGGGAATACAAATTCTTACAACTTCTATGGAATGTAATTTGGCAATGGTTATCAAAATGACAGTGCATTTGTACTATGGCCCACATTTCCCTTTCTAGGAATTTATTTTACAGATGTACTTGCACTATGTAAAATGATGTATATAGAAGAATATTCATTGAAGCATTATAACTGTAATAACAAAAGACCAGGCCAGGTGCAGTGGCTCATGCCTGTAATCCCAACATTTTGGGAGGCCGAGGCCAGTGGATCACCTGAGGTCAAGAGTTTGAGACTAGCCTGGCTGACATGGTGAAACCTTGTCTCTACTGAAAATACCAAAACTAGCCAAGCGTGGTGGCAGGCGCCTGTAATCCCAGCTCCTTGGGGGGCTGAGGCAGGAGAATCACTTGAACCCAGGAGGCGGAGATTGCAGTCAGCCGAGATTGCACCATCGCACTCCTACCTGGGGGACAAGAGCGAGACTTCGTTTTAAAACAAACAAACAAACAAAAAGAAAACAAAAGCAACTTAAATATCAATCAATATGAAAGAAATTAAATATAGAAAAGTACATTCATACAGTAGCACCATGAGCAGTCATTTAAAAATAATAGAGACACTTTTTATGTATTGAATTGGAATGTTTTTTCAGATACATATGTTGTCAAAGCAAGGTGCTGAACAGTGTCTGTAATATACTACTATTTATGCAAAAAGGTAAGAATAATGAGTGTTTGCTTGTATAACACAAGTATAGTGTTAAGCATAACAAATCTCTGGTGGAATACGTGAGAAACTGATAAGGGTGGTGTCCCTGAAGAAGAGTAAATGAGTGACTGGGGAACAAACAGGGATAGAAGGATGCATTTTCATTATCTGTTCTTTTATTTGTTTTGAATTTTAAAATGTATGAATAAATTACCTACTCAAAAATTAAACACAGGAAAATAAAGACAAGAATTTATTTTCCTGATCAGTGATCTCCTTCTGTTAATATTTAAAATATCATCCTCATATTAGACACTATTTCAGATCCGGAACAATTGCAGTTGGCACAAACTCATTTAACTTCCAACCGTCCACAGTGAATATGCAGGAACTGTCTTCATATTCAACTAGTTGGTGATTTAAGAGCTAGTAAGTTGGATGGATTACCCAGTTCCTCTCACTCTCAACCCCCATCTGTGATTTCAATCCCTTCTTCTCAGTCATGGTACAGTTTCCTATTTATAATTGTGGTGAGGTGGGGATAATTCCAGAAGTTTCTGTTTCATGTCCTATTATCAACCCTGCTTGGTATCTGCATTTCAAATTCAAGCCACAGCTCCTCCTTTCTGCCATGTTACTCTAAATACACACTACAGTGGAGGTAAATTTACCCCAGGGGCTATCTTTAGTCCTCTAACAACAAAAAATATATCACAATTCATAAACTGGATCCTTGCTTGTCCAACTCTGTTGTTGGTCCAAGAAGCCCTCCTTATGACCACGGAATTAGTGCTTCCTCTGAACCTACATCTGAAAGCCCCTAAGATGATTATATTTATATATTTTCCCCAAAATACCTGGGCTCAGGCATAGGACCATCTTTCTGGAAAGACCTGATATTGTATATGGAGAGAATATACATATTTATTCTTCTTCTTAGACTGGGCTATTTATCCTTCCCCTTAGACCAATGAGTCCAGAGAGGATAAATTGAAATTAGTTTTCCTTAGCATTACCCCTTAAAGTTGTAAAGGAGTACTAATACGTCAATTATTAAACCATTTTTCTCTTTGCTAGTTATACATACATGTGGTATAGAAGAATACATAATGTGAAGCTTTAATTCAGGCTCATGAAGCACATTTTTAACCCATACCAGGTACACAAGAATTCTGTGGATTTTCCCTTTATTTTAATATAGATACGATACTTTCAAATTCTGCCCACTTAAAACCTTCCATAGACTTATTCCAATGGAACGAGAAGGAAGTATCCTATTCTTGCCTGACTGATTCCTTTAGCCAACATTATTTGTAAATCTCTGACAAGAGCTAGTTCACAAAAGCACAGTGCATTTGTTTCACGCACTGCTACTCCACGTCTGAGCTGTGCCTGTGTGTCGGCTGCTCAGTGGGTGGGTGGGGCAGGCCAGCTTGGATATTGCTGTTCTTTTTTTTTCTTTTTTAACTTTAAGTTCTGGGATACATGTGCAGAATGTGCAAGTTTGTTACATAGGTATACATGTGTCATGGTGGTTTGCTATACCTATCAACCTGTCATCTAGGTTTTAAGCCCCACATGCATTAGGTTTTTGTCCTACTGCTCTCCCTCCCCTTGCCCCCCACCCCCAGACAAGCCCTAGTATGTGATGTTCCCCTTCCTCTGTCCATGTGTTCTCATTGTTCAACTCCCACTTATGAGTGAGAACAGGCAGTGTTTGGTTTTCTGTTTCCGTGTTAGTTTGCTGAGAATGATGGTTTCCAGCTTCATCGGATATTGCTGTTCTTAATGCATGCAGTTGGCCCCTTGTTCTCAGAGACAAATGCATTTTCAAGTTTCCATTGGTTTTTTATTTTTCCTTATTAAACTCAGCTACTAGAGTTACAATTTCCCGTCTACTTGAGTTGTTTTACTTATATCAGAGTACTCTTTAGAAACCTTCCCTATTATCTTGTTGTTGGCCCTATTATTGAAGTTAATAATCCTGCAGCCTCAAAAATATCTTTCGCCTATGTGGACAGAGGGAGGAGAGGAACCTAGAGGAGATCTGCTTAGCTGCCCATGCATTCCCTTGGCCTATCACAGCACTCCTTTAAGGTAACTGCTGCCATTTAGTCATATTCCTTCACTGTCCACGAGTCTTTTTTCTCACTAAGTTTTCTGCTTACACCTTAGTGTTTATACTCTTTGTCCTTGACTATGGCTTGCCTTCCTGTTCAGTTTCAGCAAGTTTGACCTTGGCCATGATTAAATGAAAGACAAGTACACAGAAGGATGTGTCCTGATCCCACCAGTCTCTGAGGCATAAGCTGTGGTAGGAAAATTCTGAAAATCCATAAAGTTTTCAGTAGAATCATGTCAATTCTCTTTTTCTTTTTCTCTTTGTCACAGGCTGGAATGCTGTGGAATGGTCATGGCTCACTGCAGCCTTAACCTCCCAGACTCAAGTGATCCTCCCCGCTCAGCCTCCTGAGTAGTGAGTAGCTGAGATCACAGGTGCATGCCATCATGTCCTGCTAATTTTGTTGCTGTCGTCGAGACAGGGGTCTTACTATTTTGCCTAAGCTGGTCTCAAACTCCTGGGCTCAAGTGATCCTCCTGGCTTGGCCTCCCAAAGTGCTGGGATTACAGGCACGAGCCACTGTACCCAGCCAATCACGTACAGTTTCTTTCTTTCCCCAAATATGAGATTGAGGTCCCTGAGTTTGGGAATATTTTGAAATATATCTTTATCCCTAGCATCTAGCCCAGTGCTTGACACATAGCAGGGACTTTGTAAATGTTTACAGAGGAATGAATTTGTTTCCTTTGTTCTTTCTATTCATGTACTTGTTAGGCCAGCATGATTTCTCTTCAGAAATCAGGTTGTCTTAGGTTAGAAAGTGTAATGTGTACAGTGGCCCAGCCTCTGAAATGACTCATTGGCTGTAATTTCCATAGTTTCCTGTGGGACTCTTCTCATGTTCAAGGTCTCATTGGGAAACTCTCATCCTCCATCATCCTTGTACTCATAAAAAAAGGCTTTTCCATTTGGACTAACAGTTCAACAATTTCATCCTTGGGTTAATTTAAAAATTTCAGTAACTACCACCTGGTCTCACAGATCTAATACATTTAGTTAGCTTATAATTTTCAGAATGCCTGAACATTTGCCAGTGTTTGCTCAAGTACATTCAACCTGTACACTTTGAAAGCCAATTTGGGAGTGTGAAAACTTTCAATAAGTTTCTCTTTAAAAATGTTGACAGATAATTTATTTGTTCTCTCTGCTATCTGTTCTTTTTCTTTAATATGCCCTGTGTATCATGATCATCAAAGTGATTGCTCTCTGTATTTAAAGAAATACTTTTCACATTAGGAACAAAGGCCTTGTAATCTTCATCTTTATATGCCATGCCTGCTATTTTCTTTTTCTTTCTTTTTTTTTTTTTCTTTTTGGAGACAGAGTCTTGCTGTGTTGCCCAGGCTGGAGTGCAGTGGCATAATCTGACTCACTGTAACCTCCCCCTCCTAGGCTCAAGCAATCCTCCCACCTTAGCCTCCCAAGTACCTGGGACTCCAGAGGAGTGCCACTATACCTGGTAAATTTTGTATTTTTGCAGAGATAGGGTTTTGCCATGTGGCCTAGGCTGGTCTTGAACTTCTAGGCTCAAGCGATCCACCTGCCTCAGCCTCCTAAAGTTCTGGGATTATAGGCATGAGCCACTGTGCCCAGGCTACCTGCTACATTCTAATGTGCTAAAATTCTTTTTACTTTGCCTATATTGATACTTCTTGAAAAAATAAAAGGGAATATATTCAGGATAGTTCCTTTTAATTTTCCAGCTAAGGATACCAGGTTTTTCTTGTTTAAGTATCTAATAATCTTGATAGTATATTTAATCTCAAAGTTTTAATCAGCTATCTTGAGGAACTTTCTAGAATCTGTGTAGATTAATGGATTTTATATAGTTTCCATAAAAATATCCAAACTTTATTTCCTCATTCATTAAAAAATGCCTACTTATAGAAAAATATACTAATATAGTATAATGGATTTCAGCAAGACTTGTGACAAGATGTTTGATGGTATAAATACACTCAAATACAGCAGCATTGGGATAGGTGATTATATAAGCGGATAAGTTTGAGGAGTTGGAAAAAAAAATCCCTAAGTGCTTTGAACATAGCACACATGAAATAATTGAAGGATTGGGTCATCTTTAAGGAAGGCATCTGGAGTCAGGACACAGGGCTCTGCAACTGACATTGTACTAATCAAACAAGAGTTTGGGTAACTAATGTAATCTTGGGTCTCACAAATGGTAACATAAAAATAAAAAGAATCAGACCATGTTCTTATCATATCTGTGGAGTACCCTTCCTTCTGGATGCCAGTACATATTTTTTCTAATTTAAAAAGGACACTGTCAAAGCATAGTATGTTACGGTACACATTACTAAATGACAACTACTTTGAAAACAAGATGAAGTGGCCAAAATGGGAACATGGACAATAACTTCAAATATTTGTGTGATATTACATGACATAGGGATTTATCTAACTTAACTCTGGAAAAAAATACCTAGGGTCAATAATGAGAATTTAAGAGGCTGCCAGGTTCAGTTCCATATAAAAAGTGTTTTAAAGAGTATTCCAACAAAATAGTGATTTAGCTTTGTGAGATAGTAAGCTCCCTGCTATTAAAGCAGACACTGAATAAAGCTTGTCAGAAATTCCATCCAGTTGGAAGTTAAAATAAATTCATAATTTTCCCCTCCAAATTAAAGATAGCATGATTTTGATGCTTCCTTTTTGATTTATTCCATTTTCCACTACTAAGGAGGTAAGGCTGATGTGAAGTACTGCACTCACTTTCAAAATTCATTCACAGAATCCCCACACTTACCTGACACAGCAATACCAATCACAGAGGTGGCTGGGAGCTAATACTCCCTGGACTCTTGTCTTTAGAGGAAATGTTAATGAACATAGCACATTTGCAAGGACCTGAACCTGAACCTGTGAGAAGGCTGCTGGTTGCCTTCTTTCTTAATCAGCAGATGCAAACATCTACTGCTGGAGGGCCATGTTTTACAACTGATATTTCTAGGGAAGCTGAGGCAGACACTTCTGGTTTGCTGACCCATCTCTATTTCAACACTCTGCTCCCCTACTGCCCTCTGGGTTGTCATGAAATAGAAGCAGAGTCCTGCGCTAAGGTTCCGGGGAAAGCTTTTGCTTTCCTGATGCAGGCATTGCCACTTCCTCCTTCTAAAGGACTTAGTCATGAAAGCTGATGATGGAGCTGCAGCAGCTAATGTACAGCCAGGCATGAGCAAAAGCCCCTGGGGAACTGCAAAGACATCGGCACTGACAACAACTGCCTTGCAAGCACTCAGCGCCCGTTTGTTTAATCATCTCTGCTCAGACATTTCTGTTGCCAGCAGCTGAAAACTTTTGTGACAGAGAGTGATCCTTCATGATTTTCCCCCTTGGGAATGTAATATTTCTAGTCATATGACTGCTTAAGCATCCTGTACAACTAGTTCCTTAAAGTCATCCTCATTTGTAACTGAGAGGTCTGGGGAACATACTGAATGTTTATGGGAATCATAGAATCTTAGTGGTCGGAAAGAATCTTCAGAGTTCATCAATTTTTTAAAAAATTCTCGGAAGTATAGTAATTGTCTTCTATTAAGAACCCAAATAAATGTTGTCTTAGTCCATTTGGGCTATTATGGCAGAAAACCACAATCTGGGTAGCTTATAAACTACAGAAACTTATTTCTCACCCTTCTGGAGGCTGGGAAGTCCATGATGATCAAGACAACAGAAAATTCAGTGTTTATAAAGGACCAATTTTTGGTTTATAGACATAGACTCTGTCCTTACATGGTGTAAGAAGAAAGGGAGCTCTCCTAGGCTCCTTTTGTAAGGGCACTAACCACGCTCATGAGGCCCCTGCCTTCATGACCTAATCCCCTCTAAAGCCTCATCTCCTAACACCAGCACCTTGAGGCTTAGAATTTCAACCTGTGAATTTTGGGGGCACACAAACTTTCAGACTATAGCAAATAGTCATTTATTTATTCATACAGTAATGTACAAAATATTGGATGAGTGGCTACTAGATTGAATGCCTTCACTAAAGGATCTCAATACCATATAAATATATGTGTGTGTGTGTATATATATATATATATATTTTTTTTTTTTTTTTGAGACGGAGTTTTGCTCTTGTTGCCCAGGATGGAGTGCAATGGTGCGATCTTGGCTCACTGCAACATCCACCTCCCAGGTTCAAGTGATTCTCCTGCCTCAGCCTCCCGAGTAGCTAGGATTACAGGCATGTGCCACCATGCCTGGCTAATTTTGTAGCCTTCTTTAAGATGTCGTTTCTTCTCTCAAACTTTCCTGTGGCTATAGTAACATACATCTCTCCCCTTTCTCCTTTGGGCCTAGATGTGGTAGTGGCTCCCTGTGGTTGCACATTGTGGTTGACATTATTATATTTTCTTTTCATGTTGCACTGCCCCCAATAAGTTTCCTTTATCCTAACTTCTAGCCTTAAATATTGCTCCTTTTGAATATATCATCTGTTTCTTGTTGGGTCTCCAGTTGCTGCATTATTAAGTCTCTGTGCCTCAGTTTACTCATGTACATGAGGCTACTAATAGCCACATCAAAGAGATCCTGTGAAACATTAAATGAGATTAGCTCTGAAATACTGCACAATGTCTGGCACATAGTAAGTGTTGCATAAATATAGGACTATATAAATATTAATCAGCACAGTAAAGAGTACATCAAGAGCATTCTTGCCATTTGTACATACTGGCAGAAACTATTTAAATATAAATATAGCCTAACGCGTAGGAGTAGAGAGAACATACAGTAATATTAATGGCTGTGAGTGTAAGAAGAAGCATTGCTTCTCTTAAGATTCTCACTCTCCCCTACCAAGTCCATCTATCTTTTTCTCCCTGGGTGTCTGCTCATTCAAGGATGAGTAATAGGTAATGCTTCACTAGCTGAAAGCAGTGCCACCTTCATTCATTTTATCACCAATTACCTGACTAAATGCAATTTAAAACACATAGCACTACCATTATATATATATATATATATATATATATATATATATGCCTTTTCTTGATTTTTGAAAAGCTGAATGAAATGTTTGTTTGTTTGTACACATTTTAACATGAAGAAAATCCTTATGCACATTCTTGCCAATGTGTAAATTCTTCCCTTAGAATTTGCACATACATCTCTGTATCACTAATGAAATTGTTTCATAGTTAGTTGCTTTCCTATTGCTCTTCTCTGTGTAACTTTTAAACCCACATCACCTTGTAGATTGCCTTTCACACAGTAAGCACTTAATAAATGCTTGCTGAAAGAATGGCACATATAATAAGTCAGTAGGAACTCTTGGTTTTATTTAGGATCCAGAGTAAGACACAGATGGCTCGGCAGATGGCATGTGAGGTCATGCAGTGCCCTCCCAGGGAGCCTGAAATTATTCACCAAAAGCCATTGCGTCACCACTGTGACCAGCTTGAGCACTCCTGTGAATCTGAGCAGACACATTAGCTAGCAATAGAATGATTAATAAGGGAGAATTCTATATCAGACTCCCTGTTGAGAAAAGACAATATACAGAACTGAGAGAAATAATGGCCTGAGGACACCAGCATAGGTCAATGAGAGACATATCTTAAGTTGAACCATGATCAGGGTCAAGCACACAAGAAATGATGTAGCATTTTTTTCCTCTTAACTGAGATCTTTTGGAGTTAGATGTTGAACATGTTAAAGGAATGGACAAACAAGAAAAGGTAGTTATGATGGATTTAAAGTCATGGTTGAAAACATACCAGCAAATAAATCCAAGGTCTAATGGGAATTGCTTCACTGAGATCACATTGATTTATATTTACTGCAGTCATTATTCAAAAGATATGCAGCAACTCAAGCGATGTAGCTACTTCATACTTCCTGACTGATTTGTCATGGTGCAAAGGAAATACATTTATACTTTTAACCTTCCAAACCTTTATTTCTGATGCAAAGAAAACCTCAATATCGAAAGCTTTACAGTGCATGGAATATGACATATTTCTTTGTGTTGGGCTGCTGTATCGCTGCCTAAAATGCTCTCCTCTTCTCTTTGTCTATCTAAATCCTGAATGAGAAGTCTTCCGTGGCTACACTAAGACCAGCATAATTGCTCCTTCTATGTATTTTTGTGAAAATACCTTTGCACAGTAGATTTTGTCAGTAGCCTGAGGAAATGACATCATCTGGAAACTCACATATAACTAGCTAAAATTGTTTTGATATAGTCTAGTCAATATGTGGTTTCTCTAGTCTTTCATTATTTTTTTCCTAGTATTCATGACAGTACTGGAGGTGCCAAGAGGTTCCTTGGCTCTATTTTACTCTCCCCGTTCCCGTATGAGGCATATACCTTCTGGTGGATGCTTTGGGGTGCTGTACAGAACATGACATGAAGAACTTACTCACCTAGATTTTTAGAGTAATGGCAGGCAGCATCAGCTGTCAACCCCATTTGGAGGTGGCCTCAGCTGAAGAGAGCACCCTTAGCAAATTTGGTGGGGAGATAGTTTTTCTACCCATCTGAGGCTGCTGTGAAGGGTTATTATTTCTTTGGGACCTCCCTTGGAGTTGGCTGAGGCTTTAGCTGAGGCTTCATTGTTGCTTCACTTTTTCCTCCGCCCAATCTGCTTTCTTTCTGCAGGTACTGACTCCAACAGCACTCCCTAAACCTCCTGAAGGCAAATTTCTGTCTGAGAATCTGCTTCTCAGGGAGTCCAATTCATGAGAGGTGGTGGCAGTAGTGGACCAAGAGAGCACACGCACGGATAGCATTTGGAGCCAGATCACACAGCTGCCTGGCAGGCAGTAAGGACCCCATCACTGGTAGCAGGTACGGCACAGAGAGCCCCAGCACAAGATAACAAACAGTATAAACTGCAGAGAACAAGGATGACAGATAGAAGGAAATGCACTGGATGGTATGATGTTTCCAGTGTTTGAGCAATATGGGAAAAACAGTAACTGTAAGGAGGATAGAGTTGGGAGGCTCTTGTTAAGCTTGAT
Source organism: Macaca thibetana thibetana (assembly GCF_024542745.1). Taxonomy (NCBI): domain Eukaryota; kingdom Metazoa; phylum Chordata; class Mammalia; order Primates; family Cercopithecidae; genus Macaca; species Macaca thibetana. The sequence continues at coordinate 38,979,401 of NC_065585.1, forward strand.
TGATGCTCTGGAAAAATACCACAAAAAGATGAATTATAGCCTTCGTTCAAAAGCTAAGCTTGAAAGCCAGAGGGCCTCCTTTGTAGCATAAAAGAGACTAATCTCCTGCAGCAGGAGGGGAGAGAAACTGAGGGCCAGGCCCAGGATCAAAGAATAGTTGAACCCCACAAAATGTCTAAATCCTAACATGGCAGGTCTGCTATGCCAAGATGAGGGCTCTGATTGAAATAAAATGGGAACTTGACCCTAAAAATCTCGAATCCCTAGATCCTCTTGAGTCCTCTGAACTTTCAAAAAGGCTTACTTTTCCTAACTTTCCTAACTTTTCCTATGTAGGTACCTCCCTCGATTTGAGAATGATGTGGAGGCCTCCCCCTCCCAAGACAATATATGTTCACTCATTTCCCTAGGATCTACCCTCAACTCCCTTCTCTCCACCAGCACAACAACTAGGACTGAGTTATAACCTCATCTAGTAATATGCTGGGCTTGACAAGTAAGGAAAGATCCTGCTATTGCGTGCCTGGAGGAGTTGGGAGGTTCATATGGTCTTGGATCTGGCAGGTGCTTGATCAGGTTGGGCATGACATGATGGTTGGATAGAGGAGAATGTATTTAAATCTCGCTTAGGATGTGTGACTTAACACCCTGAGAAAGACTTGGGGAGATGGTGAGGATAAGCAGAAAGTGATAGATGACACATAGGGAAGAAATGCCAGAATTTCCTTGACATATAGTGTAAGAAGAGATTAAAAGGCTCAGAGATGTGAACATGGTAGGATGAATGCCCTATGAATATATTATGCAAGGCTAGAAGTTCCATTAGGTGACTATGTGCCATAGAAAAGCCCAGAGGATACGTCACTCACCAAAGTGATGGAGAATGTACTGGGCAAGAGGTATCAACATCAGTACAGCATTCAAGATGGCCATCCTCAGTAGGCTAGGGCTAATGGTGAGACTTGCCAGTACAAAACTGGCTCACTAGTGCAGTGGGGATGCAAAGACCCCTGAGACAACAGAGTCCGTTGGCAGCACTTAATGCAAAGTCAGGTAGACACATTTCAATGAATGGCAAATTTGGAAAGGGGACAAGGTGTGGCCTGACTCTCAGAGAGTTATGAAAATAGTTGACAGGACTTGGTTTCCTTAGTCACCTGGTAACTAGTAAAAGTACTACTAAAACCGTGTAATTTAAAGAAATCACAAATGAATGATTGGGCAGTTGAGGGCAGTTGCCCTCCACAAAAGTTACAGTCTCATGCATAGATCTGAGGTAGTGTTAGACCTGGGATCTACTGACTGAATGAAAGGTCTGACCCCAGGAGGAAGGACCCTGAAACACCACAGCAAGTGCACGTGTTGTGATCCCTCAGGTTTTCCCTTGTCCATAGCTTTAAACCACCAAGTTTTGGAATGGATGGTTATACTGCAATTGTTATCAGATACAGCTACTCTGATAATTTTGTGCCTGAGCCCACCAAGCAAACACTGGGGCAACTGGGGAAGGATCCAGAGTGATTCAACTTTCTCCTAATTGTGAAACACCTTTTCCAGAGTGGAGGCTTTTGGTGAGAATTCATGTGATACATACCCATCTTCATAGGCTGGATGTACCCATAACTTTTTCCCAAACTTTGTTTGTCAGAAATCCTCTCTCTTTCCCTACTCCCATCCCCCAAATTCCTGACCATCAAGTCAAACCATTAGATCTTCACAGATTGGTATAGATCTTGATTTTAGGCTACCTCTTTAGAGGCAAAGAGGACAGTGACATCTACTGTCCAAGGTTTTGTCTACTGATTAGACTTTCTTTATCCACTGCTTTTTAAGTCAGAGGATGTAACTCAGGAGCAGTCCACTTCCAACTGACAGTAGCACGCTGAGCAGAGTCATTCATGAACCACATAGCTATGGGTGGAGGAGGAGATGATGTGCCAGGACTATGGACATGGGTCCATGCCTTGAGACAAGGATTTGAGGTTTGAGTGTCTCATCTGCCCTTTCAGCTGACAAGTGCTATTAAAAGCCCTCACCTTATCTTGTCCTGAAGCCATTCAATACCTTATTTGGCCTTGCTGACATGAACCCCCAAAATATTGCCTTTGGTGTGTAGTTCATTCATTCCAAGGGAACTTGGATGGTAATTTCATTAGCTGTTTTGTCATGGTAGGCCATGGGCTACCAATTTCCTATTCTTTAGCTGCTCCCTATCCCTCAGATTTCCTGAAGGTTCTGTGCTACAGCCACTCCTGGTACCATTTTCTATAAAGTCAGAGTTTTTCCCTACCAGCAACTGAAGCTGACTTTGGCTGAATTAAGCTGAAAAATGATATATTGAACAAATATTGGGTAACTTGAAGAATTTTGGCAAAGATAAGGAAGCACCTGGAGAATGGGCAAGTTTAAAAGGTAACTGCACAACCAAAAATAGTAAAGCAAAACAAATAAACAAAATTAGTTCTGAGAAGCAGTCCAGTGAGATGACTAGTAATGCCACCACCAGACAAGAATGCTGCAGCTTGCACCCACGCTATCATGGGCTCAGCCTGTCACCATGGCAACACTGCCAATCCTGCCTCTGGACACTTGATGTTGCTGCTGCTGCTTTTGCAACAGAAAATTCCCTGGAGTCACTGCTTTTTTACATTATTAGCTCCAGACTCCAGATCCATGGCAGGTGCATTTGGTTAACTGAACCTAAATCCACATCTGCACAGTAGCTGTCTCAGGGGCTTGGAAAGCAATGAACTGGCCTTTGTGGGCTTTTTTAGTGAAAGATTGCTCTGATTCCTACCAAAACTCAGGTTCAGAAAATTTCCCAAACATAGAAAAGAGGTTAAGATGTTCGACAAGGAAGAAAAAAAGGCAGATGTCCTCTACATAAGATCCCTCTGATCTTTCTATGCCTGGCCTAGTTTCCCTACTGTATTGTATTATACATTCATCTTCTTCAAGAATCCATTTGTTTTGTAAGATTTGAAATAATCCACTTCCTAAACTTAAACATGTTAGCCTCTAACCTGAACTTCTAACATGTTCTGAAGAATAATAAAGCTGAATAAATAAGAAATTACATTTGTGTTCAGGTGAAGATGTTTGTACAAGGTTCGGAACTCCAAGTTAAATACATTTGCTCTGAGTATGAGAGTTATGTGAGGTCAGTAACTAAAGTCCACAGTCAGTTCTACAGAGTTGGAAATTGGCACTGAAAATGAGTTATGAAGAAGACTTGTGTTAGAGCCATTAGAAATGAAGTCAACAAATTAGATTAATAAAACTGTGGGGGATATTTTTAAGATATTAGAATCTGAACTTAAGGTTTTTCATAAAAGAGTCAGTCATAATGAATAAAACATTTTTACTTTTTGTGAGACAACTTCAATTGAGATGGTTAAATGTAATTTAGCCTATGGCCTCCTTTTCATGCACAGAACTTACTAAATATGGAGAAGAGGCGAAAACTCAAATATATACTTCATGAAAGACAGGAAAGGCAGGTCATTTTACATGTGGCTGATGGCATGGGTGGCTAACAGAAAGGTGCCACAGATGTATCTAAAAAAACCTTCTTTACCTTTCCATTCTACCTTAAGCTGCTGGGTCAACAGAGGCTGTAATCAGGAAATTTTCTTGAGTGGATATAAAAAGTGTGCAGCGGGGTGTCAGCCAAATCTGAAAAGGTCATAGTGCACTTCAGAATCTTTGTAAGAATTGTGTAATAGGTCTGAAATGCAGAAATTATGCAAGTGGATCATTGATGTGCATGACACTATTTAGACTTTCAGAAATCATAGAGTTTCTATGATTGTTTTCCCAAGGCCTACTCACGCAGCCCTTACTAAGCCATCTCCCAATTGTATGTTTTTAGGTTTATGTATTGTCTATTCTGAGATTCTGCCTCTTATCTATCTATCTATCTATCTATCTATCTATCTATCTATCTATCTATCTATCTATCTATCTATCTATCTAATCTAGTTAGCTATCCATCTATCTATCTATCTAACAGATCTATCTTTTATTGAAGAGAAATGAGAACAAAACACAAAAAGACAGAGGAATATAAGAAACTTTTAGGTAACATTTTCCAACTTCAATAACAATCAATTTGTGGTCACTTCCACCAATCCCATGCTATTTTGAAGCAAATGCCTGGCAATATAATTGGATCTGAAAATATTTTATTCAATATCTCTAAAAGTTAATGTTTTTAAAAACAACCACAATGCCATCATCGCAAATAGAATTCACATTTTTTAGTATCATCAATTATCCAGTCAGAATTCTAATTTCCAATGATCTCATATATCTTATAAATATGAGTATTTTTTTTTTCTCAAAAAGTAGAATCGAAATTCAGACAAGATCTGTGCATTATGAGTGGTTGCTGTTTCTTTAATCTTTCTCCATTGGTAAGTTCTTCCTTTATCTCTGTCCTTCTTCTCTCCCTCCTTGAAACTTGTTTGTGGAAGAAACCAGGTCATTTGTCTTATAAATGTCTCCCGCAGTCTGGAGTTGTTAATATTGGAGAACTAAAAATAGTAATGTGTGAGATGTGAGTGTTCACAGTCTTGTGGTCCTGGACCCTAAGAGAAATCTGGCTTTGCCATAATAGCAAAGTGAGGATGGGTAAAAAGGTCCTTCTCATTACAAGCCATGCTTACCCCAGCAGGGTTTGAGGGTAGACAGTGTGATAAGAAATGGAGCAAGTGTGTTTGGATGGAATATTAATTTTGTTGTATTTCTTAGAAGCTTGACATAATGGTTAGCAGCTGGATAGGGTAGAAAACTGTTACAGAAGAGGAGGGACCAACTCTTACAATTCAGTTGTTGAGAGACCTTTTAAGGAGAGTGGGCAAGGGGAGAAAAAAAAGAAGAAAGCTTTGACAAACAGACTTGATTGTGTAGGCCTCTGGATTCCAGGCACAAAATTTAACATTCTCCCATTCATTCCTTCACAAATATCACAAACATACTGCCTTACTACTTCCCCTCTAGCTATGCTTAGTTTTGTTTGCATAGATAAACTATGGACTATTTCTGCTCTAAGCTGGGAAAATATTTGCATGCATCTAATTATTCTACATGTATAGCATTCATCATTTCTTTGGTCTTGAGTGAATCATATTCTGTATTGAGACAGAGTTCTATTTTCCATCCCTACTAAAGCATTCAGGCATGTATCAAATAAAATAATTCCTCCAACATTTCTTTTCTTCTGCTATAGGTTTTCCCTGGATATATTTACCCATTCTGAGTCCTTAAAATATAATTTTTACATTGATGACTTTTGTATTAGCACATATAGCCTGAGCTTCTTATCATCAAGCCTTAAAATCCTGAAAGCTAATTATTAATATGGGATTCAAGTCTTAGTTCCAAATTCATTTTTTTGTCCACTGGAACTCTCATGGTATTAAGACATTTTTTCTATTCAATACAGAGAAGCCTTTGTTTTCTCTATCTTGTGTCGCTAATTTACAGCATTTTAAGCCCTTCATGAAAGTTTCCAAGGTCACTACCAGTTGGGCCTACCATGCTAAGTGAATATGTCTACCTAAATATCTCGCAGTTCTCACATTCTCCATCTCCAAAATGGACGTTCTCATCTTTGCCCTCTATCCATCTCTTCTCACATACAGTGTAACACATTTATTGACTTGTTTATTCTACCAAGCTTGGTGTTTGGTACTTTGAGTAACCAAATGATGCATGCCATAGTTCCCTTTCTTATTATCTTACTCCATGATTTTACTTTCTTATGAAAAAGAGAGAGGGGGAAATCAGTGATAATTGTCTTTGTTTTCTAAAATCCTACATTGTTGGCTATATGTTAATATTTGAAAGGGTATTCATTCTAATTAGTGTAAATTTAAGAAAACACTTAGCTTTTTACTTTCCCAGAGGTAACTTTTTTTTAATTTTGAAAATTTGTTATTTTTAATTATTATGGATACATAATAGTTGTATATATCTGTGGGGTTCCTGTGATGTTTTGATGCAATTATACAATTTGTCATGATCAAATCAGGATAATTGCAGTATATATTACCTCAAGTATTTTTTATTTCTTTTGTTAGAAACATTCCAATTCCACTCTTTCAATTATTTTAAAAAATGTATGTTAAATTACTGTTAACTCTGGAACTATGGTAACCTTTTGTGCTACAAAATACTAGATCTAACTCATGTTATCAAGTTGTATTTTGTATTTTTGTACCCTTTAACCATCACCCCTTCATCCCCCCTTCCCTGCTACCCTTCTCAGCATTTAGCTTCCATCATTCTACTCCCAGAGATAACTTTAGTAAGGAATTGGGATCCATGCCAAATAAATAAAGACAAAATGGCACAATTAAGCATTTTTTTTTTTTGTCAAGATGATAAGCCTGATTGATGGTGAACTTGAAAGCTTTCATGAAGGTTTTAAAGTGACACAATGTTAAATTAGGGACACTAGATAGAGAAAGCAATGGCTCATCTGTATTAAGTTAAAAAATGTCTTAACATAAGAATTCAAGTGGACAAAAAATGAATTCAGAAAGAAGACTTGAATCACATAATTAACTTTCAGGGACTCAGTCTACTTTCTCAACTGATAAAATCTTTCAGGATGACATGCTGTAAAGGTCAGCATTCTGTTACTTCTGAGTAGAAGAAGTTCTTATTCTCTAGTTTCTTAATAAAGATGACTTGCAGAAAATGCCTGAATTATGATTTCTGTGAAACATTCTTCTAACCAGGGGTTAGTGGAAATCATAATGTAAATAAAAATAAAATGAATATGACTAAATAATAAGACTAAGAAGTGAGTGTTCATGATGAAGTTCCCAAGGACACAGAACCTGTCTTTAAGATTAGAAATTTGTAGGGAAAGGTGTCGTATTCACAAGCTCTTCCTATACAAGGCAAATTTTGATAATTTCTGGAAAATACAAACACAGAGCTATGTGAGTTCAAATGAAGGGAGGTCAGATTTAATAGCAGGAATAAGGCAGTATTCATACAAAAGGGACCACTTGAGCTGGGTCTTGAAGGGGAGCTGAGCAGGCAGTATTAGTTATTCAACAGCTATTATTGAGCCCATTTGCTAGATACATGCCAAAAGGATCACTGAAATTGTGGGAATGAAATCAAGTAATGCTGATGTGATTTAGAGAGGACCTTCAGGGAATGATTAGGAGGAGAAAGAAGAGCCAGAAAAGAAGCAAGCAGTGGTTAAATGTTGCGCGAGGACCGACGATATGCCAATCAGGAAAATAATCATTAAAAAAAAAAAATTCAATAGTGGATAAAGCTAAATTTCAAAGTGGGATCCTTATAGTTGGGGATGCACATTAGCATGGTAATTAATAATGTAACTCTGACAATTACAACTGGAGTCCTTAAGTTATTAACTATTATTTTATTCTTGGTGTCTTCAAAATACAGAAAGAATAGTTTTTGCTGTTTATTACATTTATTTGATTTGAAAATGTTTACTTAGAAATCTGGGATCTTGAACAAAAATGTCAAAAATTACAGATATGCTTTTTCTTGGAGCTCTCAGATTGGTTGGAGTTATCAGAACCAGGATATGAAGCTAGAGGAACCATGGAGGGGAAATTAGCAATGCTGGAACTAGAAGCATAAACAACATAAGATCCAGGCTTTTACTGGAGATAGTATCTTAACTATCTACTGCTGCATAAAAATAGCCTCAAAACTTAATTACTTAAAACATAACCATTTTAGGCCAGGCACGGTAGCTCATGCCTGTAATCCCAGCACTTTGGGAGGCTGAGGTGGGTAGATCATCTGACTTCAGGAATTTGAGACCAGCCTGGAAAACATGGTGAAACCCCACCTCTACTAAAAATATAAAAACTAGCCGGGCGTGGTGGTGGGCGCCCGTAATCCCAGTTACTTGGGAGGCTGAGGCAGGAGAATTGCTTGAAAGCAGGAGACAGAGGTTGCAGTGAGCCGACACGGTACCACTGCACTCCACCCTCGGTAACAGAGTGTGACTTTTTCTCAAAAACAAAACAAAACAAAACAAAAAACAAACAAGCAAACAAAGAACACAAAAACATCACCATTTTATTATTTTTCACTTTTTGTGGGTTGCCTAGGCTCATCTAAGTGGTTCTTTTGCTCCACATAAGATTGGCTGGGAATGCCATCATCTGAGGAATCAATTGGAATGCAATGACCAATATTTCTTATTCATCTAGCTGAAAGTTAATGCTGCTTAGATGCATGCTTACGTGGGCTCTGGAATCTGGAATACTTACATAGTGTGGTCACTGAACACTGAGATGGAATGTTCCAGGAGCAAGCATTCCAAGGAAGAAGAAGCAGACTCTTCCATCCTCTTAAAGAATAAGCTTAGAACTAGCACAGTGTCATTTTCATGTACACCACAATCTATTGTTAGGCACTTCCAGGGCCAGCCAGAGTCATAGAGGAAATAAAAGTTCACCTCTCAATGGGGAGAAAGAGAAAAATTTTGCAGCCACTTTAATCCACCATAGATAGCAGCAGAAGTAATCAAGAAATATAGCAATGGCAAGTGAATCAATTAGTTAAAGAAAGCCAAGGCAGAAAGCTATTTTGCTAAAGTTTTAAAACTGTTTATATATACTGAGCATTAGGAATGTCCTGAAATAGCCAAAAATACATTTTAAAAACTATCTTAGGTAAGTGTCATATTGTAAACCTAAACCAAATGGTCAGAAAAGCAAAGGGAGTCTTTACCAAAAAGGACCATTGTATGAAAAGCAAAACATTCAGCAGAAAATAATTAATAAATTTTTAAAAATTAGTTTTTCCCCACCACTAGAGGGAGGAAATCCCCAAAACAAAGATTCTCAGAAGAGACGGCATAATAGTTTGCCCCCGTAGGCTGGAGCGTGAAACTATTTCAAAATTTGTTGCCAAAGTGACTTTCATTGAGAAGTGAAAAAGCACATTTGATGTGATTCTTATGTACGTATTTCATTTCTAAGTGTGGGTTAATATTTTCTGCATGAAAGCAAGGCATTGCTATGGCAAGAGCAATGATGAACTCTGTTCAAATGAACTCAAACCATGAATGAATAGAATGTTCCACGTAGGAGTGGTAATAATGAATCATTAATTATGTCATTTTTTACCTTTTGTGTTTCATCATTAAAAACACTTCTAAGATCAGAAGTCAGATAGTACATGAGTTTTTTTTTTTTTTTTTTAAGGTGGAAAGCTCTAAAATACTGACTCATTAATGTCTTTAATCATTGAAAATATCTTCAGAAGGATAGATCTGAATTCAAACTTAGAATAAGAAAATCCTGAGGCTTTCAAATACCCAGGCTTGGTATGAGCTCATGTAGTGCATCAATTCAGCAAATTACTAAAAATGTATCTCCAAACTGGATAAGAAACTAAGCCACTCATTCATTCATTGAAACAAGTCTTTATGTGCATCTTCTCTACACCATGTGCTGGACCAGCTCTAGGCGTAACATGGTGGATGGGTAATAGAGACATGTTTCCTGGCTCCATGGAGCTACAGACTCTGGTATTCAGGCCATTACATGGATAACAAAACTAACAATTATAATTAATTATTTAATTAAATGGGTCAATCCTAATTTTAGAAGAAATTAAAGAACTCTTAAAATTAATTTATGCTTCTGCTTCCTTTTTAATTCAATCTCATATTTTGAGGGACTTGGAACATTATGTTTGTGGAGACAATGTTTTCTATATGATGCCTAGGCAAAATTTTAAAAAGTTTGTCTCGGTTGCCTTCGGAATTCCATCACCTCTCCCGCTTATCCTCTGCAGTATCCAGAGTGCTTAACACCTACATCCAGTTGTCCGAGTGCTTCTGTGTGGCTCTCTGACATAATGACCCCACTGAGTCCCTCTCAGACCTACAGAGATGTTTCTGTTTCTTTTTAATCATCCACGTATCTTATGATCAGACCCCTAGTCTTTCGGTGCAGTTAATAAGAGATAGATGTTGGGCGTATCTTCAATTGCTCTGAGTAGACAATTCTGGGATGTATATCTCTGGCTCAGACCTCCCTGTTCTGTACTGTAAATCCAACTGGCTATTTCATATGCCCATTTGAGTACTTCAAATCCACCATTTTAAAGGCTAAGCAAGTTTTTTTTTTTTTTTCTCAGTCTTGCTGTGTCACCCAGGCTGGGGTGCAATGGTGCGATCTCGGCTCAATGCAACGTATGCCTTGAGATCCTCCTGCCTCAGGCCCCCTAGTAGCTGGAATAACAGGCGCTTGGCACCATGCCCGGCTAATTTTTTGTATTTTTAGTAGAGACAGGGTTTCGCCATGTTGGCCAGGCTGGTCTGGAACTCCTGACCTCAGGTGATCCGCCCGCCTCGGCCTCCCAAAGTTCTGGGATTATAGGTGAGAGCCACCGTGCCTGACCTAAAAGCTAAGCACCTTCTCTACCATGCTTGTAGCTCCTGCTCAGCTTCTTGTGACCACTCAACAGCTATTCATTGAATATGAGGTCTGTGGGGTGTGGGAGGTTCTGATCAGATCACATTATAACAGACTCTCTACTTGTCAAACCCTCTCATCTGCCCTCTAATGTAAACCTCACGGATTTGCCAGGTTTTGGTGCAGATTAGAGGAGCACTAATATTTGTCTTTTTTGGAAGAGAACAAGAATGGTTTTCTCAGAGAACTATTCCTGTCAAGGCTCCCGATATTTGTCATCTTTTTAATTTTCCCCTTCACCTTCTCTAAGCTTTGCCATTTTGCAGTTATCCTCAATTATCTTTTCAGCATCCAGAGACCTTCCTTAGATTATCTATTTCTATTAGATTAGTAATTATCCTGATTGTCAAGGTTTTTCTATTTCTAACACTTTGTGGGTATTTAGCAGTAACTCCTTGTAGGCCAGAGCATGGAAAAAATGTTTAGCTAGTATGTAGGAAGTGGGGCCTATGTCTCTGTCAGACATTCACAAAAATGGCTCTGTGAGAATAGCTTTTAAGACAAGCATCTTTGAAGGATCCAGTGGTGCACAGTTCTATCCAAATAGATGAAAATGTAGTCACTGGAAGAATGGATGGGCTTTAAGAATGTGATTCTCAGCTGGTAAAATATAGAAAAATCCCATGAAGTTGGAGTCAATCACTATTTGGCTTCCAACTTCATGGTTTAAAATAAAAGTAATATGTGAACATTTTTATTTAAGGAGAAATAAAACATTCAGATACATTTGTAAGTGAAATTAAAAACTTTTTTTTTTTTTTTTTTTTTTGCCAGTTCCATGAGTTACCTATTATGATTGAAGAAACTTTTCTTTTTTTGTGGGGGCAGGGTTGGAGGAAATGGAGTCTTGTTGTGTCACCAGGCTGGAGTGCAATGGCACGATCTTGGCTCACTGCCACCTCCGCCCCTGGGTTCAAGAGATTCTCCTGCCTCGGCCTCCCGGGTAGCTGGGATTACAGGCATGTGCCACCACACCCAGCTACTTTTTATATTTTTAGTAGAGACGGGATTTCACCATGTTGGCCAGGATGGTCTCAATCTCTTGACCTCATCCTCCCAAATATGCCTGCCTCATCCTCCCAAAGTGCTGGGATTACAGGTGTGAGCCATGAAGAAACTTTTACGTTCATGTTTGGGGAAGTTCTGATTGTTTAATGAGAACTAAAACTACTTTTGGCTAATTAGCAAGATATATGTGGAAAAATCTACTGTTTAGATCATTCACTCTGCTTGTGACAGTGTTAATTTTCTTAGAACATTATGCTTTAAAAAATCACAGCTGGGTGTGATGGTGTGTATCTGTAATCCTAGCTACTCAGGAGGCAGAGGCAGGAGGATTGCTTGAGCCCAGGAGTTAGCAACCAACCTGGGCAACATAGTGAGACCCCATTTCCAAACAAACAAACAACTTTAGTATCATCAAGTTTAATTATTAGATTAAGAAAAAAAGGAAACGAGGGCTTAATCAATTAGGTGAGTTGTTCAAGTTGACCCAGCTTATAGAAGAGGCACATGGTATATTTAAACTAGGCTGGAAACATGAAGTCAGAGAGAATGTCTGTTTAATTCACCATTATAGCTTTAGTGCCTGCCATTTTCACTGACACAGGGTGAGTGTTTAATACATATATGTTGGGCAAATGAAATAATAAAGAATAAATTATTTCATTCTTCTTTCTACTTTTCCAATGTTATTAAGTCCATGAAGCCTCCTTAACCTCAAGTATATGGTTAAATATGTGGTCAAGTCTAAGTTTTTGCTACTTATTTCTTACTATACCTAAGGTTGTTGGTTTTATTTTATTTTATTTTTGCTTAACTGTGGGCTACACGAAGCATGGCCAGAACAAATTCTATTCAGACCCTAAGACTCAAATCTAATGATAAATAATCCCTATCTACAGGAGAAGAAAGAAACTATTCTGTCTACGTCTGAGAACCCAGCAGCATGCAGAGCATGGGTCACAGGTAGGAAAGGAGTCCTACAGAAAGTGAGTTTGAAGGCATTTTGCTGGACAGTGTGTAGAAAATGATACTGAGGATATTTGGAAACAGCAGGATAAAGGCCATAAACACAGACATCAGTTGTTTATTCAGCTCCTGGACTATTGGCTTGGGGCTTGGGGTCAAGATCCTTCTCTCTAAAGAACCAGGGAAGTCTTTGTGACTGTCAAAGAGGAAAGGAAATTGAAATTTTAGTTTACCAAACCAGTACTGTAAGATTTAAACAAGAGTCAAACTACTGAAAAAATAATGAAATTATTGTTCTTGAGCAAACTGAATGTGAACAACTAGAATTATAAATAGGTTAAAGTTTTCATGTAGACTTTGGGCTCCTTTAGAACAGTATCCTTTTTCGGTAGCACTTTCAACAGAACATGTTCACAGGAAGAAGCTGAGGTGTCACCCTTAGTGTAATATAATACTCAGTAAGTAGGAACAAATAGAAAATGTGGCAGATTGATGACCAGCAGTGCTGTTTCCAGTTTTGTTTTATTCCTCTAATTTATAGTCAACGTTCTTACTTGGAGACTTTAAAAATTAAAAAATGTCTTATTTCTGTTAAACATAAATTTTGAAGACAAAATGTTGCCACAAAAATGTTTTGAAAGACAAAATTAGCATGTCCCAAAGGAAGTTTTATAGACATATAAAATTTAATAATGATGAGATGATGAATTAATTTAAAACCATTATTGTGCAATATAGAGAGTAATAGAAATTGGATTGTAGAGTCTTGCTAATCCTGACATGAAAATAAGCTCAGGCACATAAACCAAGACCTCAACTGAAGAGCAGAAAGCCACATAGCCCAATAGCGTTTCCATTTTATTTTGTTGGAAATATGGGGTCTTACAGTAAATCTTTTGAACAGGGATGCCTTTAAAATGGATTCTCTAGAGGTAACACAACAAGCTACTAATAACTGCTAATTATAGATGAAGCAGATGGCAGCAGTAGAGTGGGATTACTGAGCTAATATAATGCCCGGGAAACAGGCAAAAACTGTAACAGAAATCCAAGATAATTTAGGACCAAATATCAACAGTCTTTTTCCAAGATTATCTGACTATTATTACCTGGTAGTTTAAGTGACTTCAATATTCTTATTTATCTCCTTATTTTTCCACTCCTCATTGCTGCCATAAGACCAGTTGTAGTCAGGGGCAAAAGTTTCAGGTTAGCAACAAAAACAGAAGTAGAAAGGCAAAGATCTGCCTGCCTTTTCTTCTTGAACCATCTACCTTCACAGAGACCCCACTTTTCCCCACCTGTGGAGTTAGCCCCAAATATGATTCTGAGGCTATTTATGTGTTGTGACTTAAGGTTCCCTTGTTCAGTGTTTCAGTGGATAAGAACCACAGCAGCTTGTAGCTGGGCCTGCTCTGACATTGTTCCCATTCTAAAACCTAAGCTTTCACTGCCCTCGTGAATAAGCTTCAACTCGAACTACAGTTCTAGAGATACTGGCATATATCTGTTTGCAGGAAAAAGATTTCAGCTCAAGGGACAGAGTACAGATCTAATAACAAGAACTGTGGTCTAAGGTGGGAATTTGTTTGAAGGTTCTAAGGAATACGATGGTAATCCAATTGGTAGAGCCAGGCATAAGGTCTGTCCGAGCACAATTGCCAGCATATTTCATTTGCTGCTAAGTACCCTGAGTATTGACAAGTATCTTCTTTAATCTCTTCTGTGTGAGGAATATAGAATTGGGCTAGAAGAGAGGATCAAGCTGTCTTAGTAGTGAGGAGAGGAAAGCAGCTGGTAGGTAGCCAAACATGGACTGGTACACTTAATGCAATGAGGATTTTCAATCCCTTGTTGAGCTGAAAAGTGGAAAAAAAAAATATTGTTATTTTGCACTTAGGCTACATAAATCAATGAAGCATCAGTAAATGATGGAACATGAAGTGCTTCCAACGTGTCATCTTTTTAAAAGTTTGTTTACATAATTGTCGTAGCCTTCTCTGCTAGTGACCAGGGTACAGTTATTAGCAATCACTTTGATTAGGATTTCTAGTCTAGATTGTTTATGAGCATGCCTGCGTGAGTGTGTGTATTCCTCCCTGGTAGAATGTTTTATATCCGAGGAGTGAGATTTTGTTTAGAAAACCCCAGAAAACTGGAACATCTTCTGAAATCTGAGTCTTTTTAGTCCTAGATCCCTGCAGCTCTGCCTATCAAATTCTGCATGCTACGTTTCTTGCTTGCTGACTTTGGAGGTCATTCTTTTTCTTTTTTATATTCCATGTATAATTTTTTTAGTAACGCAGAGCTCTCTCAAAACATTCATAGTCAATGTTGAGCAATAAAAACATGATGTGGTCAAATGCCTTCAGGAAATGCTGTGCAAATAAAGGTGAACACTTTTCTTTATAGGAGGATTTTGCAACAACTAAAAATGCTCATGCTTGTTATAAATCCCTGAGAATAATTAGAGTGCTGGCTCTTTGAAAACAGAACCCTCCACTGTTCTGATCACCCATGAGGAGCTCTTGGAACTATTTTTTGTTGGAGCACATTTTGGGAAAAGCTGCTCTGGAGCCCAAGGGAAAAGGCTTAAATAGAACTTTTCTATCCTTTTACATTTATTCCTCCTTTGTCACTCTAAATCAGGAGAATATATTTCTTATAAAACAAATTTTATGGGATGATAAAAAAGCAGACCTTCTTTAGAGTGTTAACTTCACATTCCCTGTTCCTCAATCTGGCCCTGATTCCTCTGCTTTGAGGCATGAGTTTCCTTTGCCAAAAATAGAAAAGGTTGCTGTAATCAGTGAAGCACAATCATGGTTCTGAAAGGCTCGTTTTTAGATACTATTTGTATCATAGACATGACAGCTACATGCTAAAACCTACTGGGGATATTTTTATGAAAAATATCTCCAGGCAAGGTAATATTACTGGAATGTTAGAGATGTTTATTTTAGGTAGTAAAAGTACATTATGTGATATATACATTAAATAATAGCAAGAAGGTTAAAGAATTATGTGAGCTATAAATTAATGTTAACCAATCTCCATGATAAAGAAAGGAATACCTGTTTATAAACTAGTATAATGCTGAAATGAGTAAAATTTATGAGGAATTCACATATGAATTCACAATGAAACTTTTATGTTAAATACTATTTTACTACTTTGTATTCTTATATTTGGTGGTTTTGAAAATGCCTTCATTTTATTTTTTGTCCATAACAATAGTAAGATTTAATAGGGCTTTACATATTACCAGATGTACTCATCTCATTTACTTCCAAAACTCTGTGAGTTCTGCATAATCATTAATCTCCTTACAGAGATGAAAAGGATAGGTAAATCACTCAGTTGTAAATGACTATTAATGTCTTAGAGCCAAGATGTAGATTCACTTCTTACAGTGCCAAATTCAAAAGTCCTTGTGACATGTAAATAGCCTGGCCATTTGATGTATATAATGATTATCTACTTAGTACTTTGAGTCTTCATCTAAAAAACACCTAGCAATGCATTCATTACATCATTGGCTGTCACATTTCAATTAATTCAATAGTAAATCTTTTTAGAGTATGATTCTTCTAAATGTTTTCCTCCTTCTTTGCCTAATTTTTTTTTTCCATTTCACTGCAATAGAGGAAAGGAATATGAGATGATAGAGAAGCTGTTCATCTAAGCAGTTCATGCAATCTGCTGAATAATTTTGTAACATATGAATATTATACACTGGGTTATCCAACATTCCAGAAAACTCCAGGATAACCTGCCATATACCTCTAGAACAAATACCAGAAAATGTCCAGGTACATGAAAGTGACCCATTCACCTAGATAAGTAAACAATTTTGTTGTCTATCTGGTTTCTAGTTGTTTCTATCCTCACTTAAAAGGATTACACCTATAAAATCCTGCCAATTCATGTTAGCACACCGAAAAACCCTATGGTGACCATTTAGACCCCTCCCCAATTTCCCCTGTTCTGATGAACAACTCCTTGTTTTGGTTTTCCTTTTTTTTTTTTTTTTTTTTGACTTCTGCTTAGCCCTGGTTGCAGCCCTGGCTTGATGGCCCATTAAGACATGATACTCTTGAGTCAGCCTGGCATTCCTCTTTGACAGAATGTTTTTTTTCTCTTTTTTGAAACAGGGTCTCCCTCTGTTGCCCAGGCTGGAGAGCAGTGGCGCTATCTCAGCTTCACTGGAGCATCAGCCTCCTTAGGCTCAAGCAATCCTTCCACTTCAGCTTTCTGGGTAGCTTGGACGACAGGCACACTCCACTATTCCCGGATAATTTTTGTATTCTTCGTGGAGACAGGATTTCACCAGGTTGCTCAGGCTTGTCTTGAACTCCTAAACTCAAACGATCCACCCCCTGGGCCTCCCAAAGTGCTAGGATTACAAGCATGCGCCACTGCCCCCCGCCGACAGGATCTTCATTTTCATATTCCCATTCTCATTATATTAAGATGAGAGAGAAAGAGAAAGAACTGATATGCTTATGCAAGCATATTGAGATTACTACAGTTGACCTGTGTTGAATGACTAAATATCGAGGATATATTTGGTAGATTTCCAAGCCAATTATTACTGTTTGATTTTCCTTCTTTACCACACATTCCTTTTCAAAGTTTGACAGTGATCCCCATGTGAGGAGTAAGGCAGATAGTGGTATTATTTCTTTCCATTTTGACCAAAGATTTCTCATCCTCCTTTTCTCATCAAGACAGAATAAATGAGAAAACACTCTTCTTCCTTAAAAAAGCTCTTTTTTTCTGTCCATGACAAAGTACTCTATGGTAGTCATTTGAACTTAAATATACAATTTGTTTTGAAATATTTCAAATGGACCAGATCCACCTGCATCTACTAATCCCACTACCTCCTTTTTGAGGCTATCTATAATGTTCTGCCTACTGTAGATGCATTCCCAGTATCCAACACAGCCTCCGAAGGAAAAATGACACACATTAGATTTTTCCAAATGTATTGGTTAATTCTCATTAGATTTATTCTACCTCTTTAGGACAAAGGCACATGCATTACAGCTTATTTTTGTGGTTACTTCTATGCATAGTTTCATGACTTTTAAAAATATCTCCATCAAATAATGGCAAACAATTTATTGATGGGAAAAAGCTAGGCCATGGAGGAGGGAAGGTCAGCATAAAGCCACAGAGTTGAACAGAGACAGGTAGGAACTGAACTTCCGTAGGTACTTACCGTTTTTGACATTTGACAGAATTTGGGAAATGGTAAGAAAACTGAATATTAGATTTAGATTTAGGAACCTTGGTCCTGAATCCTATTTCTGTTAGTTACTAGCTGTGTGAACTTGGCAAGGTATATAACCTTGTGGGACTTCAGTTTTCTTACCTGTTTGCTGGAGATAACATATCTAATTTAGAGAAGTGGTAGGAGATTAAGAGAGAAAGCATATGTCAGCCTATGTGGCGTTGGTAGAAGCCCACTAACTATTAAATGGTATCTGTAGTTTCCCAATAAGTTTCACTGAGCAAAAATGACACAGTCTGCCTCATTTATATATCTGGCATTGGGATAAGTGGTATTGATAGAGAGAGCTCTTTCAACTTTAACTCAAGACTGACACAT
Organism: Macaca thibetana thibetana; assembly: GCF_024542745.1. Taxonomy (NCBI): domain Eukaryota; kingdom Metazoa; phylum Chordata; class Mammalia; order Primates; family Cercopithecidae; genus Macaca; species Macaca thibetana. Next base: position 38,997,482 of record NC_065585.1, read on the forward strand.
GTATCCAAATTAGTACCCCAGGCCAGGGTCCCACAGTATGAACATGGGGACAATATACGCACTGAGAACCTGTCTTAACACAGAGCAAATTATCTGGGCAGCGCATCCTAGAAAATGAGAGTAATGGGCTGAGCAATTTAATCATATCCTCAAATAAGAAAGAGGGAAAATATAAATTAGAAATATTTACAAAGACTCTACGAGATGGGGTACTTTTTGTATAAGGGAAATCAATAAAACCATGGAAATGAATTTGAGAATAGGGCAGAGTACTCCCAAAAGAGGGCATTCCAAAGGAAAAGTCCTTAGGCCATAGTAACAGAACAGAACAGACCCTGAAGCACTCCACTGTCGGTGCTGGAGATCCATGGTGAGCTGCAGGCCCATGTTGTAGAATCCTCATTACAGGAGAAAGCCTTGAGTCAGGTTTTCTATGTGGCAGTTTCACTGATTGTATGGTGGTAAGAAAGTGTAAAGAGGCTGAAGAAAACTGGGTGGAATTCCAAAGCTGGAGCAGAGAATAATCAAATAATCAATTCTGATAATTCAACTAATCATTTGGCAAAACTTTGTTTTTTGAGATTTAGTAGTGCAAAGCACCTAATTTTATTTATATGATTGAACTTAAAGTATTCAAATCAGTTTGTAACTGTTGACATTTATAATATGAAAGTACCATGGCTCTACTAGGCCATGTAAGTGGTTAGCAGGGGAATGTCAATTATGAAAGAGTCTTTCTTCAGATAGAATAGAAAACAATGAGGGACTGACATAATTGCAACATGCCATTTCACTATTGAAGAGAATAAATGCTCATTTGTACTATGTGGCACAAGTATTTTAACATGTAGCTACAGATCATTAGAGAAGTCTGATCTCAAATTAAATATTTAATTGGTTGGGTGCAGTGGTGGCTCACACCTGTAATCATAGCTTTTTGGGAGACTGAGGCTGGAGGATCACTTGAGCTCAGGAGTTCGAGACCAGCCTGGGCCACATAGAAAGACTTTGTCTTACAAAAAAAAAAAAAAAAAAAAAAAAATTGCTGGGCATGGTGGTGTGCACCTATAGTTCCAGATACTCAGGAAGTTGAGATAGGAAGAGTACTTGAGCCCAGGAGCTAGAAGCTGAAGTGAGCTAGGATTGTACCACTGCGCTCTGGCCAGGGTGACAGAGCAAGACCCTTTCTCTGAAAAATAAAGAAATAAAAATAAATATTTAATAAAATTATGTTAAGGCTTCATTTTTTTATGGTACATTTTAAAGCCAAGCTCAAATTGTGCAGAAGTTGGAAAAACAACAACAAAATCTCTACTCCTTGAAATAAGTTTTATTTTAAGCAAGCATTTCCACAGTTTTACGGCATGATTAACAATTTATGTAATCTCTGTGAGTCACCAAGGGAAGCTGGCATAGTTGACCTAAATGCTTTTGACGTGCAACAAAGGAGACCAGGCATGCAATGGAAATGCATCTGGAACCCCATGTTAATGTTTACTACTTTGAGAGGATTCTTTCTCAGGTCTCCTTTGCAAGACTCACTGGACACCATGTTGATCACTTAAATTACTATTAATTAAGATTAAGCTTGAATCCCATGTTTCTGTTTTCTTCATTTCGACTTTTGGGAGTTCAGTGATTAAGAGTATAAAGCAATGATATGATGAATGTATAAACAAAGAAATAGAAGGCAATGAATCAACCTATTTAAGGTATAATAAGGTTTTTGTTTTTGTTTTTGTCTCCACATTAATGTTTTTTGGCTCAAGGGAATGTTAGCATTTTCAGGAATGCATAAAGTTTCTTAATCTGATAATTTGCAGGATCCTTGGGGATTGTTAGTAAGGGAGCTGTGGCTACAAAGGAGATGAAGTTTTAAAATTGTGATGGATCCCAAAAAAGTTACGAAAGTTGTAAACGTGTTTTCAAAAATATTTTGTAAAATTCTGAAATATCCACATTAAGAAGTGAAAATTTTGTCCTTAATCTCATCTCCTATTTCCTGTTAATGGTGTGGTGTGCATTCTTAAGGATACTTTCCCAGTGTTAATCCAATCCTATACAGTAGTCTTGATGTTGTTGTTGTTTCAAAAAATAAGAGAGAATCATACTATGTATATATTTTATACATTTCTTCCTCAAACAATATAAGCTGTGAAATTGTTCTTTGTTAGAACAGAAATAGCTACCTCATTCTTTTTTAGTAACTTTAAAATATTCTGTAACATAAATATACTATAATTAATCTAATCCTTCCTCTCTGAATGAGCATTTATACTAACGCTAATTTTTGATTTTCTACTCTTTGGCTGAAATAAACATATTATATATACAAATAATACTTAAATATTTCTATGAGATAACTTCCTAAATGTGAAGTTATCAGATCCAAATTTGAGTATTTTCTATTTGATAATGGCTTCCTAAAAGGTTGTGTTGATTTGCATTTCTGTCCCTGTGTATGAGAATGTCTGTTTCCTCACATGTTTTCCTACCCTGGATAATGCTATTGTTTAAAATCAGTGATAATGTAAGGGGTAATAAATAATTTACAATTACTGTTTTTAATTTCCACAAATGAAAACAACAGTGTTATACTCCTTGTTTTAGTCACTTTCCTTTCCCTTGGTCAATTCTCTAGATAGAATTTTTTTATACCCATATGTTTTTAATCCTCCTTGTAGTCCTACTCGATACATCATTATGGAATCACGGGAATTTAGAATGGGAAGAGGACTTGGTAGAAATGTATTCCTTCTACTCATTTGGTGCTTGGTTCATACCAAGTGGTCAGCTTATGCTTGAATACTTCCAGTGATGGAGAACTCATGATCATCTGAGACAGCTTGTTCCATCTTCCAGTGGTTTTTTCACCATATGAAAGATTTTTCTAAGAAGTCAAAAGCTCTTTCCCTGTGGCTTCTAGCTATATGAAATCTAAAGCAGAGGCCATTACGCCCTCTGCTCCAGCAATTCCTTCCACAGTGCATTTTCTAACACTGGTTTACATGTCTACAAATTGGTTCAAATTAATTGCTAAATGGAAGTCTTGCTTCCATTCTCTAGGACACTTCAAATATGTCAGATTGGAGGTTAATTTTCTTCTTGGGCAACTAATGCTTGTACACTGTGTCTACTTTTATGCCTTCTATCATTCCTATTAAGACATTATAGTTTCAATGTACACTATTTTCTCAGATAAAGAGAATAAACAGAAGCATTCTTAGAAAGCTACCTACTTTCTTCTAATAGATATAAGTTACAAGTAATTAGATTTGTTTATTGGGGAGTGGATGGATAAATTTAAATGGGCTGGATATGTTGTGGGGTCTCTAAAGTGATAAGTTACAAAAATGAATTCTCAGGATGGGATTAGACAAGGGAATAGAAATACTTTTCTTTTCCCTTTCTGTTTTTATTTTTGCATTTTAACCTTTGCATATATATTATCTTATTCTGTATATCTAAGAAGAGAGAGACATTTTTATCTGGGTTGTTACTAATTCTTATTTTTTCTCTTTCCAAATTAAAATATTATTGTGTAAGATACACATATTTCAGCTCTAATCCTTTGTCCCTGGAATCATTAAAGCAGAAATTCTGGAGTCAATGAAGGAGAACTTCTTCTCACTTAGGAATGGAGTAGGAGGTGGAAGTGGATAGTAATTTTTTCTCTTTTTTTCTGAGTCAGTATATCAGTTGTTATCATGGTCAATACTGGCTAATGTTCATCAACCAGATGAACCAGGGAACCTGACTTAGAAATTGTAGATGTGATAGTATTTCCCATTTCTTTTGTTTACTTGGGCCTTATTATTGGTAAGTGGAATGTTAATATAATTTTAGTGCTGGATGAAACAATTACAGAATTTTATCTGTATTTTCCTTCAAATTTAATAGCTAAATAAAGGGAATAGGAAGTTTGAAAAGCTATATCCTGAAAACATTTGTAAAAGAATTCAGTACTTCTAAGTTGCTATCTATGTTTGGAACAATCTGTAGAAGGCTACTTAACTGAGAGAACAAGTGGTCGTTTATTGAGATAGAATAAGTTAAAAAGCTATTTTAGGTTTTCTTCTAAAGAAAGCGGGACTGGCTTAGATATTTCAGATCAATAGAAATCACTTAAACTGAAGCACAGAGAAAAAATATAATAAGAAAACTAAAAGAATAGTGTATAAGAGATATGTGGGATCCACATGAAATACCTAACATATGAACAACTGGAAACAGAGGAGATCTTGCAGAAGCAATATTCGAAGAGATAATGGTTGAAAATTTTTCAAAATCTGATGAAAGCACCAACCTGGAAACTCAAAATCCTGGTGAACCAGGATTAAGAGACCCAAAGAAGACCTGAAATTCAAAGCGCTAAAACCAAAGAAAAGAACAAAACGCAAAAAGTAGTGAGAAAAAAGTGCATAGTGATTTAAAAGGAACAACAGTAAGGCTGATAGTTGTCTTTTCAATATAAATAAAGAAAACAGTGGAAAGCCAGAAAACATTAAAAAGGCATAAAGAACTGAATAAAAGTAGCTTCCAACCTAGTATTCTATATCCATTGAAAATAATTCTCAAAAATGAAAGGGAAATAAGTATGTTTCAAACAAACTGAATGTAATTTGTCACAAGAAGACTCTCACTTGAAACAAAGCACAATTTTAAAATAATAATTAAAAAAGCAAATACCCTAAAGAAAATTTCCAATTAGAAGGAATATAATCTCAGATAGAAAAGTTGAAATTGAGAAAGAGAGTACTTTTGTATGTTGTTATAAATTCATATTAACTGTAAAAAATAATTGTAAAAAGTAAAACAGCAGAAACACATGTGTAGAGCAAAAACACATATGAAACGATGGAAGACAGCAGGGTAAGTGATATTTAAAGGTTTTAAGCTTCTTTAAAATACATGATATAATGAAAAAGAGAAAATAACAATTCCATAATCAGATTTGGAGATTTTAAAGCCACACTCAGCAACTGATAGAAGAACTAGAGAGAAAATCAGTTATGACAATGTTGATCCAAACAAACCTATCAACTATCTTCACCTAACATATGTTTATACAACACCAAACCCAACAAGTCCAAAATACACATTTTAAAAAGTGCAAATGGTACATTTACCAAGCTATATATGGTAGCCCATAAAACAAATCGCTGGAGAGATTGTATATTTTTTTCCAAGGGGAAAATATATCAGTAGCAATAAGGTAATCAGGAAATCACAACATATATGGAAATTAAATCACGTATCTCTACATAATTCATTGTGAAAGAGAAAATCAGAAGAGTAACAAGAATATACTTTGAGCTGAATGACAATAAAAATGCATCATGTCAACATTTGTGGGATGCGGCCAAAGCACTGCAAAGAGGGAAATTTATGGATTTAAATGCTTACATCAGTGTAAAAGAAAGGTCTGAAATCAATAACTATTTCTCACAGAAGACATACAAATGGCAAACAGGCATATTAAAAGTTACTCAACATCATTGATTATCAGATAAATGTAAATAAAAACTACAATGAGGTGTCATCTTATCCCAGTTAAAATGGTTTATATGCAAAAGACAGGCAATAACAAATGCAGGCAAGGATGTGGAGAAAAGGGAACCCTTGTACACTGTTGGTGGGAATATAAATTAGTACAACTATCATGGAGAATGGTTTGGATGTTCCTCAAAAAACTAAAAATTGAGCTACCATGTGATCCAGCAATCCCACTTTTGGGTATATACCCAAAAGAAAGGAATTCACTATATTGCAGAGATATGTGCATTCCTATGTTTGTTGCAGCACAACAGACGAATGGATAAAGAAAATGTGGTACATATACACAATGGAGTACTATTCAGCCATGAAAAAGAATAAGATCCAGTCATTTGCAACAACACGGATGGAACTGGAGATCATTATATTAAGTCAAATAAGCCAGGCCCAGAAAGACAAACATCACATGTTCTCACTTATGTGTGGGATCTAAAAATCGAAACAATTGAACTAATGGAGATAGAGACTAGAAGAATGGTTACCAGAGGCTGGGAAGTGTAGTTGGGGGCTGGAGGGGAGGTAGGGATGGTTAATGAGCACAAACAAAATAAAAAGAATGAATAAGACCTACTATTTGATAGCACAATAGGGTGACTATAGTCAGTAATAACTTAATTGTATATTTTTTAATAACTTAAAGAATGTAATTGGATTGTTTGTAACTCAAAAGAGAGTATTTGTGAAGTATTTGGTTAATTTTGCTTACACCTTTGTTGGGCTGTGTAAAAGTGTTTATTTCAGACAAGAAGAAAAATGTTCCAACTCTCCATGTATAAGAGGTATAACGTTTTTACATTGTTACGGCATCCTCCAGCAAAACTGTATTTATCTATCTGCCCACATCAAGTCTGGTGTATACTTGAGGGGATGGATACCTCATTCTCCATGATGTGCTTATTTCACATTGCATGACTATATTAAAGCACCTCATGTCCTACACAAATATATACACCTACTATGTAGCCACAAAAATTCTAAAAACAATAATAAAAATAAAATGAAATGAATAAAATTAATGGCATAAGGTTCTACACTAGGAGGCTAGAAAAGAAGAACAGAATAAATGCAAGGAACTACCAGGAAATAATAAAGATAAGAACAAATAATTAGTGACATAGGAAGCCAACAATGGATTTTGAAAACATTAACGAAATTGATCAATCCTTAGCTAGGCTGATCAAGAATAAATGAATGAACAGAGGAATATAAACTTGGTTTAATATTAGAAAATTCATCAATTTAATTTACCTTAACTGAATAAAGAAAAAATCTATAAGATTATCTCAATATATGCAAAAAGTGTTTGAAAAAATTCAACCTCCACTCATGATAAATACTCTCAGAAACTAAGAATAAAGAGGAACTTTTTCAATCTGACAAAGAACATTTATTTAAAAACTTGCAATGAACATAATATTTAATAGTGAAGTATTCAACCCTTTCTCTCTAATACTTGGAACAAAGCTAGGATGCTTACTCTAATCTTCTATTCAAAGATCGACTGTTGTTGAATAAGTGATTATTTTATGTACAGTGCTGGCCATACAGTAAGCACACAGTGCATGTCAGCTATCCTTATTCTTTGTGTATTACACTTGGATCTTGCTGTGTGCATTTGTGGAAGGGCATCATTTCACTTATTTTATTGGTCATGTCTGCTTGATTTAACGAGATCTTCAGAAAAGAGGAACTGTGCTACAGAGAATATATCTCTCGATCCTAGCCAACAACCATCTTAATAGATGAAAATGTAGGGAAAAATATATGCTTAGACTCTCATGGAAACTCATCACTGCTACAGGTAAAGCAATTGCATGTAAGTTATGAGTGGTAAATGTGATCGTTTTCATTTATAAAGGGGCGAGTGTGAAGTATTTCATTAATTTTGCTTACACTTCTACTGGGCTGTGTAAAAGTGTTTATTTCAGACAAGAAGAAAAGTGTTACAACTTTCCAGGTACAAGAGGTATAACACTGTTAAGGCATCTTCCAGCAAAACTGTATTTATTTACCTGCCCACATCAAGTCTGGTGTAAGCTGACAGTTGTAAGGCAATGCCTGTCTGCATTCCTACTTTGGAAGTGATATTATTTCACAAGACAATGGTGAGGGGGTGCCACATGTTAAAAGAAGATGAGACTGATGTTAGATCCAACTGCTTAGTTGTTTGGGGGCATCCTGTATTTACCAGGTCTAGGATTGGAGTTATAAAAATATCAGAATTTTTAAACAGTTTTTTTTTTGTAAGTATATGGAGGGGCACCTGTGAGCAGTCAAAGAATATTTCCGAATGAAAATTATTTTATGAAATACATAGTGATAGCAATGTATTTGGCCCCTCTTCTTCATTCTTCTCCTCACATCCCAGATAACAAAAAAAAATATATTTCTGATATTAGAGTGGCTTAGTAAATGTATTCTTACCCTGGGGAACGTTTTATTTCTAGGAACCTTCAGAAACGTTTTATTTTTCTTCTAGCTTAAATTGGAAACCAGGATTTGGGGAACCATATTTAAATAGATTAAGTGCTAGTTGGCATTTGGTTGCAAACCTGGGTTTCTCTTTTGTTTCATTAAAAATGTTCCAAATGATTGATGGATAATACAGTAGTTTTATTTTTCAGTTTTTGAGGAACCCTCAAACTGCTTTCCTTAATGGATGTGCTAATTTACATTCTTACCCACTGAATGCCCTCACATTTTCTAATAAGATCTCTGCTAAGTTCAGTTTTCTTCAGAAATAAGTACACAAAACTAAGAAGAGGGTGAGTCCTGGGAAGCATCCTCCTCTCCCTTGCTTTGTTTTCCATCCCCTCCTCCAACTCCCACCTGCAGTTTCCACCTCTGCTTCTTATACTTGGGACTCAGGGGAAAAGCTTTTGGTGATAAACATGACTTACATTCACTTGTATTTTATTCCTGCCCATTTCAATGGTATCAAGAATGACAAAGAGAAAGAAGTAAGGTGGAGAAAGGGAATAGACTTTCCAGAAATGGAGTTAACTATTTACCAATCCTAACGCAAATTCAGAAACTGTATCAATATTTCAGTTCTAGGATAGACCTTATGGCACTATTTCTCTCTTAAGTCTGGCACTCATTGAAAAAATTTTTTGGAAACTCTTATAAATGTTACCAAAGGTTTGATCTGGAGATGAACGAGCAGTCCAAAAAACTAAAAATAAAAAGATTAGCTGGGTTTGGAGTGGCAAGGGGGAAGATAATTTCTCATGGGTTTAAAAGAACACAGTGAATGAGTTAGAACTGGATGATGACGATGAAGAGGAAGTTTGGTCAGCAACAAATTATTTTAGGCTTCCTCAATTTTTTACATAATAAATTTTAGGCTATGAGACATCCAAATGAAAATACCCTAAAGACAGCTGGGATTGTAGGAATAGATTGTGAATGATACACAGTAATGAAGATTTCTATTTGAGATTCAGAGAATCACAGTATTTTATTGCTTGAAGGAACTTTAGATGACATCTGGTACAATCTTCTCAACTTAAAGATGATGAAATTGAGCCTCAAGTGCTTAAATAATATGCGCAAAGTCACAAAGCAATTTAGTGTCAGAGTTAGAACTACCTCCCAGATTTTTTGGCCATCAACTCATCCAATGTTCTTAACATGCCATCGAGCTACTATCAGGATAGAGATGATTACTAAAGATATGAAAGAAGTGAATAAAAGGGAAATGAAAATATTTTTTAAGAAAGAAAAATGAATGGAAAAGAATGTGAATCCCAGGGTTTGGTGATGATATTTATAATTACATTATGTATGCAGAAGGATGAAGAGCACATAAGGTAGATGGGTGATTAGGAAGCTAGAAGGAAAGCAGCAAAATTGTTTTCTTAGAAATCAATCATGAAATGCTTCAAAATCCTTTTCAGCAGCTATTTTGTTGTTGTTGTTGAGTTGTCTAGGAAGTATTAGTGACCTCTCAGTTGAGAACATTCAGAATATAAGTTTTAGGAACAGATAATGATTTTGTTTTGTGCACTTATGTGTCCCACACACATAATAGGTCCTTAATATGAGAAAATAATTCACTATTAAACAATACTACATATTGTTTTAAAGACACTGTAAATATATAACCTGATCTATTATGTGCCTGTTAACCTATAGATCATCTATTACTGTAGATTACAAAAAACTTCCTCTAAAAATTACAAGGGCATTTGAAATTTAAGCAGAATAACCATAGCATTAAGATTCAATTTTCATGTCATAGATGCTCTGCACGTTTGGGAGCAATATGCTATGCCAAAAAAAGTATTGTTACGACTAGCGTATTTAATATCAATAACATTGGCATTCTGAAAAATTGGAATTGTCATTATGTTTGAATAAAACAACTACTCATTTAGATTTGTTGAGTTTTAGGATTTGGAACCATATGTATAGACAGTTAATAAACACAGAAACTGGCAACTTAGATTCATATACATGAAATTCAAAATTCTTGCATATCATCTTCATAACGCCCTGTTTCTCTCTGTACCTGTTCTCTTTTCTCTTAATCAAAGTTTCTACTTTTATTTAAAATTAGATTATTGAGTACTTACTATGTGCAAGGCTATGCTCTAAATGCTTTTCATGTATTGACTCATGTAACCTTCACAACGATCTGTAAAATAGTTACTACGAATGCTCTCACATATGTTCTTACATTTGAGTAAACTGAGGTACAGGGGAGTTAGGTAACTTGCTCACATTGACACAACTAGTAAATTAAATAGCTCATATTTAAACCCAATAAATGTATCTTTGAAAACACATTCTGAGCCATTGCCTTATGACACTCATTTAAGGAAAAGGTTAAAGATACTCGCCATTTACCTCTCCTGTCTTGGGTTTGCCCTGTTTGGGGTTTGGTAAATTCTTGAATATGTGGGTTTATATTGTCAAATTTGGGAGACTGGGGACCATTTTTTTCTGCCACTTATTTTTACCTTTCTCCTTTTCATGTGGGCTTCCAATTATACATATAATACAGAGCTTATTATTGTTTCATAGGTCACTAAGGCTCACTTGATTCCATCTTTTTCCAGTCTTCTTTCCTCTTCGTACTTCAGTTTGAATTGTTTTTATTTACCTGTCTTCAAGTTCACTGATCCATTCTTCTCCAGTGTCTAATTTGCTCCAGGGTCTAATTTTCTTTTAAGTCCATTTAGTAAATTTTTCATCACAGATACTATATTTCATAGTTCTAAAATTTCTACCTGTTTTTTATAGTTTCATTTATCTGTTCTCATTCTCATATGTTTATTCACTAGATCTATATTTTACTTTACATTTTAAAAAATATTTAGAATACTTGTTAAATTTTTTTTTTTTTTTTTTTTTTTTTTTTTTGGCTAACTCCAAAACTTTTTCATCTCATGTCTGGGAGAAAATGCAGAAATAATAGCTTCAGTCAAAGCAAAGAAGTTGGGACTTCAAATTATACTAAAGAGCTATAGTAACCAAAATAGCATGGTACAGACATAAAAACAGTCACATAGACCAATGGAACAGAACAGAAAATCCAGGAACAAGTCCACACACCTACAGTGAACTCATTTTTGATAAAGGTGCCAGGAACATATATTGGAGAAATAACACTCTTTTCTATAAATGGTGCTGGGGAAACTGGATATGCATATGCAAAACAATGAAAACTGACCCCTATCTCTTGCTATACACAAAAATGAAAATCAAAATGAATTAAAGGCTTACATCTAAGACCTCAAGCCATGAAACTACTACAAGAAACATTGGGGAAACCCTGCAGGACATTGGTGTAGGCAAAAATTTCCTTAGTAAACGACAAGCACAAGCAACCAAAGCAAAAATAGACAAACAGGATCATATTAATTTACAAAGCTTCTGCACAGCAAAGGAAACAATCAACGAAGTGAAGAGACAACCCACAGAATGGGAGAAAATGTGTGCAAACTACCCATCTGACAAGAGATTAATAACCAGAATATATAAGGAGCTCAAACAACTCTATAGACAAAAGTCTAATAATCTGATTAAAAATGGGCAAAAGATTTAAATAGGCATTTCTCAAAAGACATACAAATGGCAAACGTGCATATGAAAAGGTGCTCAACATCACTGATCATCAGAGAAATACAAATCAAAACTACAATGACATATCATCTTACCCCAGTTAAAACTGCTTCTATCCAAAAGACAAGCAGTAACAAATGCTGGTGAGGATGTAGAGAAAAGGAAACCCTGGTACACCATTGGTGGGAATGTAAGCTAGTGTGACCACTATGGAGCACAGTTGGAGTGCTCAAAAAACTGAAAATAGAGCTGCCATAAGATCCAGCATTCCCACCGCTGCGTATATACCCAACAGAAAGGAAATCAGTATATCGAAGAGGTATCTGCACTCCCATGTTTGTTGTAGCACACCGTTCACAGTAGCCAAGATTGGAAGCAATCTAAATGTTCTTCAACAAATAATTGGATAAAGAAAATGTAGTAAATATACAAAATGGAGTAGGACTTAGCCATAAAAAATGAGATCCTGTTGTTTGCAACAACATGGATGGAACTGGAGGTCATTATGTTATGTGAAATAAGTCAGACACAGAAAGACAAACTTCCCATATTCTCACTTATCTGTGGGACTTAAAAATCAAAACAACTTAAGTCATGGACATAGAGAGTAGAGGGATGGTTACCAGAGGCTGGGAAGGGTTGTATAGGGCTGGGGGGAAGCTGGGGATGATTAATGGGTTCAAAAAATATATAGAAAATTAGAAAGAATGAATAAGGCCTACTAGTATTTGATAGCACAACAGGGTAACTACAGTCAATAATAATTTAATTGGACATTTAAAAATAACTGAAACATTATAGTTGGATGGTCTGTAACACAAAGGATAAATGTTTGAGGGGATGAATAACCCATTTTACATCATGTGATTATTGTGTATTAAATGCCTATATCAAATTAATGTACTCCATAAATATATACACCTGCATGTAGCCCCCAAAATTAAAACAGAAAAGAAAAGCAAAGAAGCTGGTGTCTGTGTGTTCAGGGAGTGGTCTGACTGGAGAGCTGAATAATCCATTTACACAATGGGCTTGTATAGAGCCATGAAAATAAATGACCTATGGCTAAACATATCAACATAATTGAATTTCAGTAGCATAATATTGAATGAAAAAGAAAGTCACTGAGGACTTTTCACAATAATGTACCCTCTTTTAATTTTAATTTTATTATTCATTTATTTATTTATTTTTGAGATGGAGTCTCACTCTTTCGCCCAGGCTTGAGTGCAGTTGCGTGATCTTGGCTCACTGCAACCTCCACCTTCCCTGGCTCAAGCGATTCTCTTGCCTCAGCCTTGTGAGTAGCTGGGATTACAGGCATGCACCGCCGTGCCTGGCTAATTTTTGTATTTTTAGTAGAGACGGGGTTTTGCCATGTTGGCCAGACTGATCTCAAACTCCTGACCTCAGGTGATTCACCCATCTCAGCCTCCCAAAGTGTTGGTATTACACGGCGAGCCACCAGCCCCAGCATACCCATTTTTTAGAATTGAAAAACAGGCAACATCAAACAATATGGTTTAAACATACCAACATGCAATAAAAACAATGTAACAAGAAACATTCTGGATGGTATGTATCCTATTCTGAACAGGATATTTGGGGGCATTGAGGGAGGGAAAAATAGGGAGATGTTAATTTTACATGTTCTTGGAAAAATTATCAGAAATTCAATTTATATCCTACAGCAATGCTCCACAAAAAATTTTTCCTCTCTTGTTCACTAAAATTCCCCCTTTTTCTGCAAGTGCTTTGGAGCTTATTATTTGCTAAATCCTTAGAAGTTCCTTTCCCATCTACCCAAATTGATAGGCATTATTGATTTGGCTAGTGGTTTTATGGATATTGATATATTATAACATAAAAAAACTTAAATGCACAAAATACTAACCAAATAAAGTAAGATAAATGAGGTTGACCATACCAATGAGAACACAGTATTGTGAAAAAGGATTACGATTATGTATTGGGCAATTCTGAGCCCCTGGATAACATGCCAAGAATTTAAAAGCGAATTAAGAAACTGGCAGTGGGGTATAATGCAGGAAAGGTGGGAGATAGTGACCCAATATTTTCTCTGCCCCATCATGTCCCTGAAACTCACAGCTTGCTTCATTTACAAGCAGTAAGCAAATATTTAAACTTCATTTGAATTTCTGGGCCCATCCTTTCTAAAGTAGGAAGTACTCCAATGAAGTTGGCATCCCCAACCCTCATTTAAAAGGGGTTCCACTTACGAGCTAATAATGCATCTGGGATCCAGAGGATTAGTCAGAATCACAGGCCTTTCAAGTTAACTGACACATCTGAAATCTTCAGCTTTGTGGGGTGACTCTGCACATTTGCCTTATGTAGCCTCCACTTATCTCCATTTTGGTTTTCTCTGCTACCAGCTATCACCACTTCCTGTATCACTCCTGCTGCCTGAAAACACACACACACACTGCACACACACTGTGGCAGCAGTTGATAGCGCTGGGCTACTTCCTTGGTCTTTATTATTGAATTCTTTCTGTGCCTGATCCTGAATTGTTCAATTCTCTTTCAATACTGAATCCATGTGCAGGCCAGCAGTTCTGCTGCTTTTTCTTTTTTAGGTCACTCTGTGGTTCCAGACCTGCAACTATGTTCCATATTCCCAGCCTGGAGGCTCAGGTCCTGACATTGTTTGACTTCCAGGTTTATCCTGTTACCTGCCTGAAATGTGAGGCTTTTCTGAGTTTGCTCTCCATGGGTTAACTCATGTGTTCATGTTCAACTCAGGCATCTCCTCCTCTGGGGAACCATCTCTGCCTAGTGTGCCCCACTTCCTCCCCCTCTCAGCACTGATAACTCCAGCAAGAAAATTCCTTTGTAATTTTTTATTTGAGGACATGATAATTTTAATATGTCAGCATTCCCAAGTTGCCTTTCTAGTGTGTGTTTGTTTGTTTGTTTGTTTTTAACTCAAGTAGTGTTATTTCTTTGCCAGCTCCTTTTCCTGGGCTTTTTCTGGGGATAATTGTGACAAAAGGCAGAGACAAACAGGACTAGAGGCGTTGCAGAAAAGGGTTTGTTCCTAGGTTTGCTTTTATGATAAAGAATCCATGCAATTGATTAAAAAATAACATCTAAATCTGAAGCCAGAAAGAAAAACTGAAAAGTTACTTGGGTAAACTGAGGAGGAATTTTTAAGAACAGTCTCTAAAGCATTTGCAGGGAAAGAGAGAATTTTAATGGACAAGAGAGGAAAACATGTTTTTTGTGTGGGATATTGCTGTAGAACATAAATTGAATTTCTGATAATGTTTTCCAAGAAGAACATAGAAAGACTGGAATTACTTTTGAATTATTGTCAACCGACTTAAAAAAATTATTACTACATTAACAGTTCTAGCTCTCTATTGTTGGGGTATTTTTATTAAAAATTATTTTTGGGCCTGTGATTCTTAGCTTCTCAACTTGAACCTCATAAGGGCAGAAATTCTGTGCCCCAAGCAGCTGTATTGTGTCTAGGCACCAGCATGCTCAATGGTTTTTGTTGACTATACAAATACATTGTATTGAGATATACGTTCTAGGCAGGAGTATGAATTCTGTTCTGAGTGCAGTGGAGAGGTACAGCAGGCTTTTTGCTTTTTAACTAGACAAATAACTGGATTAAATTTCTTTTAGAATTGGTAACTATGGAAACAACCTGGAGTATCACTTGGATATGAGAAGAGAATGGAGAGAGTGAAATGTCTTGTGAGGCTGTAACAATGGACAGTGGGAGAGCTTAGGAGGGCTCAAATTAGAGTCTATCAGAATGAAAACAAGTGGATAAATGTAAGAAGCATTGTGTGGGCATTGTTGTTAGGGCTGCCATCAACTCGCAGGCATCCTCGGGAAGCTTTTACTTGATCCTTGCATCTGCCCAGCACCTGACATAATCCCTTGTACTTATTTAGAGTTAAGTCAATGGTCACAAGGGCCAGGAATGGATCATGAGTTAGAGGGATAGACAATAACACTTGTATTGTGAAGCTTAGAAATAAAAATGATGAAGTGGTTATTGAACGAGACATGTAGAAAAAGGACAAGAGATAGAATTAAGGTGTAAGATGATGTGTTCTGTTTGAAACACCCTGATTTTTATGCTTTAACACAATCATATAAAATGTACAAAGGTTATCTTACTTGGGGCTTGAAAGAGATTTCAGGACTTGAGACATTTTATTTGAGAATGAATTGCATGGAGCTTGTTATGACTATAGAAATAGTATTTCTGATGCAATAGCACATACACCATAGTAAGAAACATGATGTTCTGAAATGTAAACTTTAGGGAAGACTTATATTTAAATGTTGTACAAATGGAAACATGCTAGAAAAGCAGCATCAGAATTCAGAGGAGGCGGAGGAGAAACAGGTCGCGGTGTCTTGTGAAGATGCCAAAGGAGGAAAGAGTTTTCAGGAAGGCATGGCCAGTAATGAGGGACCCTGCAGAGGTCGATGCAAGCTGGAGAGGAGCTTGGCTTGAGAAAAGGCCAAGAATCAATGGTGGTTAGAGACACTAGTAGTCAAGGAGAATGAGGCTTAAGAAAGTATTTTTCAATTTAGCACAGTCTTGGTGAACTTTGGTAGAGCGGTTTCATTAGGTGTGGGGACACTGCCCAGATTACAGGAGGCACTATAGAGAATGGGAGAGAAAGGAGAGGCAACAAAGAGTGATGCTCTTTTGAGAAGTTTTGCAGTCAAAGGAAGAAAGTAGTTAGCTTAGGTCGGGAGAGGAGTTGAAGAGGTAGTTTGAATTTATTTGAAGTTTGGCAGAGGGGAGGAAGTGAAAGGAAGAGTTTGACTATATGAAGGAAATGGAACAGGCTGATGCAGCAGGGTCCTGGAGACCCCAGGGAGGACTGAAAGCTTCCAAGAAACAGGGCTGCTTCAGAGCATGAGTCCTTCTCAAGAATAACATTTGGAGGAGAGAGGGAGGAGAGGTAAGGGAACTCATATCAGAGGGTCCCTGTTAATCCTGGACTGTAGGTACCCTGACAACCTGCCAGGAGGATTCTGGTGGTACATTTAGAGTTTTGTAGTGAATAGAAACAAATTCAGATTATCTCCTTTTGTATGTTTCTAGAACAGTTTAGAGGCTGCTGATTTATCTTTGAAATCCTTCAAAGCTGTTTTCAGAGTATATATTTTATAAAGACAAAATAGTCCACCTTATTTTACCCACCCGCCAAACGGATTTATAGCCCTTTGCTCATCTTAGAAACTTGGAAGATGCTCATTTTGAATCTGTATATTATGAAACAGCCATTGCAATCAAATTAATCTCTCCAAGTGGTAATTAGCTCTCCATCAGAGTGTTTTCTGCCTATGACATTTTGCCGTGAGTTTTCTGTGGCAGCCCTGGGTGAGTGAGTATAAAGCCAGGAGCCCAAGCAACTCCAGGCCAGGCTGCCAGCAAACCGTTTCCTCCCCAAATGTCAATGCGTCTGGTTATCAAGGCTCATCATACATCACTTTAAAAGGACAATTCTCTTTGGATCATATCAAAGTCAGATAACATTATTCCAGACAAACAGCCAAGATTAAAATTGCCATTATACCCTTAGGAGTGGTGTGTATCGAAATGAACCTTACTTATTTATTTATGATTAATAACTCCAGCTAAGGAAAGTTAAGGAAGGTTGTGGTGTTTTCTTTTGTTGTTGTTGTTTTGTTTTGTTTCGTTTTTTTTTTTTTTTTTTTTTGAGACGGAGTTTCGCTTCTGTTGCCCAGGCTGGAGTGCAATAGCGTGATCTCGCTCACTGCAACCTTTGCCTCCTGGGTTCAAGCAATTCTCCTGCCTCAGCCTCCTGAGTAGCTGGGATTACAGGCATGTGCCATCATGCCTAGCTCATTTTTGTATTTTTAGTAGAGATGGGGTTTCTCCATGTTGGTCAGACTAGTCTTGAAGGAAAGCTTTTAAAGTAAGACTGTGCCATCACCCTTAAAAAATGTCCATACTTTCATTCCACGTAGGAAAACAGATTCCAGGGTGGTCTTGCCATTTGGATTACATCTGTGAGCACCATCAGTTGAAATGTATATAAGTTCTGGTCTAATATATGTGTTGTATCTTGTGTTGTTAGACTAGAAAGGTTTTGCTTTAGGTGTGAGAGATTAAACAAACAACCAAAGCAGTCGTTTAAAGAGGATGGAAGTCTATGCCTCTCTCATTTAAGAGTCTACAGGTACGTAAATCGTGGTTGTTACGGCAGCTCTGCTCTGTGAAGTCCTTAGGGATTCCAGGCTCTGTCCAGCTCAATGGGGCCTTATGCTCATAATCCAATATGACAGAGTTCACATTCCAAACAGTATCATGGAAGAAGAGGTAAAGGAGACCGTGGGAAAGAGACACACTGGCGAGAACCACCAAAATTTACCACACGAATTTTTTGCCAAAATTTAGTCATGCTGCCAGCATTTAGTCACATGGCCATACTTGGCTGTAAAAAAGGGTGAGAAATATATATATTTTTCTAAATGCTCAGGAAGTAACCTAAAATGTAGAGGTTACATCACGGATCCTAACTAGGAGTTGGCCACATAGGCGTCTCCTCCTCTGCAAATGCCCTGAAAGGGAATATTCATAGGCATAATTAGCAAGAAGGTAACCTAGTAGATTACAGAAAAATGTGAGGAAGTTTATTTGACCAGGAAACAAATAGAAACTAGCTCTAGGCCCCCAAAAAGAGCTAAGCATTCTTCATCATCCCTCTCTAAATACAAATTTGTTAACACCCTCTATCTTCACTTTTACTCTTGCCTGTGTGGTCTCAGCATCCTACCTGAGATCATCAATGCCTTGAAGGTCAGCTGCAGAGGGAAGCTGAATACTAGCTATGGAGTGACAGCTTTGTATGTGTAATTGTTAAGTTGAAAACATATGTTCTACATATACTCATTTAGCCTAACAGCCTGGAAAGCCAAAACCATTTACTTAATAGTTAACTTAGCAGCTAACTTGGGATTAGAAACAAAAAAATATTGCATCCCAGAGATTAATATTTTTGAGTGTTCTAGTATTTTCTATCCTTAAAAATCTGTTTTTAAATTTTGACTCAGAGTTAAAGAAGAAGTAAACCAATATTTAAAAACTAGATAGTATCTATGACACATGGAAAAACTCTTGGTAGGAAAAGAAGTTATGGTATTTACTTTATGTCATTAATGTGACATTTAAGCACCCATTAGTAATTAGTTCTCTACCATACTAAAGGTAATGAGTCAGTCAATATTCATCTATTTTTATAAAATACATTACACTTTAAAAAGACATAAGAAGCCTTTAATCCTATCATTTAGCATGGTTTTCTTTCATCAGTGTAGTTCTCAGTGCTATAAGTGGCTTTGCCATTGATAACTGAGTTGCCGGGTTTCATCTATTTGCAAGAGGGCGGGCAGGAGTAGTGGCAATCAATAGTACTTGTCTTGCCATTGATTACTTTTCTAATCCTGCTTGGAAGCTTGTTTCACCACGATAACCAGACTCCTCATCTTCTCTAATGCTGAAGAGCAATAGGAAGATGACTGGTAGCATAACATATAGCATCTCTTCTTTTTTATTTCTTCCTCTTCTTTTCCCTCCTCCCCTCCACTCCTGTTTCCTTTTCTCTTCTCAGTCTCTCCACAAATCTTTCTCTTTCCTTCCTTGCTTCCTTCCTCTCTCTTTTTCCTTCTTTTCCCATTCCCTACCCTTCTTTTCCTCCCTTTCCTGAGCTTTCTTTAACTTTTCTTTATTTCCCTGTTTAAAGAAAGAAAACACATCCAAATGGTGAATCAGACTTTGCAGCATAAAGATAATACGTCTGAAGCAAATTCTAGATCTAAGCCTTCAAGTTCTGGATCCAAGATTAGATTGCTTAGACAATGAATGAGAACAGAATCATACATTAAAAAATAAATGAAAAGAAAAGAGATACACTGACACATATAAAGAAGAAGGTGGAAATAGCTTCTTTTACTTCAAAGAGAAAGTCAGCTCTATACAATGATAGGGCAGGTAGTTTACAAATTTGAAAGTATATTTTATCAGTAAACAATTTTGATCTCTCATCTTCAATATATGCATCTTTATAAGCTTTTCAATAATATATTCTGGCATTAAAATATTAAACATTAGATAACTAAAAGGATTAGCTGTAAAATATATATGAATGTTTCTTTCTCTATCATCTTGCCAT
Source organism: Macaca thibetana thibetana (assembly GCF_024542745.1). Lineage (NCBI taxonomy): Eukaryota > Metazoa > Chordata > Mammalia > Primates > Cercopithecidae > Macaca > Macaca thibetana. The sequence continues at coordinate 39,017,305 of NC_065585.1, forward strand.
TGTTCTATAGACTGCTCTCTCTTTTTGCCCACTCTACCTTAGACACCTTTAATATGTATGTATTTTGTGTGAACACAAGTTCTGAAAAATGTTGAACTTTCCAAATGCCAACCCTTAAGCAATGATTCTCAGACAGTCAGCTGACTGATTGGAGTTTTGAACCCCCTGGGAATATATAACTACGAGTGCCCAATAATTTGCTCATAGATTCCAAGAGCTCAACTGAGAAACTTAGGATAGTGGTGTCTAACTGGAATGTAGTTCCTAGATTATTACAAAGCAATAGGAAGGGTGGTAGTGGTGTCTTATATCCTGGGATAGAGGATGGTGGGTTAAGACTCCTTAAAGCTGGAAGAGTTGAACTTTTGTGGGTTATGAGAAGCACCTAAGTGAAATTTTACTACAATATGTGTGTATTTCATAAAATGGGACTAGTCAGTATACACAGTATTTAGAAAAGTGTTGATGGGTCTTACTCTGTCTAATTAAATTCAACACACATTACTTCTCACCTTTCCTGCTTTAGGAACTGCATCAGATGTTATAGAAGTAATAAACAGTTGAGTAAGTCACTGGAACATCCATGACTTCACAAGTAACAGAGAGACTCAATATTGAAAATTAAAAAAACAATCTAAGAGAATATGATATAATTGTGAATCAGGTTCAGAAGAAGCAGGTGATAAATGATTAACTCCAGAAAGAGGCATTTAAGGAAAGGGAGATTCGATCTTGGTTTTAAAAAATTCAGGTAATAAAAATAAATGTGATGAGGCAAAGAGATAGGCTATGACGAAGTTTTGGTTCTTATTTCATCATTAATTAGCTCTGTTGACTTGGTCAGAATATTTACTTGTTGAAACTTCAACTTTTTATCTTTAAAATTAGACCTTTCGACTTTATGGTCTTCAACAAGTCAACACATTTATTTTTGCACCCATTGCATTTTAGGGGAAATAACAATGAATAAGACAGTACTTTCCCTTAGGGAGCTTTCAGTCTTTTAGAGGAAAAAGACAAGCAGACAAATGACTAGACTTAAGGCTGTTCTTGTGAAAAATCTGATAGCCTAGGAAGTCCATAAGGAAACACTGATAATGGTTATCATGATTACAACAACTGATATTTCTTCATAATTATATGTACCAGCTTTACCTGCATTACTCAGATTACCTCATATAACTAACATGGAAAGTATAGGAGTTTCTTCTGCATCCTCTTCTTCATCTTCTTCTTCCTCCTTTCCCCATTTTGTGGAAGAAGAAACTAAAGCTTGGACAGGTTAGGCAATGCTCCCAGGTAACAAGGTAGTTAGTGCTAAAGTTGATGTTTAAGTGCAAACAAACCAATGATAGATTCTGAGATATTAATCATTACACTCTGTGACCTACTTCATTGTTCTCCATAGCTATGATTATGGAAAGCAGTCAGGGCTTGACTTGATGAAAGCAAGAAGATAGCATGATAGATAAATGATCCATGTCAGAGATTTTTGCAGTTATTAGAGATTCAACCATAAAACTAAGATTGAGGAGCAACATCTTAGATCCACCAATTAAGAACTGAGGGAAGCTGGAGAAGTTGATAAGATTACAAGGTAGGGATATATAGGCTTTGTAAAAAGAACCAGAAGTGCACCTACTGAAACTGGAGTTCAGTGCAAGAGTTAACTATTAGGAACAAGGCGTGAACCCAAGTGCTGGGAGAGGATACAAAATTAGAGAAGTGCTAAAGGCAAATTGTGGTAGAAGAGGTTGTTATAATGCCTCCAAGTAGCGGATCTCTGACTTTGGGTTAGATTGAGCCTAAAGCCTGGAGTAGATTACATTCTGTGAGTGATGATATGGCATGTGGTTTGAGAACACTTGCTTCAAGATGTACATGCCTATTTTGTAATGCCATTTACACCACTTACTCAATGTAAGCTATTATTTGACTTCTCTGAGCCTCAGTTTTGTTACCTGTGAAGTGGGTAAAATGATATATTTCGAGTTGTTGTATTCATCAAATTATTACATGATGTATATAAAGCACCTAGTATGGAATGTGGTACAAACTTAGTGTATTGGCAGCAAGTAACAGAAACCTCAAGACAACAATGGCTTAATAGGACAGAAATTAGATTTTCTCTCACATGAATGCAGGCAAGCTCAGGGTTGGTGTGGCAGCTCGAAAATCATCAAAGTCTCAAGCTCCTTCATTACTTCTTGTTCTGCCATGTGTAGCATGTATTCCACATGTGGTCAAGACGTTTACTCCAGCTCCAGCCATCATCTCTGCATTCCAGCCAGCAGCAAGGAGGCTAAAGGAACCTCCCGGAAGTGGAAAATACACGCTTTTTCACATTTTATTTGCCAAAACCTAGTCATATAGATAAATTAGTCACATGTGAATCTGGGAAATGTCTTTGGTCCATGTAACCATGCCCAAGGCTGAATTTTGGGTGTTACATTACTGTAAAAGAAGGAGAGAAGGGATAGAGAGAATAGAATAGAGAGAAGTAGAGTCTCTGGCACAATTTGTAATGATACCACCAGAAGAAGTACTTTAGTAGTTATAGTACTTAATATGGGAGTAGTAGGACACTCCATTTGTGGGAATTAGATGAATTAAATGAAAACTCTGGAGGAAATCGGAGTTTTGAATAGCCAGTCCTGAAGCAAGTCAGGTTTATACATAGGACTTGATTAGTAGAAGTCAGGAATTGAAATTTGAATTTTAGAGTTAGAGACACCTAACTAATTACTAAGCCTGTTTCCTCTGTTTACTGAACTCAGAGTTAGACAATATTTTTCAGTTTCCCTTGCAGTTACGGCATGAAACGCTAGCTGATGAAATATGAGTAGAAAGATCATAACTTTCACAGGCCTGGCTCATACAAAACTTTCCATGAGTGGTCTTCCGGGTTCTTTTTCCTTCTAAAGTAAGCTAGGAATCCACTAGTTTAACATAGCAAAGCATAAAATAGAAGGAGCCTGGATCCCTGCACCACTGCTTAGGGGACAGTAAAATTCAGAAGAGTTTCTTTTTTTGTAGAGATAAAACTTCCTTGATAAAACCTTCTAATGGCTTTTGAGTGTGCTTGGAATAAAATTACAACTCCTAATCAGGGCTTTCGGGACCCTGCGTGAAGCAGTCCAGGCTTCTATCTATACTCACTTCTCATTTGTCTCTCCTCTATCATCACTTTACTGGTTCACTCTTCCCTCATCATATTGACCCTCTATCTGCTTTTGAGATATGATAAGCCCATGCTTATTTCAGAGTCCTCTCTCTCATTCTTCTTTCATGGCTGAGTCCATTCACTTTATTCAGATCTAAGCTTAGAACTCTTTTCTAAAATGAGTTTCTTCTTGTACCCAGTTCCCATCTTTCTTGCTGCCTTTAAAAAATTTACCTTTAAAGTCTATTGTTGATATCTATCTATCTATCTATCTATCTATCTATCTATCTATCTATCATCTTTCTATCCATCTGACCTCCTTAAAGTAGAATATAATATTCACGATGGCAAGGACCTTGTCTATTTTGTTATTTGTTATTCTGCATTCTAGCACTAGGATAGAGCTTTGTACATTGTAAACATTCAGTAAATATTCATGGAAAGATCCAAGAAGATTTTTATTTCTTATTTTTCAAACTGAAATTTTCCCCTTATCAAATGTAGAAACTTTTTCTTCTGCATAATGGGATTTAGGAATCTATGTTATTGCAATGGACTGGAGAGCATAGATTCAGGTATGTGCTGGGTGCTATAAATGCTTGATAACACGGATATTATTTAAATACAATATATACTATATATGTATATACATCAAGTAGACAGTATTATTCAGTATATACACAGAGTGTACAATAATTATAAATTGATGTAAAATGTAGACACTTTATAGTTTCTAAATCTCCTCATCAAGACTGTAAGTTATTTGATGTCAGGGGCCAATTCTCCTATGTTGTTCTATCCTCTCAAAACATTATAATTAGTCATTATTTGAAACACCTGCTTATTAACTGAAGAAGAAAGCATTAGTAATAATTTATATTCTCACATGACTACTCTAGAATTATTTCCAACAAAGAAATAATTTACTGACTGTCAGGTGCATGATAGTCGTGCTTTTCTCTTTGCCCTGCTGGGATGAAGTCCCAGCCATGATGGTACCCCCTAATAATTTCTAGTGCCAAGAAGAGGGTTAGATGTAGTATGGGAGCTTCTGAAGATTGAGGGAGATCTATGTTCGGTGTATTTAGCTAGATGGTTGATTGGCTACTGTAGTAGATAATTTATAAATAAAAGAGATAATGAGGTTGTGCAAGGTAGACAGAGATACTCACTTCTAAAACAAGTAAATTAATTAAAAATTAATTGATAAAAATGCGAAAAAATGAGCCAATATAATGCTGGCCACAAAAATCAGCCAGAAGGCCAACATACCAGACATGATATCAAACTTCCAGATTATGTGCAAAAATATCTCTAAACACCTCAGTTTTCATGTGGGGACTGCTGCTTTCCTAGCCAACTCTACCTTTGCCACTCAAAATATTAAAGATAGTTTAAATTTAAGCATTTATTATTTCTTTTTGGTGATAACATTCAAAATCCTCTCTTTTAGCTATCTTGAAATATACAGTACATTGTTATTAGCTATAGTTACCCTCTTGTATAAGATTTTTTCTTTAACATATGTGGAAAGTTACTGGTAAAAATAATCCAGAACATATTGTGATTTTTACCTCTGGGTCTATCTGCTATGGGCAAGAATAGTTATCCTCTGCCAAGGCAACTGTGTCACCTGATCACTGGATCTGCACCTGTTCTTCACAGGCAAGGCAGTTAATAGTCTCAAGTTCCCTAAGTGAAAACAACATAAAAACATTCTCTAGTGTGCCTTTTCATTATTTTGCAAAAACATAAAAATAAAAAACCCAACCAATGAAACAAATAAGCTAATCATGGTCATACGATGCTCATCTGGCTCTAACTATATGGCTTCCTGAAGGCTGTTTAGTTTTACGGGGAGGCTGAATTTGTATTGCTCCTGAGATAAATGCAGCCATGTCCTTTTCTAAGGGGAAAATATGCTGGCTGAACAAGGAAGCTCTAGCTCATCTTTGCTGGGCCCAGGGGAAGTCAATGAGTCATTAAGATGAGCAAAGCTCTAGACTGATCTGAAGAGAAACAAGGGAAAGTTCCGATGAATCTATGTGTAAACGTTCAGCAAGTGTCTGGTTTGGAAACATTTTTCTAAGCATAAATGCAGTGTAAAGAATAATGAAGGAAAATGGATATAGCTCTGACTACCTAATTGAAAAATATTCTTTGGAGATTAATATCACAAACATTCATTCATTGTATGCACATTTAATGAGGGCTTTGTTTCAGGTCTTGTGTGAGAGCCTGGATATACAGTGCTGAGTAAAACGGAGAGGGTCCATGGCTGCTTGGACCATAGAACACCTAGAGAAAAAGACAGACTTTGAAAAATATTTGGGTGAGGTAGTCTGGGAATATGGTTACCCAAACACAACTTTCTTCCCATCCCCCTATTTCTATAACCTAAATCCAAGTTACTTGTCTCTACTGATACAAATGGCTCCAGGGCCCTGTAAGTAGATGTGTAAAGATGATGCTGTGGGTGTTGTCGGCATCCTAGTGGAGAAAACTGGTATTGGGATGTTTTCCCTAAGGCCTGGAAAGCAGCTGGAGATAACCATGAGAGCCTCAGTGTAAGATCAGAGAGCGGTCATCCTGTAAGAGCTTGGTCTTCAGAGATGTGTAACCACTCATGCAGAAGGTTCTCATTAGCTGCAGAATAACTTGCCAAGTCTCCTTGAATGCATGAGGCAACTAGTAGTTGAATAGACAACTGAGTACCCTCAAGTTTGGAGAGGACAGGAACACCCAAGAACAAGGAGTCTCCCCGGAAGTTAGCAGTGAACTGGCTTGTGTGCCATTAGCACATGGGGATAGGACACATTTCCTCCCACTACTTATGAGAATGCTGCCACTTAGGGAGCTTTAATATTGGCAGAGCCCTAATGAGCAGATACAGAGAAACAGCCACCCATCTATAGGGACAAAAGCCAGGAAAAGGGAGATCAATTAGAGCAAATAGAACCCATCCCTAGTGAAATGAGAGCAGCTAGAAGGGACAAAAACTGAAGAGAAAAATAAGGACACTTTTTGGATCTAAGCATTATGTTCTCAACTCTATATAAATGAAGGATGGAAGGATTTCTGCTAAAATCTGAATTATTAGCCTGAACATCAAGTTTAAAAAATATTCCAAAGCACAGAGGCAAGTAAAGATTAAAGACATAAAATGGAAACCATAAGAGACTTAGTGGATAGATATGAGAGAATTAAAAAGTGAAAAATGGAGATTGCAGGAGGAGAATGAAACAGATACAAGAAAGGAAATAACTACTTTAAAGTTTTGATTTTTTTTTTTTTCTGAGCTGAAGAAAGTCCAAGTTACCAATTGAAAAGGCTTAATAAATTCCAGACAGGATGGATGGGAAAATGCATTCACCTAGGCAAATTCTGGCAAAATTCCCAAGTTTGCAAGCATCCATTCAGAGAAACAAGTAGTTTACAGAGGCACAGAAAATCAGATTCATGTTGGACATCCCATTTGCAACTGAAATGAAAGCCAGTGAAATAGCAGCTATAGATTACTAGGAGAAAAGAACTACCACCCGAAAATCCAAACCCAACTATCTATCATTTATACATCAGGGCAGAAGATTTGGGGGACCTGCAATGTTCTTGAATGATGAGACTCAGTATCATAAAATTTAATATTTGAGAAATGAATTTGTAAATGTCATACATTTAAAACTTGGGAGAGTGCCAACAACTTTATTTGTAAGTAGAGAAAATTGGATTAAATAGCCTTAAATATAAATAGTATTAAACATTAAAATATGGCCAAATATATAAATTATGGTATGACTCTTTTTAAAATCAGATATCGTAATACTAAAACACAAAGCCTTTATAACCATATCAACCTAATATTGACACAGGACTAAACAAGTTATGGAAGAAAATAGAAAATACAGAAATAGACCATATAATTATGTACATGAATTTATCACATGCCAAAAGTAATACTTTGATTTACTGGGAAAAAGATGAATTATTCATTAAGCAATGCTGGGCCAACTGGCTATTCATTTTGAAATAAGTAATAGGGAACACAAATTTTAGGCCACATACAAAGTACAGGTAGATGAACATTAAATTCAAGAGAAAAATATAAACACATTAAACATCTTGTGAAAAAACATTAAAAATGCATGTGAAACCAAAAAGATGCTTTCTTAACCAACACAGAAGAAGCAGAGATATATAAAAGGAAATAAACATCTTTGACTATTTAAAATGTGAAATTTTTATGCAAAATATTACAATGTTGAAACATAAATGTTTGATCTGGAATAAAAGACAATGTAATATGTATAGCACACAGAGTTAATATCTATAATATACCAAAAATATTTTATAAAGTGACAAAGAAAAACAAGGCAAAGGAAAATAAATAGGTAATCTAGTGGATAGGCAATACACAGGAAAGGATAAATCCAAATAGGCAAGAAATTCATAGGAAGATTTCCAACTTCATTAACAGTAAGGGGAATGCGAATTTAAATAACCATGATATATAGTTTCACGCTCATTAGGCTGTAAATATATTTATAATTTCTGGCCAGTACATAAAGAAAATAGAATGTTATATATCGCTTGTAGAAATATAAGATTTTACAGCTTTATAAAACAACTTGATCTGACCACATCTATAACAATATAAAATACATGTATTCTTAAAAGTAGTACATAAATCCTTGGATACTAGCTACTAGAGATAAAGCATCAGGACATAAAGTATATCTGTAAGGATTTTTATTTCATCATTGTGCAGAGTAGATAAAAACTGGGAGCAAAGTTAGTATTCAACAATAGATAAATAATTGAAAATGTTTTTGGGATGGATTCATTCTGTTGCCCAGGCTGCAGTGCAGTGGTGCAATCACGGCTCACTGCAACCTCTGTTTCCTAGGTTCAAACAATTTTCCCACCTTAGTTTCCTGATCAACTGGGATTACAGGCACACACCACCATGCCTGGCTAATTTTTGTATTTTTAGTAGAGATGGGATTTCACTACCTGGACCAGGCTGGTCTTGAACTCCTGGCCTCATGTGATCCACCCACCTTGGCCTCCCAGAGTGCTGGGATTACAGGAGAAATGATTGAATAAATTAGCATTCATCTGTACCATGGAATATCATGTGGCCATAAAAAAATGAATACTTGTCTTAGAGACTATCCTGTGGTATTATTGAATGACAACAGCAAAATACAAGAAGGTGTGTAGAAAAAGGATAAATAATGGAATATTATTCAGTCATAAAAAATAATAAAATCTTGTCATTTGCAGCAATATGTACAAACCTGAAGGAGGTTAAGTGAAATAAGCCAGACAGAAAGATAAATGTTGCCTGTTCTCACTCATACATGGGAGCTGAAACAATTGATTTCAGGAAGGTAGTGAATGGAACGGTGATTACCAAAAGCAGGGAAAGGAGAGGGTGGTTAGAGTTGAAGAAAGGTTGGTTAAAGGGTATGAAAATACAGTTAGAAGGACTAAATTCTAGTGTTTAATAGCACAGTAGGGTGACAATAGTTAACTAATTTATTGTATATTTCAAAATAGCTAGAAGACAAGATTTGAACTGTTCCCAACACAAAGAAAAGATAAATATTTGAAGTGATCGATACCGAATTATCTTGATTTGATGATTACGCACTCTATGCATGTATCAAAATATCATATGTACATGAATATGTAAAACTATAATGTTTTCATAAAAATAAAATTGAAAAAATAATATATTATAAAAGAAAAATAATTTCACATATTGTGATAAGTGTTATGAAGAACTTCAGGGAGCTAGAATGGCATATAAAATGTGCTTTCCCTGAGGAAGTGACATGTAAAATAAGACACAAAGAATATATAACTATTGGCTAGGTAAAGAGGGAGGAAAATATTGTTCTAGATAGAATGGCACATGAGCAGTTTGCATGTTGGGAGAGAATTCATATTTGCGCCAAGGAGGAATTATGAGAAATCTAGAACGATAGGGACTTCGTAAAGGAAGAGCAGCCTAGCTTCAGAGGAGATAGGAGGAGTGGGCAAATGGGTATGTTTTTGACATGTAAAAAAGCTTGGTTTTATCCCAAGAGGGATGAGCAGTCTGTAAAGGGCTTAATTAAAGCAGGAAACACCATATCATCTGTGTTTTAAGAAGGTGACACTGGCTATGCGGTTAGGTGGCATTTGTATTGTAGTGGGCAACAGTGAATGTGGATTGTTTGGTTTACAGACCTGAAAGTCTTGGCCACTCAAAGGTAAATTGGATAAGGATAGAGGTAGTGATGTTGGAAAGAAGAAAAAGAATTTTATTTTATTTTTATTAGTTTTAAAACTATTTTATTTCATTTCATGTTAGACAGAGTCTCTCTGTTGTCCAGGCTAGAATGCAGTGGTGCAATCATAGCTCGCTGCAGCCTTGATCTCCTGGGCTCAAATGATCCTCCCACCTCAGCCTCCCAAGTATCTGGAACTACAGGTATGCACCACTGCACTTGGCTACGTTTATTTTTATTTTTTGTAGAGACAGGGTCTTATTATGCTGCCCAGGCTGGTCTCTCCTGGCCTCAAGCAATCCTCTCACCTTGGCCTTCCAAAAGAAAAAAAGATTTCAAATATAATCCATGTTTCAGTGAAAACATTTTACAAGTACGTTAGGCAACAGTGTTAATAAACTTAGTAAAATTGGAAACAATCTAGCTTTAGAAAATGATAAAAACAAATTTTAGAATACCCTTTTGATATACTATTTGTATTCTACAAAGATTAAAATTATGTCAGCAAAGAAAATATAATGGCAAGAAAAATAATAGTGATAAAATGTTTAAGGCGATGTTTGTACAGTGTATATTGTGATCCTAGCTATGTAAAAAAAAGGTATTTGTGTGTATGTATGTATACATCAATTCAGAAAGTGATCATGATTTCTCCCATTATAATTTTTTGTGGTTTCCAAATTTTCTCCAGTGACTACAAATTACTCTATTAACCAGATTTTTAAATAATAGGAGGATTAAAAGCTGCTTAATCATGGATCTTTCAGATGTTTATTCAGATGGCTGAATTAGTCAACTTTGTTTTTATATTGTTTATTTAAAAAAATTCTTCATCTGCACTCAGATTTCAAGTTATTTTCATCATTATTTTCTTTAAGTCTTTTAATATGTAGAATAAGTTAACGTACTAAAAACATAGGCAGATTTTAATTAACTTCAGAATTCAAAAGCCATTTCTTATTTCTAGTTTACTTGGCTGAAATTCTGGAACCCCACGTTACTGAATCCAACATACTATAAATGCCTATATTTAGAGTGTCATAAAAAATTTCAGTTGTAAAAAGTTCAAAAGCAGTGAGAGAAACAACAATGGTAAAAGTTAATTAAATCATAATTCTGAAATCTGCCTATGTGAAGAACAAACTTTTATTCTTAACATAGATGTGGAAATATTAAACTGGTCTGTGTTGATTAGATAGAATATTCTGTCTCAATTAGCAAGAAAAGTCAGTTCTATTTGGATTTTCATAGTTTAGACATGACTGGGTTTTGACCACAGGGATGATAAACTGAGAAATGTGTATTCTCATATGTGAAATAAGAGCAACTTTACATTTGTGATATATGTTTATAATACTATATAACACACACATAATAATACATATCAAAGTATTATACATATTTTTAAATTTCCCAACCCTTTACTTTTCAAATTTTTAACATGTTTCTGAGATATATAAAAATAAATTCATTAAAGTTAATGAGATTTTCGTTTTACTTATAAAGCTATTAAAATATATGTATATATGAAAGTATGAATCAGCATTTTACTTTCATTTTGATCTCATAAGTATTTCATATTGTGGTTTTCTTGTATTTCATTTAGAATTAAATTCCTGTGGATATCTCTTTCTAGTTTAAAACTATGTACTTGTGATATAATACAGTAAAATAATATTCACATATTTGTATATATTTTACTTGCCTTTGGAGTTAATTCTCATAGTGAATATCTAAGCTGTAAGAAACAAAAAAAAAGTATTAAGTAGAGTACCTGGGAGAGTACTGTATAAGTTATACATGTACATACACAGTCATCCTTCCATATCCATGAGGGATTGGTTTCAAGCCTACCCACCCTAATGCCCCTCTCCACTGGGCAGACACCCAACTCCACAGATGCTCAAGTCCCTTATATCAAGTGGTGTGGTATTTGCATACAACCTATGAACATCCTCTTGCATAGTTTCAATCATCTCTAGAGTACTTACAATACCTAATACAATTAAGTAGTTGTTTTACTGTACGGTTTAGGGAATAATAACAACAAAGAAAATTTTTACATGTTTTGCACAGATGCAACTATCCATTTTTTTATCAAATATTTTTTACTGTGATTGGTTGAAGCTGTGAATACAGAACCTGTGATACAAAGGGCTGACTGTGTACATGCATGCCCCCACACACACTTACATACATATATGCATAAGTACAAATATTTCCAAGTATATTTATGTTACATAAATATTCTAAATTATAGGTATTTGTAATTCTTATACATTTAAACATCTATGCATAGAACTAAATCATAAGGTATTAGCTGGGCATAGATGCTGAAATATATTTTAACTAGCTAATCCTTTTCTCACATGCAAATACTGCAATTAAAGCAGTATTTTTCTTTCATAAAATTCTTTAAGTAGTTGGCAGAATTTAACTTTCAAGCAGGTTAAATAGTTCCCTTGTTTACACTACTGAAACTTTGCAACCTAAAAGATATTATCTAGGAAGGTAGATTGAAGCTGAACCTGCTTGAACTACTACATATCCCAACATAATAGAATCAGAAAATGAGATTTTGCTGAATTATGTATCAGTTGATTATAATACAATGGTTTGATAAAGGAATACTTGATTCGATTAATTCATTGTGTGAATATTCAGTAAATGCCAGTGGGATAAAATTAGACTGAAGGGAGGAATTATGAAAGCAAACTTTCCACTTGTTTTACATAAAATTTGCAATTTCACATCTCAAACTAGTGATTAAAATATTTGAAATTATATTTACATTGTATTAACTTGATAGGATATGTTGAAAAATATGATTTCTAAATTTTAGTTTAATCAGATTTAAGAGGATTCTCATTCATTTTGCAATATCATATCCTATCCTTTACAACCTAAAATACCGTAGTGAATTGTATATGTTGTAGCTTCTTCTGTTGTAGCCATACATCTAGGACCACAAAACACAGTAAAACAAAACAAAACAAAACAAAACAGCAGCAGTAAAAACCCTGAAAATTTGTTTGGAAACTGGAACTTACACAGAAAATAGTAGAAGACTTAGATTTTATCTAGAGAAATCATTCTCTTTAGGATCAGCTAGCAGTTTAATAACTAAAAATTTTCTGAAATTTCTGCTTTTTCTCATTTTTGCTGGTAATGGAAAACAATTTCCATTAGAGGAATATAAAGCAGAGTTGGAAGCTGGCATAATCCTAGAATATTAGAGGTTATAAAAGCAACCTGTTACATTCACTGACTACTGCTGTCATTTCTCACATGAACGTGTTAGACTTAGAGGTGACTCACTTCTGTTTGCACAGCAGTCATTAGTGGGGTAGGATTGAAACTAAAGTTTTCATGGTTTTTGTCTTGTTTACCTTCTTTTGTAAAACCAATTTGTTCCATTTTAAGAGAGGCATATTCATACAGATTAGCTGTTCATCATGTCACTTACCACTAGTGGGGTCATGGTGAAATGATTTTAGATGGAAAATAAATACCATCTATTTTAATAGTTAAATATATATTTTGATATGTGCAAATACAACCACACTTATGTTTTCATTGGTGTTGCCTGGGATGTCTGCTTTAACTTTGCTTTAAATAAAATGAACCATAAAAAATTTAAACAATATAACAAAAATATTATATATGCAGTAGTACAGATGATACATCAATGGCCAGCAGTCTAACGACATATATATATATATACACACACACACACACATACACACACACATATATATATATAATTTCTGGGTTTTCTCATTTTTGCTGGTAATGGAACAAAATTTCCATTGGAGGAACAAAATTTATAATCTTGGTTTTTGAGTTATTAAAGTTTGTGAAATGTTGTTTTATGTTAAAAATACCCTTAGAACTGTGATGACCATAAGTTCCCTAGAAATCTAAATTATTGAGCCAAATAAACATGAAAAAATAACATTAGAACTCTGATGACCATAAGTTCTCTGAAAATCCAAATTATTGAGCCAAAAATATAATTGAAATACTAATACAATTATTTAATTAAATTAACATGTGTTTTTTATTTTTGCCAACAGCATGCCCTTTAAAAGAAAAAAAAAAGTTACTCTTTTTCTCTTGTGTAAATTAATTGCCTTCTTTTCATCACCTTTGGTTTATTCTCTCGGAATTTCCAAGCTGGACTAATATAAAAATCTTAGAATGATTTTTATGCCTCTAGTCTTACTCCCTTCCAACTATACTACATGATATTGAGAGAAAGATTTTTTTTAAATAAAACAAATCTAGTAACTTTAATCTCCCACTTAAAAGAACATCTTGGAATGGCATCATTTTGCTTGCAGAACAAAGTCAGGAATATTTAGTGGGACTCCTCTCCAACAGTTTCAGCCTTTGTCTTTCCATTCCTTTTTCATCTCTCTCCCCATTGGACAACCTTCTGTTTCCTGGTGCGGTTCTGTTCTAGACCTTCATCTAAAGGTTGACGTATTTCAAGACTCAACTCATTCATATAATCTTTCCCTCATTTAATGAATGTTTATTGAGTGCTTCTTATATCATTTATTGTGCTAGGCAAAGTGCAAACAGACATGTTTCCTTAATGAAGTTTGCAGTTCAATGCAAGAGAAACATTAGGGTAATCTATATAGTTAAAAATGGCACTGTGGTTTTTGAAGAGAAAAAAAACAACAAACCTCTGGTGATATAAGAGAGTAAGAGAGCTACTTGGGAGGCTGAGGCAGGAGAATGGCGTAAACCCGGGAGGCGGAGCTTGCAGTGAGCTGAGATCCGGCCACTGCACTGCAGCCTGGGCGGCAGAGCGAGACTCCGTTTCAAAAAAAAAAAAAAGAGAGTAAGAGGAGAAACTTTTATACAAGGGACCAGGGAAGACCTGCAGAGTTGATACTTAACATGAGAGCAGGAGACCAGCCTGGGCAACATGACAAAACCCCATCTCTACAAAAAATTGAAAAATTTTCCAAGTGCAGTGGTATATGCCTGTAGTCCCAGCTACTCAGGAGGCTGAGGTGGGAGGATCACTTAAGCCCAAATCTGCGAGATTGAGGCCACAGTGAACCGAGATCACGTCACTGCACTCCAGCCTGGGTAACAGAGCAATACCCTGTCTCAATAAATAAATAAATAAAATAAAAAATAAAATGAGACCTGAAGCCAAAAGACTGTCTCTTTCAGTTTCTTGTTACTGCTGTAACAAATGACCACAAACGTAATGGCGTCATACAACACAAATTTATTATGTTACAGTTCTGGAGGTCAGAAGTCCTTGTCATGGGTCTTATGAGTCTAGAATCAAGCTGTGGCAGGGCTGCATTCCTTCTGCATAACCTAGGGAAGAATCTATTCCTTTTTTTTTTTCAAGCTTCCAGAGACTGTCCCTATTTCTTGGCCTGTGGCTGTCTTTGATTTTCAAAGCCAGCAGTCACATCCCTCTGACCTCTGCTTCTCTATCCTCATACCTCCTCTATTATTAAAAATTCATCAGAACTTTTTTTCCTTAGGTTTAAAATAGTAGTTAAGTATGTGGACACCCGGCTCCAGGCCACATAGGTTGGAATCCCAGCTTTAATACTCACTGGCTGTGATATGGAACACATCTAAAACACAAACACAAAAATAAACAAAACAACTTTTGATGCCTAGTTTCCTCAAATGTAAAGTGGGACTGATGATGGCACTGACCTCAAAGGAATGTGCTGAAGATTAAAAGGATTAATGATGTAAAACTCTTAGACTGCTGTGAGGAGTGCGAGCTGCTATTATTATTATTAACAAATATTTATTGAGTGATGATTATAGTTGAGGCAGGGTTCAGCTGAAATTTCAACTATATCTAATTACTGCCTAATCAATCATGATTTCATGGAGCAGAAAAAATATTTGAGGAATCACTGATACATTCATGTATATTTCATTAGTAGACTTTAAACACTTTGAGAACTATGTCATGCAACTAAAAGTACATGGGGATGGAGTTCAGCTTTAGTATTGACACTTTTTACTTGCAAAATGATATTTTAAATATATAACTTAAAGTAACAACTGGATCAGGTGCAGTGGCTCACACCTGTAATCCCAGCACTTTGGGAGGCCAGGTAGGTGGATCACCTGAGGTCAGGAGTTCGAGACCAGCCTGGCCAACATGGTGAAACCCCCGTCTCTACTAAAAATACAAAAATTAGCTGGGTGTGGTGAGGAGCGCCTGTAATCCCAGCTACTCAAGAGGCTGAGGCAGGAGAATCGCCTGAACCAACAACAGAGGTTGCAGTGAGCCAAGATCACACCATTGCACTCCAGCCCAGGTAACAAGAGCAAAACTCCATCTCAAAAAAAAAAAAAAAAAAAAAGTAACGACTGATTTGCGGCAAGCTAGGCTTTATGAAAATGGTCCAATGTCATCTAGCCTTTGATAATTTGCTTTAATCTCAGTAATAAAAATAGAGGTTTTGCAGGAACGAGGTTGGATTTTGGGGTTAGGAGGTGGGAGGACCATTGCCTCAGCCACGGATAAGAAGGCTTTCATTGTGCATTATCATTCAAAGGTTAAAACACTCTTTCAGTTCATGTTCTATCCCTATATAAATGCCTCTCGGCAGTCTTTTAACTGGTGGTATTATACTTTTCTTATTTGTAGGTAAATTACATTTTACTGTGGATGTTTTCCAAGATTTGTGACCAGGCCGTGTGGTTTATTATGTACTTTCAGTTTTCTGTCAGGTTTTATATGTTTTAATCTTCAGAATTTCAACAGATGGTGACTCTTTCTGGAGGTTAGATGAGCAATTAAAATGCTGTCTGGTTGCTTTGTGTCAGTGCATATGCTATTCACATTTCATGCTAAATGTGAACAAACCACACAGTCTTCTTTTGCCTTACTTTCCTCTTTGGGAATTTAGGAATAGAAATATTCATTCTTCCTGACTGCTGTGAGGAATGAGTCATAGGAAAGATGTGACATCTAGCTCAGCTAATACCCACCAAAGCTAGGCAAAAATCATAGGTCCTCAAGCCTGCTTTAAAAAGTTCATTTTACCAGTAACTGTTCTCCACAGGGGTTCACAGCATACAGTCAAATAACATTATGAATGCAGGTTGCAAATTAACCTTCAGAACAAGAAATTAATTACCCAGAAGTACTTCTTTGGGTGCATTAAAGATGAAAGTGTCCAGTATAGATATTGTCTTCTGCTTTGTTAATAGTTCATATCCATTTTCAAGTTTGCTGAATGTTAGATGTTACTCATATATGGCATTCATTCTAGCCTCACTACCTAGGACTCTGTTAAAAGTCAAAAGAGGTATTAAATTGCACTGTAACAATAGAGGATTTTGATTAAATTCGACAAACATTTATTGCACATCACATATACAATGGAAAAGTTCTATACTTAGTATGAAGGGTCAATCTGGAGAATAAAAAAAAAAAATGCAATCTTTGCTCCAAAGGAATTTGCAATGAATTTATAACAAGCAGAAATATATTGCCAGTGCCTAGAGGGCACTCATTAAATGTTTATTAAACAATTGTTAAATGTCATGAGAGTAGTAAAGGATTGGGATCAGAGCACAGACTAGGGATTGATTTTGAATGTGAGTCTTAGAGAAGACTTGACAAAAAGGGCAACATTTAAGATTGACTTTAAACAAAGTAGATTCAGCTGTTGATGAGAGTTTCTTTGCATTGGGACTGGCACACTGTGGAAACCCATTTTGTGTATTCAGCGACTATGAGTAGCTTGGTGTTGTTGGAGATTATGTTTTCTAGGCCACAGAGAATAGTGAGATATGGAGCTAGAAAGCAAGCTGAAACCCAGATGATAGAGGTCTAATGTGCTAAAGAGTTTGGACTTTAGGTAGTGAGCAACACTAACCTTTGAAAATACAGGCAGTGGTGTGCTGGTTAACCTCTTGCCTAAAAACTTGATTTGTCACATTTGACAACTTTTATACTGTAAATACTCCCACTGTGACTGACTTCACGCTGCCAACTGGACATCAATGAACTGTGAGCTGGGAAGATATGCAACTCTTGCCAACCAGCCTGAGCTAGCTGAAGGGCACATTGACAAGACTTGGTATGCTCAAATATCTATTTTAGAATGTTTATCTTGGCACCTGGTTAATGAATAGATTGGATACAGGAGTTGGAGAATCGGTTGGGAGACTAAACTATAACTCAGGTGCAAGTTGAAGAAAACTAAAGCTTGGAGTGGGGATGGAAAACTGAGATGGATGAAGGAGAAAATACTCAGCAGGGCAGGGTTTTCAAGTCAGGGCCTAAAGATGAGTTCTGGGGTGTCTGTGAGCTCCCTGAAACTGAATATACTTTTTTTGTGTGTACTTTTTTGGGAATGAGTTTGTATTAGACTTTCAATAGATCTATTACCTTCACTCTTAAAATTTAAGAATTGTGATATTCAGGTAGAATACACAGAATTTGTTAAGCAGCTGTATATGGTGCAAAAGGAGACTGGGTAACATGAGAGAGTACAGTTGCTGATGATTTGGAGATTTGTAACTTGAGCAATTGGAAAGATTTTATACCATCTTCTGAGACAGGGAATGAAAAATAGAGGCAAAATCAGAGGATTCAATATCTTACTAAGTAAATGTCATACTTATAAGGGTTTTAGAACAAAGTAACAAGATACAGCAGAGCACAATAGGTAAAACACAAGAAAATTGATGCTAACATGAATTTTATTACTATGTTGAACCCACATATGGGATCTCAGTATATATTTTGTTATGAAAACATGATTTTTATTATATCTCCAGGCCATCTCAAAGACTCTTTCAATGAGGAAGAAGTAGAAGGAGAAAGAGAATAAGGAAAATAAAAGGATAGGGAAGAGGAAGAAAAAGACAGAGACTCAAGCCCTATCCTAAGTTTGTTTTGTTTTGTTTTCAAAGCAATATGTGACAGCAGGTCTCAGAGTTAGGAGGAAGTGCTATATAATGGAAAGAATACAGGCTAAGAAGCAAAGTTTAATTTATATCTTACTTGCTTTATGACCTTCAGGAAGTAATTTAACCTCTCTAATTCTCATTTTCCTCATTTCCAAAATGAAACAAGTAAAATTTACTTTTCAAAACTATTGTAAATATTGAAGATAAGGTCTATAAAGAATCTGGTGATAATTGTTTAAACAGGTTCTTGTAATCAAAACAAGGTAATTCCTTTGTATTTATTATAACGGAACCTGATTCACATGATCTGTCTCTCTCTCTCTCTCTCTCTCTCTCTCTCACACACACACACACACACACACACACACACACACAGTCTTTAACTTTTAGCATGCATAAAAAATTAGAAGACATAGGTAAATAAAATTTGACTTCAGTAGGCTTTTGTTATTTCATGATTTCTCTCCAATCCAGTATCACTTTAACTTGTGGATATATAAAAAAAAAAAAAAGAAAAAAATCAGTGGAACTCCTGTCTGCTCATCCACTAATTGACTTAAATGAAAACTGACTTTATTGGTTGATAATCAATATGGAGTTGAGAAGGCAGTACCCTAGGGTTTAGGATTTGAGTAATATCATTTTTATGATTTGCCTTTGCCCTTCTTTTATGTTACTGAAACATGACTGTTTAAAATAAATCTTTGTCAATTGAAGAAGCATTCTATTTCTTATCCTGAATAAAAAAAAATAACTATAATAGACCTCATGGCTTTCTCCTAGACATATAAAAGAGTTTGAATTTAAGACGTAAAGTGGTTCAAGTAGTTTTCTAGGGCTGCCGTAACAAATTACCTCAAACTTGGTTTAAAACAACAGAAATGTATTGTCCCACAGTTACAGAGACCAGAATCTGACATCAAGGCGTCTATACTCTAAAGAATAATCTGTACCTTGCCTTACAGCTTCTGGTCACTGCAAGTATTTCTTGGTGTTCCTTGGCTTGCGGCCACATTACTTCAGTCTCTACCTCTGTCTTCACTTCACTTCTGTGTGTGTGTGTGTGTTACCCTTTGCCTCTCTCTCCTAAGGATACTACTATGGCTTTTAGGGTCTAGAATGATCCAAAATATTATCTTCATCTCAAGATTCTTAATCATATTTGCAATGACCCTTTTTCCATATAAGATAACACTACTATTTTGACACATAAGATTATATTCAGGGGTTTCAGGGATTAGAAGGTGACTATATATTTGGGAGCCTATTTTTTTCAGACTACCACAGTGGTTGCCATGAGTTTAAACAGAAGTATTTCCTAAAATAAATTATTTTTTAAAATTGCTGGGAGTACAACATAAATTATTTGAAAAGAGACAGAAACAAGAGATAAGATTATCTGAGAGACAAGAGGTGCCTACTTTACTTTGGTCCTGCTTTAAGTCTCCATGCATTTTTGTGGATTTGTTATGCCATTAATAACTAGGGATTGCTTTTGTCTATGTCCCACAATTTCAAATTTAGTTGGATAAAAGAATCTAGCCACACCACGAGAAACTACGAAAAAGGTATTGGGAGTTCACACGGCTGGCCTGCAGTGCAGAGCTGAAACATGTCTAGTTAAATTAATTAATTAATATGTTATTTAAGAAGGCCTACACGTGCCTTTCCTTTATCACCTTTCTCATTGAGATATTTCAGCTTTGCTAGGGAAGCTGGAAATGATTGGTGCCACTGGGTATCATGTACATGGAAGATATTCAATAAAAAACTGATTCCTCCTTGAGGCTTTGGCCTTTCCTTTCATAGTGAAACATCAATATTTTAAGTCTAAAAACTAGTTTTTGATTAAGAACCTTGTTATCAACCCAGAAATAAAAAGTTTACTTTATTTTAAAGCCCAGGTTAAAAAAAAATTCAAAAACAAGTGAAAAGTAGTAGAAAAAATAAAGCCAAATGCCAATACTTTAAAAGGTGTAATCAAATAGACAAGCTATGGCAACCCAGATTAAGGAAATAAAGAAAGAAAGCAGGCTGGGTGCAGTGGTTCACGCCTGTAATCCCAGCACTGTGGAAGGCCGAGGCAGGCGGATCACTTGAGGTCGGAGTTTGAGACCAGCTTGGCCAACATGATGATACCCCCTCTCTCCTAAAAATACAAAAATTTGCATGGCATGGTGGCGGGCACCTGTAATCCCAGCTACTCAGGAGGCCAAGACCAGAGAATGGCTTGAACCCAGGAGGTGGAGGTTGCAGTGAGCCGAGATCACACCACTGCACTCCAGCCTGGACAACAGAGCAAGACTCCATCTCAAAAAAAGAAAAAAAGAAAAATAGTCTATATTAAGACTGAAGGAAACATAATCACAGATATAGAAGTAATTTTAGAATTATGAGATATTATCTTATGCAACTTTGTATAACTTTAAAAGAATATATGGCAAAAAATGTGAGGGTCTAGAGAAAATATTTTCTTTTTACTAAAATAAATACTACAAAAGGTTGACCCAAGGAGAGGCAGAACATCTAAATAGATAATCACGGTTAAAGATTTTGTAAAATCATTGAAAAGTCTCCATTTTAAGGCCTGGTTTTGTGATTAGATTTGACCGAACTTTTTTTTTTTTTTTTGAGAGGGAGTCGTCTCGCTCTGTCATCCAGGCTGGAGTGCAGTGGCGCAATCTGAGCTCACTGCAACCTCCATTTCCCAGGTTCAAGAGATTCCTTTGCCTCAGCCTCTCAAGTAGGTAGGATTGCATGCATGTACCACCTGACCTGGCTAATTTTTGTATTATTAGTAGAGATGGGGTTTCACCATGTTAGCCAGGCTGGTCTCTAACTCCTGACCTCAAGCGATCCGACCACCTTGGCCTCCCAAAGTGCTGGGACTCCAGGTGTGACCCACTGTACCCGGCCCAGAATGAATATTCTTTACAAGTGCACATAAAAACATTTATCAAGATAGACCACATTCTGGCCCATTACACAACACTCAAAAAATTCTCAAGAATTCAAGACATGCAAAGTTTATTCACTGACCACACTGAAATTAAATTCATAACAGAAAGATTCCTGAAAAAAAGTTCCAAAATATTTGGAAACTAAATAACACTCTTCAGAATAACTCATGTGTTAAGGAAGAAATCAAAAGGAAAATTACAAGGTAGTTTGAGCTGAATGAAAATGAGAATGCCACATGTCAATGTTCGTTGTTTCCCTCTCTGTGTCCCTGTGCAGAGGGTGAGAGGAGGAAAAGGAAAATAAAAATAATTATTGGGTACTAGTCTTAATACCTGGGTGATGAAATAATTTATTCAACAAACCCCTGTGACCTGAGATTACCTATATAACAAGCCTGCATATGTGTCCCGAACTTAAAGTAAAAGTTAAAAAAAAAAAAAATGTGTGATGCTGATAAAGCAAGAAATAGGGAGAAATTTATGGAATAATTATCTTTATAAAAAAGAGTAACATCTCAAATCAATGACTTCAGCTTTCACCTTAAGAAATGAGATTAAAGAAGAGCAAATTAAACTCAAAATAAGCAGAAAAAGCTAAAGTATAAATTTCAGACCAAAATCTAGAAAATAGAAAACAGAAGAGCAGTAGAAAAAAATAAATGAAATCTGATGTTGGCTTTCAGTAAAATTGATAAACCTCTAACTAGACGGATCAGATGATCAGAAAAGAGGGAGACACAAATAATCAAGACAAGCGTGAGAGTGAAAATATCACTCTAGAGTCTACAGAGCTGTTGTTAAACTAGTCGGGAGACTGAGTTTTCTAATCTGTGAATGAAAAAAATAATACCTTTGTGTGGTAACTGGTCTTCCCCATCCTGGCCTTTATAGGAAAAGTTTGAGGCTCTCTCTTGGGGCCTCTATTGCATTTTTCTACTGACCCCATTGTATTCTAATTCTCTCCATATGTATTTGCTACAGTTTGAATGTGTCCTTCAAAGTTCACATGTAGGAAACTTAATCCTCAATACAACAATGTTGGGAGGTGAGACCTAATAAGAAGTGATTAGATCATCAGGGCTGTGCCTTCATGAAAAGATTAATGTCCTTATCATGGAATTGGGTTAGTTATGAAGAGAATCAGCTTGTTATAAAAGCAGATTTGGTGTCCTCTTGCACACTTGCCTTCTTGCTCTTGTTTATTCTTGCTCTTCTTCCTTTTGGTCTGGGATGATGAAGCACGAAGACCTCACTAGATGCTGGTGTCATGAACTTGCACTTGCCAGCCTCCAGAATCATGATCCAAACAAATTTTGTTTATTATGAATTGCCCAGTCTCTGGTATTTTGTTATAGCAACATAAAATGTACTAAGACAATATCTTACTCCTACCCTCGACAAAGAACGTATGCAGACAGGTGCTGAAAAAATACTTGAAAATATAAAAGCATAAAATATTCTAGGTTGTAAGAAGTATAACACAGACAGAATAAGAATGAACATTAGGAGAGTCAGCAAATCTACTCTGAGTGTGTTCTCAGGAGAACAGCCTGGTAGCCTCTCTGGAAGGAAAGACCCATTAGATATAACAGAAGGGAGAGGCTAAATCTCTCCCTTGCCTATTAGTTCTCATTTGCTTTTTACTGACTGTTGTTGAGATTGAATATCTTTTAATACATGTTGGCCACCTCTCTTTCCTCTTTAAAGAATTGCATTTCTATGTTTTTTACCAATTTTTAATTATTTTTGCTTCAAAAATTCATAAAAGTGCATTATATAATTGGGATTTTAATCCTCTGAGTGTTATGGGTAGATAGCAAATATTTTTCTCAAGCTAACATTTATCTTTTGCTGTTGCTTATAGTGTCTTTTACTGTTATGTATTTTTATTTATGTTTTAGGTAGTTAAGTGCTGTATGTTTCATTTTATTTTCTTTATAGCATCTGAGTTTCCCACTTCACAATGAAAAAGCTATCCAAAATGTGATTAATTAAATCTGCTAATTTTCTCTAAGATTTTATTTCATTCTACAGGTCTAAACTCTTAATCCATCTGGAATTTATTTTTCATATCATATGAGATAGAGTCTACCTTTATTTTCTTCCAAATTAAATGCCAGTTTTACCAGCACCTTTGTTAAATAAAACCATCATATTTCCTGCAGAATTAAAATGCTAACATTACTATATATTGAGTTTTCACATACATTTGAAAATATATATTAACATTCTTTATTTTCCCCTCAACATTTTTGTTTCTTTCTAGCACTGATGCTGCATTGTTAAGTTTATAGTGAAATTAATGAATTGCCACTAGTTTTTTAGTTAATTTTATTTGTAATTTTAGATTTCCTGACTGTAGAATTATATCATCTGCAAATGCCCATTTTTTTCTCTCCTTTTCTATTCGAAACCTTTTTCTTATTTTATCACTGCACTTGAAAGAATCACCTTCAATATTAAAACATAAATTTGGGTATTCCTTTCTTATTCCTGATTTTAATGGAAATTGCTTTATTGTTTAGTATTGGTTATAATATTTGCTCTTACTTTTGACAAATAGTCTTTATTGTATTTCAATATTTGCCTATTTGTTTTTTTATAATTTAAATATTTTTTAAATTCAAAATAACATATTGAGGAAAAGATAACTAATGTAACTATACTAACCAACCGAATTTAATCATGGATAATATTCTACTTTTATTTATTTATTTATTTATTTTGAGACGGAGTCTCGCTCTGCAGCCCAGGCTAGAGTGCAGTGGCGCGGTCTCGTCTCACTGTAAGCTCTGCCTCCCAGGTTCACGCCATTCTTCTGCCTCAGCCTCCCGAGTAGCTGGGATTAAAGGCGCCTGCCACCACGCCCGGCTAATTTTTTTGTATTTTTTTTAGTAGAGATGGGGTTTCACCATGTTAGCCGGGATGGTCTCCATCTCCTGACCTTGTGATCCGCCCGCCTTGGCCTCTCAGAGTGCTGGGATTACAGGCGTGAGCCACTGTGCCCGACCAATTTTCTACTTTTTAGTCAATGTTTTTATTTGGAAAAATTAGCCAGACATGGTGGCACACCCCTGTAATCCCAACTACTCGGGAGGCTGAGGCAGAAGAATCGCTTGAACCTGGGAGGCAGAGGTTGCAGTGAGCTGAGATAGGGCCAACGCACTCCAGCCTGGGCAACAGAGCAGGGCTCTGTCTCAAAAAAAAAAAAAAAAAAGAATATTCATTCTGCTTCTACTGTTTTGGGTAGAACGTTCCATAAGTGTCATTCAAATCTGGATGATTATTAGTACCACACTATTTCTGGTTTTCTCAATTTTATAAATTTCATTTGTATTGATGTTTTTAATTTCTACAACATTGGTATCTTCAAGTTATGTATGGTGACATATAGCTCCCTCTGGTGACTAAATTAAAACTTTCATATTTCTAAAATCACTTCTTTCTAATGTTTAGAGGAATATATTTAGTAAAAAATAAATACTTCAGAGATTACAAATTCTTTTTAAATATTTCCAGCTAAATACATTTAAAGTATTACAAATAATAAAGCTCTGTGAGATGTATATTATATATATCATATTATATATAATGCCTTTCTAACTTTTTATATATGTAAAATCAGAAAATCATTTTAATAATTATAGGGGTATAAGTAATTATATCATTTTTCTGTTCTTTTTGTGAGTTCACATATTGCCTAAAACTTTTATGCATAGATGGAAAGATGGGTCCCTTTGGTACAAATACAGCAAATTAATCAACCATAACCCCTACTCTATATCTAGCTAGGTGATATACATTCTTAATTACCAAAACCAATTATTCCACCTGTGGTAATTGAATATTCATTATGTGCTGCTTTGAGTTGAATTTTGAATCTCTCAAAAATTCATATGTTGAATTTCTAACCCCTAGGACCTCAGAATGTGACCTTATTTGGAGTTGGGTTCTGATATCATTTGACTGTGTCCCCCACCCAAATCTCATCTTGACTTGCAGTTCCTATAATTCCTATGTGTTGTGGGAGGGACCTGGTGGGAGGTAATTGAATCATGGGAGCAGTTTCTCCTATGCTATTCTCATGATAGTAAGTTTTCACGAGATCTGATGATTTTATAAGGGGTTTCCCCATTCGTTCAGCTCTCATTCTTCTCCTTCCTGCCATCCTGTGAAAAAGGACTTGTTTGCTTCCCCTTCCACCATGATTGTAAGTTTCCTGAGGCCTCCCCAGCCATGCTTAACTGTGAGTCAATTAAACCTCTTTCCTTTATAAATTACCCAGTCTCAGGTATGTCCTTATAGCAGCATGAGAACAGACTAATACAAGTTCTTTACCAAATTAAAATGAGGTCATTAGGACTGGCTGTAAGCCAATGTGACTGGTTCCTTACATACAGGAAAAAGTTGCAGACAGACTCTAATATACAAGAAGAAAACCCTGTGAACATGAAGATGGCCATCTATAAGCCAAGAAAAGAGGCCTGGAACAAAACTTTCTCTCACAGCTCTTATATTTTAAAATAATGTAAGCAAAATTTCTCTTGTAGGTGTATTTGAATAAGATTTCTCAGATTAATTTTTTCTAGGTCAGAGTTGCTTTCTTTTCTTAGATTTCACTATATGTGTGATCATGAACTTGCACTTTAAATTTATTTTCTATAACTTAATATACCCAGAATTGTTAAATAAATGTTAATTACTAATGATGAGAAACCCAAAAACACTTATGGCCTTTAGGGAAGCTCAGTTTCAAGAAGTACAACCATTTCACATCATTAAAGTTTATGCCCTCAGAGTAAGCTTTGTTGGCAGAAACAGAGCCTCATATTGCTTCTTGGAGAACATCAGAGATTCAGGTATAAATGATAGAATTACAGCAAAGATTCTTTCTTTTTTCACTTTTGCATCTGGAGTCTTCATTAAGTACTGAAGAAAATAGGGCCCAAACTGGTCCAATATTTCTCAAAATAGAAGCTACGATTTAAGGGAGCTGAGTCTTGTCGAAGACCATAGGTTGAGTATCAGAGTTTAGTTTTGCTCCTGAAGCAGATCTGGCCATAACCTTTTTGGATTTCCATTCTTTACTATTCCCGTGTTTCCTGTATATTATTTCTTAAATCTGCATGCAAATATTTCTTAACTAAACATGGTTCTGAATGTTCCATGTTTTTAGTTTTGTGTACTGCATTTTAAACAGATGGAATTTCTTCTAGTTATTTTTAGAGAGAATAGAAGCGACTAGGGGAATTAAAATAATTCTTATATTGGATATGCATTTCAAGTTGCTTTGATTCTCACAGGTGCTTTACAGAGAGTTATAAATTTCTCTTCGTAGCTAGCTATTCTGCATCCTACCCACAGATCAATATTCATAGCTGGTTCTCTCATGGTCCTACAGACCAATAAGCAAAGCTCTCAGGCATACTAACCTCTTGGCATAATCAGCTTCTCATTCAAACATGCCATCTGTGCTCCACCAGGGACATCCTTCTCTCATGAAACTAGCAATAGTTACAAAGTTCATTTCAATTCCCAGTACTCATAATCATCAAGAAGTTTGAGGTACCCTTTTGGTAAATACAGCCTCTACTTGGAAAACTCCTATTGCCTGCTATAGTGCTTCAAGGTTTACATTCGTCTTCTATGCCAGGAAAAGAATGCCTTGTGATAGTTCTCTTAAACCTCTGCTTATGTTGCAATGTTTATCCATGGTCCCCCAAACAGGTTTCTTCTATACCCTCAGGCTCTTTCACATAAATCCATCAACATGGAACTGAAGGCAATTGGATAGAAATCTCAACGGGAGCTGTCAGGGCTGTTCCTTAATCAGATTTACAGGTTGCTGCTCAACAGCATGAGACATTCGTTCTCTGCCCAGAGATTAAGTATGATCTGCTTAGAGGTGACGTGCAGGGGAGCATAGCAGTCACCTGTGAAAACATGCTAAATCATCAGAGGTTGATTTTCTCCTCTAATCTCTGAAAACAACAAAACAAACAGGGGAACTTAAATAACAGACCAGTACCCTTATTAGGTCTAAGTATATTTCAGGATAGGTTAGGATGCTGCTGTTAAAAAATGTTTCAGTCTACTTGAAGTTAAAGATACTATGAATTCCAATGGAGTTTCTTGTTTGTTATTGTTATTTGTTTCTGTTGTTGTTTCTGTATTTAATAAGGAATAAACTACTAAAGTACTGCTGAGAAAAACGTTTCTCCTGGCTGGAGTTTTAAATCTCTTAATATTTCAAGGGCAAATTTTAAAAATGCTACCAGTTATAGGAATGGGAGATTAACCTCCTTGGATAGTCTCCAGAAAAGTAGAAAAGATTAGTCAATTAGGAGAGATTCTATTTTGTTTTTTCTCAGTGGCATAAACAATTATCTTTTGGTTTTGTAAATTTTTCTCCATTTGTAAAGCAATGACATCTTCATATCTCCATTGTAAACAAGCTTAACATTTCCTTTGTTAATCAAATGCTTATCAACTCTATGATGTCACATTTATGCTTGGTTTCAAAGATTTCATATTAGGAGTCTACAAAAGCTTTCATCCATATTTTCTCTTAAAAGTTCTCAGCTTTCAGTAATAAAAACTGAGTATGTGGTTTGGTTTATTGCTGTCACTGCCAGCCGATATTTGGTCAGAAAATATTCATTGATCCTTTCCAAAATATTGAATAAGTACCTATTAAATGTCAAGTGATACATGAGACATTGATGCTGTAGAGTAAAAGCAGATATAGAAATATGCAAAATTAGGCTAGACATAGTGGCTCACACCTGTAATCCCACTGCTTTGTGAGGCCAGGGCTGGAAGATCCCTTGAGGCCAGGAGTTAGAGACCAGCTTGGGCAACATAGTGAGACCCCATCTCTACAAAAAGCAAAAATAAAAAGAAATTAGCTGAGCATGGAGGTGTGCTCCTGTGGTCCTAACTACTTGAGAAGCTGAGGCAGGAGGATCACTTGAGACCAGGTGTTTGAGGCTGCAATGAGCTATGATAGTGCCACTGCATTCCACCCTGGGTGACAGAGTGAGACTGTCTCAAAGAAAAAAAAAAAGAAATATGCAAAATTATTCTTAGTATACGTGTTCGTTGTTTGTATTAAGTATGAAATAAGAATTCCTGTTAGAGACAAAGTACCTACAAGTTAGTTTCCATCCTTAGAATCTTAAATTCTAAGTGTATTTGTTTCCTTAGTTACAGCCATAGAATTGTGGTCAAGTTAGTGAGGGATGGTAACGAACTTTTCTGTGTCTTTAGTTTGGATAACAGAAGAAGAAATAAAGGTGTGCCCTTTTTGAAGAATTCATGTTTGGCAATAGAGGAATTTCTTCCAAGTGAGTTATCAAACATTGAAGAATGGCATGTGCCTTAATCATTACATTTTTTACATTGTACATCAGTCTTTTGCATACATATTTGTATTCCCCACAAGAATATGTGTTGCTAGGGAGTTGGTGTCTATGCCTTGTTTAGCTTTTTGTTGCCATTTTATAATACACTATTCAATAAGTCTTTGGGGAATAAATAAATAAATAAATCCGTGTGTGATTTGGCCTTAAGCTATGGAAGAGGGTCATGGTTGTAACAAAGGCTGGATTTGGTTTTCTTCCTCACTGCTCTCATAACAACACATTATTATAATTACTTAATCTAGTATCTGTCTCATTCAATAGAAAGGGAGATCTTAGGGATCTGGAACTATTTCTTGTTTATCTTTGTTGCCCTTTAAAATTCATCACAATGCTTAAAAATAGTTAAAACACGTTTGTGAATGAATGAATGTATATGATTTTTGGCCAACTCTAAGGTCCTGTGAGGTTCTTTTTTTTTTTTTACATTTTATTTTATTTTATTTATTTATTTTTATTTATTTTTATTATACTTTAAGTTCTAGGGTACATGTGCATAACGTGCAGGTTTGTTACATATGTATACTTGTGCCATGTTGGTGTGCTGCACCCACCAACTCATCAGCACCCATCTCATGTTAGGTGTCTTTACAGACAATATGTGTTTATTTTCAGAATCTTCATGTTTATCTAGGAAAACTAGCCAGTAATTCCTGGAGACCAATTTGTCCAGAGCAAATAGTGATGGACACTACACTTTTGGTTGTCCCATGCACCAAGTCCAAGGTAAAATTATGAAAGAAAATAAATTCCAAAGCGTGAAAGTAAGTTGACACAGTTTTGAAGGTACACAGAATATGAGGTAGTAATGGAAATTTAGTTTTAGTTCTCTCATCTAATATAAGCAAAAAACAAAATTCCAAAGAAGAAGGATAATTTTGTTTCATATGATGAAAAATAGCTTTGTCTCTATTGCATCTTGTGTAAATATCCTTAAGTATTTAGAGAGACAGAAGATGAACTACAGTATTCCTCAGCAGCAAGACGGCATTTCATACCATTTTTTATTTTATATTAATGAATATTTGTAGGTATTTTAGTTCATTTAGAATTGCTATAACAGAATACTGGAGGTCGGGTAATTTATAAAGAAAATTTGTTTATTTAGTTCATGGTTCTGCAGGCTGCGAAGTACAGGAAGCATGGTGTCTCCTTCTGCTCGGCTTCTGGTGAAGGCTTTTCGTGCTGTATCACAACATGGTGGAAAAGGTCAAAGGAAAAGCAGGCCCATGCAAAGATGCAAAACTCACAGGGACACCCTGGCTTTATAACAGCCCACTCTTACAGGATTAATTCATTCCCATGAGAACTTATTCATTCTTGCCAGAGCAAGAACTCATTACTGGGAGAAGAGTACCAATCTATTCATGAAGGATCCACCCTCATTATCCAAACACCTCCCACTAGGCTCCATCTCCCCAAAACTGCCACATTAGTGATCAAATTTCGACATGAGTGTTGATGGAGACAAACTCAATCCCTAGCACTGGGTTACCGTAAAATGACAGCTCCTACTCCTACTGAATAGCTAGTTATTCCATACACATGTACTATTCATTCATTCTTGGGCAAGTGACTTATAGTCTCAGATTCTCAGTTGCTTCATCTGCAAACAGTTTGTGAGGAGTTTATGAGGATTAGAGGTTATCGATGTCAAATATTTAGTGCAATCTCTGGTACATATTTGGTGCTTGATAACTAATAGGTATTTCATCATCATTATCATCATCATCAATATCGTGAGTCTTTATTACAAAAATTTACTTAAAATTTGAAGCAGATTTAAACTCACAAAATGCAATAAGTAATTCATATTGATAAGAGTAAACGAAAATACCATGGCCTTCCCATGTCTTCTTGCTCTTGATTAGTACAGGCTGTCAATCAGTAGCTTAACCTTAATGGACACAGAGGGAGACACACATAGTTATATAAGTGCTTATTCTCACTGGGCACCTTGGCAATTTGTATATCCTGTAATTCTCTTTTAGATACCAAGAAAAATATAGTTTTTAATGAATCTTCCAATCTTACATTTCTTGAATTGTAGATTTACTTCTGTATTATCAAAAGTGGGATGCATTGATGTTACAGTTGTTCAGAATATTATGAAAGACTTCACACAAGATTAAATAAACAGCACATTTTGCTCAGAAAAAAACATAATGAATTATTTAGCAAACATACTGTAAAAAACCCTCATACTTGTGAATAATCAGAGAAATGAAAATAAAATATTTTATTTAATATTAATCAACAACACAATAAAAATGGTTAACAATTTTGACACATTTCAAAACTAGTGTTTTAATATATATTACAAATTAGCATAATCTTTTTGGAAAGCAATTTGGCTATAGGCCAAAAGTTACAAAATTTGTCTTCTCTTGACAGAGCAAATGCAATATGTGGAATATATTCTTGAGAAAATAATCTATTCTAAATCAAGATATATATGGAGAGAACATTCATTGAACTTTTTCTATGCAGTGAAAGTGAAATAATAGCCCTAACAGCCAACACTTATATAATACTTGCCCTGCACCGGGGATGTTTGCATTTTAGGTGCTTTCCATACTCATTTAATCCTCACAAATGTCCTTTTCTCATCTTATTGATAAGGAAAATGAGGTGCAAATTGTTTAAATAACTTGCCACTGAACAACAGTATCAGACTGTGGATTTTGTACTCTATATCAATACACTACTTTGCCTTACCAGTAGAGGGAACAATTTACAACTTAGCAATAGAAAAATGTATGTAAATGATGATTTTAACTGAACAGAATATTGCATAATGATTCAAATGAACTATTATGGAGAATATAAAGCAATTTGACCTTTTGAAAAATTCTACTAAACTACAAAATAATATAGTATAGTCAACTCATTATGATTGCAACTGTAAAAGATGGCTCTCATGAAGGCTTAATATATACTAATGTGCAAGGCCAGCCACTTGCACATGAATATTGAGAGATAATTGAAGGAAGAAAAACAGGGAATAAGAAGATCTAGACACCTACTAAATCCTATGGTCAAGAAGACAGCAATCTACATAGTCAGTCCCATCTGATGCTGCACAGGCTTCCCACTCAAAGGGCATTTGAACTGAATGATGGAGAACACCTGGCTTCGGAAGTGTGAAATGCAGATGGAGGGCGAGTCAGAGACAGAGGAATAATTTTCCTGAAATATCAATGAAAGAAAAGTCCCAGGATATTGAAATTGGAGGCTTACCCCTACGTGGATAGAGGTTGGAGAGCAAGTTCTAGCCTGATGGCTCAAAAGCTGAGCAGGGCTCTTTTTGGTGTCAAAGACTAGGAAACACTTTGAAACCCTAAATACTCAAGAGATTCCAGCCGAGGTGGGCAGTTGTTGATGGGAGTGGAAATCAGACCAAATAGGAAGTTAGGCCTCCTTTTCATTGGAGTAATTTCCAAAAATTTTGAGCAATTAAAATCGTAGAACACTAAGAGCTATAGAATCCTTGAGTATGGAGAAGTAGAAGCTGCTCTAAACGCTACTGACCAGAGCCTTAGAAGCTCCTGCTAGCTTTCCAGACTTTGTTTCAACTGGATTCAGGAGAGGGCCAATGGAAGACATGAGTCAGGAGCATCAGATAGCTGGGATGATGCTAGGCCTGCTCAGGGCTTGACAACAATTAAGTAAAATATGAAAAGTAATGTATTCAATTAAAAGGGTGATAAATTTACAGATACTTTTATTTTACATATTTTAGTGTCATAATATTTCTTTTAAATTTTTTAAAAATCTGGTAATTTATGGAGGCTGCTCTTTAGCAAGACTTTTAGCTGTGCCCCCTAGTTATCTGCTTAGGTTCTTGTAATTGGATGATTTAGACAAGCATCTACTTTCTCTTCTCTTTCACTGTCTGTTCTCTCACACATGGGCACACTGCTATGGCTCCATCACTGAATGTATTTATTTACAGCAGATATTCCTCAGTGCTGGCTATGATGCAGTCTCTCTCAGTGCATTTTTTGCAAAGGTTTATGGTAATACAGTATATTGATCTCCTTCTTAGAGCAATGTCGACAAGTTCGTTCCAAAATAGAGGTCACATGCATGATCCTTCATTAAAATGTAAAAAAGCCATGTGTTTCAAAGTTAACAAATATTGACAGGCAGTTAATAATTTTCCTCTTTCTTGTACTTCATGGGACTAGTCATTAACCTCTGACATTCTGTGTAGGGGATTGCAACGGCAGAGAAATCATGTGACATCAGGCCAGGCTGATGTGACTCTAGTGGCAAATGATAGCTGGCCTTTCCACCCAACAATAATGAAAATCAGTTGATATAGAAAATTTTGTGTAAATATATTTGTTTATTTTTTCTCTTTCCTCCCTTCCAGTCTTCCTTACCTTCTTCCTTCTCTTCCTTTCTTCATCACCTTCTCTCTCTCCTTTCCTTTCTTCTTTTCTAAAAAATTTTGAAGGAGTTGCCTGAAAATAAGTGTTTAGGTATGCTTGTTTAACATTTTAATTATACAAACTTGATGAGTCATTTACTGTTACAAGTTAACTTAGAAGAATTTTAATGTATGCTCATTTCTTATTCCAATCATAAATTTAAAAATAAGATATAGGATAAAGTGAGAAAATATTATATTGATTTCTGTTTTGTTTCACTTAGTGTCAAAAAGCAAACTAATGACTGTGTGGTTTCTGACTTTTGGATTTTCCTATGGAATTAATTTTAGTCCTATATAACTGTACAGTATGTACATTTTTTAAAAATTGGCCACAATTTATAGATTCAAATTCTTACATTGAACCAGTTTTAGTATAAAATCTGCACTCAAATGTCATTGGATCATCTTGGGGGTTAAAAGATTCAAGTGAAATTGAAAAAGTACCCCATGACCCTGACTTCTAGACTAATATTTATTACCCTATACCAGTTGGCCAAATTTCATTTCTGTTAAACCACTCATATTATCTAAATTTTTAAAATTTATCTTCTACATAGCAAATTTTAAGTATTGGTTGGATTGTATCCAAAATAAAAGTTCTTCTAGGGGATAGGTAACAGGAAATGAAGAAATCCTACTGTTGAGCTTTGCAAACACTGGCAAACTACAGTCATAAGGCATAAATAATCTGTCCTTTACTGATGCTGGGCCAGCTTGATGCTAATGAACTTCTTTTCTAAGGCCTTAATCTGTTGCATTTCCTGTGACTCAGCCAATCCTCCCACTCTCTGTTGAAAAGAGTCATGGACCATTTTGGAATCGCTTGCAGTATGCACCCTTCATGCTTTGATGACATCAAAGATAGTTATATTTAGTGACTAAAATGCAAACATTTGTGCGTGGAAACAGCCACACCACCCCCTTTTAACAAAGTAAGACACCACTTTCCATCAAGCAGCTTTTACTGAACATTCACTGTGGTCAGGCACTTTTCTGAGTACTTATTAACTCTATTAACTTTTCTGACTACTTATTAACCCTATTCATTTAATCCTTAGTAACTTTAGGAAGTAGATGATGGTGATGATGATAATGATGATGATGATTATTATTATTTTGGGACAAGGTCTTTCTTTGTCACCCATGCTAGAGTGCAGTGGCATGATCAAAACTCACTACAACTTTCATCACCTGCTGCCCACTGAGGCTCAAGCGATCCTCCCACCTCAGCCTCCCTAGTAGCTGGGACCATAGGCACATGCCACCATGCTGGCTAATTTTTGTATTTTTTTTGTAGCGGCTGTAGAGATGGGGTTTCTCCATGTTGCCCAGGCTGGTCTCATGATCCTGAGCTCAAGCAATGCACCTGCCTCAGTCTCCCAAAGTGCTGGGATTATAGGTGTGAGCCACTGCACCTGGACAGAAGTAGACATTACTGTTACTCCCATTTTTCTTATGAGTAAACAGAGACACAGAGGTTGAATAATTTGCTCAAGCTCACGGAGAGAAACTGGGGTTCTAAATCAGGTAATCTGGTGCCAGATTTCCCACATAATAGCTTTGACTCCTATTTGCCCTCTCGTACCCCAGCCACCACCTGCTGGTGCTTCATGTATTATCTGTGCTCTAGCCAAACTGGACTACTTTGCAGTTCTGCAAACACATTCCCATTTTTTCAGTTCGAAGTTAGATTCCCTTCCTATGCACTGCCATTGCCTCCTGTGCTTGCAGTACCTCTGTCTGATCTCTCTGTGAGGAATGTATGCCTACCTGCCTTCAAACTAAGGCATTGATGGGATCTGTGGAGAAATTCTGTAGCTAGGAAAGCATTTTGGAGGTCATTCAAAAGGGAGAGCTACTTTTTTTTTTACCTTTGTATCAGCCTGCTCAATTTGCACAGATGGTTAAGAGGAAGGATACTAGAGAGAAAATTACAGTAAAGATAGTGTGTTAGGCCATTTGCATTGCTGTAAAGGAATACCTGAGGCTGAGTAATTTGTAAAGAAAAGGGGCTTATCTTGGCTGATGGTTCTGCAGGCTGTAGAAGAAGCACGGTGCTGACATCTGCTCCTGTTGAGGGCCTCAGAAGCTTCCATTCACAGCAGAAGGCAAAAGGGAAGCAGGCGTGTCACATGGTGAGAGTGGAAGCAAGAGAGATGCCAGGCTCCTTTAAACAACCAGCTTGCCCATGAACTGATAGAGTGAGAACTCACTCTTCATCAGGGAGATGGCACTAAGCCATTCATCGGGGATCCTCCCCACCTCAATCGCATTTCAACTTGAGATTTGGAGGAGACACACATCCAAACCATATCAGATAGGTAGGATCAGATGTCCCCTACTGTGCTAAGCATTAACCCCTTAGTTGCTTGATAATAGGAGGTTCAGAATTCAACTGGAGGGGCCAGAGTAAAGAAGGGAGCTGTTGAGGAATTTGGGGCCGAGTCTGTTATCAATAGATATGACATTATTTAATGATTTAAGTAACCAGTAGGTCTTTATCAGTGTATCCTGGCTAAGGATTCTCAGTTGGTAGCATCTCATGTTAGTGATCTGAATGGAATTCTAAAACTCCCAAATTCTCTCCTTATTTCTCTCCTTCTCTTTCATCACAAATGAAATATGCTTTTGTTTAGTAATAATCCATTCATATTATTGTCTCAAAGAAGTGGGGGAACCTGGAATTCTTCCCTGTCTAGCCCTACAGAGGAGAATACATTGAACTCTGATTATTTAATCTTGGAGCCAATATGTATAGGTGTGAAGTTCACAAAACATTTCACACTCTGTGTTCCCTGGTCTTATTTTAACCTCTTTCAGAATTATAATATTCTTTTACTTTCTGTCTTAAAAATATGCTGCTTTACCTTTCTGTTTATGACATATCTAATGTCATCTGTCAGGGCTGGAAGATTAAGAACTGAAATCCAGATTTTAGAGAATGCCTAATTCAGGTGTGCTGGTCCCAGCTTTGTTTAGTGTGTGCTCCAGGTCCCCTGCACTTTCACCTCCTTAACTACTTCCCGCCTTGAGACATCTATCTGGCAGCTGGTGCATCATCCACATTGCTCTCTTTAATAGATCATTTCTAGTGGTATTAAGCTATGTTTTTATATCTCCGATCTTAAAACAAATAATCAAACATGAAGCCCCATCATCTTCCAGCTTCTGAATGTCACAGTAAAACATCTCAAAAGAATTGTCGTGTCACTCATTGTGTTCACTTCCTCACCTCCTGTTCATTCTTTAACTCATTTGAATCTGGTTTCTGTTACCTTCAATTCATTTGTCAATGACCTCAATGTTCCCTAATTCAATGGGCATTCCTCTCTCATCTTTTACCCAACCTTTCAGCAGCATCCAAAGTAGTTTCTTTCGAAGACTCTCTTTTGTATTTAAGTGACATGACACCCTCCAAATTTTGTTTCTACTTACTGGCCATGTTTTCTAAGCCTTTGGTTTGGTGGCTTTTCCTCTTTCTCCAATAAAATATTAGAATATATTTTATTTAACTCAATATACAAAAGTATTATCATTTCAACATAATCAATACACAATAATAATTAATAAACTATTTCATAATTTTCTTTTCTTCTAAGTTTTTGAGATTTGGTGTAATTTATCTTATTTTTTTGCTTTACTATTATTTTTAATTGACACATAATAATTGTACATGTTTTTGGAGTACAGTGTGATATTTTGACACATGTATACAATGTGTAATGATCAAATCAGGGTAATTAGCACATCCATCACCTTAAACATCTGTCCTTTCTTTATGTTTGAAACATTCAAAATCTACTCTTTTAGCTATCTGAAAATACACAATAAATAGTTGTTAATTATAGTTATTCCATAATGCTGTAGAACACCAGAACTTTTGACCTTTAAAGATTAGTGTACTTCTGGTCAAATTCTGTACTTTTCGTACTTATTTTCTCTCACTTAAACTTTCACCTTGCCTGATTATCAAGCTTATGTTCAGTAGAACCACATGAAACTGATGTCTTTGTTAGTAAAAATCAGGTGAATAACAGCAATTTATTGATTCAACCTAATATTTCCAACCTAGAGCTCTCCTCTGCACTACGTATCTAACTGTTTATCCAACATCTTTATTGGATGTCTCATAGACATCTGAAACACAAAACTTTCAAAACATAATTTATGTACCGATTCATCTGCTCAAGTTCAAGTTTTCTCTATGTTATTCAATGCCACCATCTAAGAGCCATCCTTGATTTGTGTATTTTCCTTATCTCCAAAATGCAATCAATCACCTAGTCCTTTTTCTTCTTTTACAAATTTATATGTTGGGTTTCTAGGTCTACTCTAAGCTGCTGTAGTCCAAGTGACCTATGTCTTGACTAAGCACTGTAATAACTCTGTTTTTTCTGCTCCATTCACACCCCCTCTGCTATCCAATCTCCACATAGCAACCAGAGTGATCACTTGGAAATATATATCACACTCTCGTGCTAAACAAGCAAGCAAGCAAACCAAAAATAACAGCAACAAAAATACCTCTTCAAAGACTTCCCAATGTTTTTGGAATTGTCCAGTCCTTACCATGGTTCTTACCAGGGGTTGGCAAATGATACCCTGTAGGTTGCGTTGGTTTCACTGCTTTTGTAAATAACTTTTTTAGACACAGCCATGCTCATTCATTTATGTATTATGTATGGATGCTTCTGTACTACAATGACAGATTGAGTCATCGCAACAGGGACTGTCTGGGCTGCAAAACCTATAATATTTACTATCTGAGCCTTTATGGAAAATATCTGCTGATCCCTTGTTTATACAGTTCTCTACCTTCTAATTCCTATCTAGCTCTGAACTCGTGTCTAGCCATTCTGCCCTTAGCGCATTGACATCTTTTCCTACAAAGGTCTTATTCCCATTACAGTACCAGGCCTAATTTACTGCCATAAAGAATTTCTTTGCATTTGGTCTTCCCTTTACAGGAAATGCTCTCTTCACACAGGCTTATGCATTATATGTGCTCTAATTGTCCTGAAAATTTTGTTTTCTGCGAGCTAAACATCCGCTCCATGTCAGAGTTGACTTTCATCCTGTGATTAAAGTTTTGTCCTTGTGCTAGGGTTGTCCCATTAAGCCCCTTTTCCTTAGGATGAGTTATCATCAGGGAGGTTCCTTAAGGATTTCTGTAAATAGTATTCTTAGAGTTGTGCATCAATAGTGTAAGGAATCCCTTCCTTTAGCAAACACATATTAAACCCCTGTTGTATGAAGCTCTGATTTAAATGCTAAGAATATATTGTTAAACCTGATACATATGGAATTTACATTTTAGTGGGTTATCTTACCTCTGATGTATCTAAACATCTTTGAATCTCAGTTTCCTTATTTGTAACTGAGTATAATATCATCTACACTGAAAGTTCATTGTAAAAATTAAATGAACTTGTAAATATAAGTTCATATTATAAATATATATATTATATAAGTTCATATAATAAGCACCTAATATAGCATCCTATACAATGTAGGTACTCAGGAAATTTATCCACTATGTGGTTTGCAAATGAGAAATAAATACTAGCAATGAAGTAATACTTCGCAGATATTCCTACTGATAGTGACAGGAAGCAGCCAAATACCTAGGCAGATAGGGTGGGTGCCCAGTGAAACCCCACCTCCAAGCTGAAGACAGTTTAAAGCCTGAAAGCCAAGCTACAAGTTAAACCCTTGGACCAGATTAAGAACTTGTTTTCCTCTTTGGCTGGGCCCTAAACGGAGCTTGCTCCTGTGTGGGCACCCAGAGCCGCCAGCCGGGTCCTGCACTTGCTCGCTAGTACCTGGTCTGGCTGCAGGACCCCACAGAGCTGGCTCCTGTGTTGGCCAGATTCGTACTTATTGGCTCATGTGCTCCCTCCCACAAGGGGTTGAGCTCAGGCCAAGTAGAGGGGGTGCCTCTGCTGTGAGTCCAGCGAAGGGGCTGAGAAAATTCCTGCATCACTACCATTATCAATTTTTCCACTCAAGTTACACCTGAATATGATGCATTAGGAAGGCCAAAACTTCTAACATTCAAACTGTGTAGCTTTTAGGTAAACATTGTTCTAGGCCTAGGAGAGAGTTATTTAGTACTATTACATTATATTATTTAGTAACATTTAAAATCAAAATTATAATGTTAGGGTACCCTCAAAATATTTTTTCAATGGTTACATGATTGGTTAAAGCATATTATTTTTAACATGTTTGCTTATTGTGTTAGTGTACCTACTCAAGTTATCGGCGATCAAACAAGGCAACTAGGACTTTAGAGACTGAGTCCACAAGTTCCAAGAAAACAGAAAAATCCGATTAGGAAAGGCTTATATTTGGCTGTATTCCATCTCAACCCTTCCACCCAGTTCAATTACTATGTGATGTCTTGCACCAAAAAAATATTGTTTAGAGCCTGTTGCAGTATCACTGTACTGGGCAAAGAAGAAAAAAAACCAACCTAAACAAAACAAAATAGCAGCAGCAACAACACAACTGGAGTTCAGTGCAACCAAGGCAGGCAGGATTTGAGTAGCAAAGGTGTCAGAGAAAAGTGAATCACTAAGCAATGAGCCCAGCACTGCACGAAACTTCTCCTTAGGGTATTTCCTAATTCCTAAGCTATTTGTGCATGGAGCAGGAGCTTAGAAACCAAGTAAACAGCAGCTTAGGTAGTCTCATGGTGCTAGAGATTTCAGGTCCTACTAATGAGGAGTTGCCTTGAGATCCCACAGAATCAGAACATCTCAAACCCTGATTTGATCAGAGATTGATTGTTTGTACTCTATTTTCCTGGCAAAGAAAGTTTATCACATTGTGAGGAAGATAAATATATCTAGTGCCTTAAAATGTTTTCTGCTAAAATGTCTGGAATGTAATTTAAAATTACTATGTCTTCCAGGAAATAGGACCAAAATGACTAAATGTCTCATATTGTCAAAGAAATGATAAAGGTAGTAGAGAAATGCTAATAAGGAACGGGCACATGTTGCAATTGTTAGTTGAATCATAGATTGTTAAAGAATCATAAAAGAGTGTAGATTAATATACTAAAAGAACATAATAAAAATATACAACAATAATTTAAAATAAATCAAGAAATATGGGAAAGGGTAATGGATAGAATATTTGTATATGGTACATTGAAATCATGACCTATCAGTACTTACATAAAAGAAATAAAAAAGATGGAAAAATATAAACCATATAGACACTAACCAAAGGACAGCTGGTATAGCTATTCTACTCTCAAAGTAGACTTTGAGGCAAGATGTATTACTAGATAGACAGAACATTTATTGTCTATGTATAGAGAGGACAGATTTTTGTGGCGATATACATACCAGACAAAGAACGCTTCACAGCAAGAACCATAAAGAAACTTAAAGAGGTATTGCATAATGATAAAAGGTCAATTCAGTAAGAAGATAAAAGCAATTTTAAATTTGTATGTACCTGAAAACATAACCTCAAAATATATAAAGCAAAGACTGGCAGAGTATAAAGAGAAAAAGAAATGTTCACAATCATCTGACTACAGATTTTAACACTAATTTCAAGAACTCATAGAACAAGAAGATAAAATATCAGTAGTAAACCCTGTTAATGACATATTACTGTTTTAAAACTGCTGATTTTGATTTGTGAAATAATTTGTTTGGAATTTCTTATCTAGGTTAATGAAAGATTTTGATTTATAGTATTCTTTTCTTGTAGTACCTTTGTTAGATGTTGGTATTAAGATTATGCTGACCTCATAAAATGAATTGGGAATGAGCTTTTCTTTAGCAGTGTTTAGTATCAGTCTTATCTTATAAGACTGATACTATTTCTTCCTTAAATGTTGGAAGACGTTTCAGTGAAGTAATCTGAGCTAGCATTTTCTTGTGGATGGGTTTACTTTTTAATGATAGATTCAATTTATTTAATACCTCTAGTAGTATTAAGATACTCAATTTCTTCTTGCATCTGTTCTGCTAAGTTGATTTTTCAGGAAATGTGTCTATTTTATACTTTTAAAACTTATTATCATAACATGGTTTATATAGCACATGGTTATTGTATTTAATGTCTGTAGTATCTGCTGTGATGTTTCCGTTTCCCCTTTAAGTCCTTGTATTGAACCTTTCTTCTTGATTAGTGTTTCCATGCATTTATCAATTTTATTAGACTTATACGATGCCAAATGTTTAGATACATTTGTTAACTATGGCACTGATTTCTAATTTTATCTTTATTATTTTCTTCTAATTAGGTTTACTTGCTGTCTTTTTTGATTTTCTTGAAAGTGATGTTTACATTGTTGGTTTTTAGACTTTTTTCTCTTCTAACAGAGATACTTAAAACTATTAAATTTTCTCCAAGCACAGTTTTAAGATGCTATATTTTCATTAACATGCACTTTAAATTATTTTCTAATTTTCATGTGATTCCTTCATTGAACCATGGATAATTTAGGACTACATTGTTTAACGTCCAATTTTAGAAATATATTTTAGTTACCATTCTACTCATTTCTAGCTTGATTATAGTGATTAGATAATATGTTCTGTAGGATTTTAAGTCTTTGAAATTTGTTGAGACTTGCTTTATGGCTAAACATAAATGCTTCATATATACTTAAAAAGAATGTGTATTTTTCCATTGTTGATTACAGTATCTTATATATTAGGTAAAGAGTGTTAATTGAAATTACAAGTTTCAATGTACATTTTTATTTCTTGAGCTTGGTGGTAATTCCATGAATGCTTGCTTATAATTTTAATTAAATTGTTCATTTATGTTTCGGGTATTTTTCAACATATTTCTATCTAAAAAAATAGAATTTTTAAAAAAGAATGTGAAATAATATCAGAGTATATTGTGAAGGGTAGGGATTAAATCAGTAACAGTGGTGCTCTGCTATGAATGTGCCCCCTCCAAAATTCAGGTGTTGCCAATGGATAGTATTAAGAGGTGGGACCTTTAAGAAGTGAATTGGCAATGAGGGCTTCTTCCTCATAAATGGGATTAAGGCCTTTATAAGAGAGGTTTTCCCGCTGCCATTCCACCTTCTGCCATGCAAGGATGCAGTAAGAAGGTTCTTACCAGACACCAGGTGCCATTGCCTTGATCTTGGGCATCTTGGCCTCCCGAACTGTGAGAAATAAACTTCTATTTTTTATAAATTACCTAATCTGTGTTATTTTGTTACAGCAGCACAGAAAGGCTATGACAATGAGCATACATTCTGATTTCCGATATTTACAAGAGCTGACCCAGAGGTTTTAAATAAATGTGTTTGCCATCAATTCCCCGAACTTAAATTATGTTAGGGTTGTTTTATCTGGCAACATCATTTTCTGAATATCATCAAAGAACTCTTGGTTTTGGTGAAGTGATTATTCTGTAGTTATAATCAATCATTATCATTCTTTTATAAGGTGAATGTTAGATTTATTTATTATTTAAACATTTGCTTTGTGGAATTTAAAAAGGAATAGTTGACAAATTAAACCTTAAGATGGTAATGTTTGTTTTTTTCTCAAATAAATTAAAAGCTATTTTAATAAGGAATGTTTTGTATTTCATTGATTACTTAATCACAGTGAAATGAGTATATCTGAAACTTCACTTTCATTTGCTAGAAAACTTAGTAAATAAACCAGAAATATACAATCTCCATAATTCACTGCTGCTGAATTTTAAAGAGGCTTCATAATAACAGGCATGTAGCATTTAAAGCATTCTTTTCCTTTTTTTCTTTATGTTTGAGACAGTGTCTCACTGTGTCACATGGGCTGAAGTGCCATGATGTGATCATGGTTCACTGCAGCCTCCACCTCCCTGGACTCATGGGATCCTCTCACCTCAGCCTCCCGAGTTGCTGGGACTACAGGCAGGTGCCACAATGTGGGCTAATTTTTGTATTTTGTAGAAACGGACTTTCGCCATGTTTCCCAGGCTGGTCTTGAACTCCTGGACTCAGGTGATCTTCCTGCCTCAACCTCCCCAATTGCTAGGATTTCAGGCGTGAGCCACCATACCCAGCCTAAAGCATTATTTTAAGTTAATATGTCGTCTTTAGTGGACCTCCTTCCCTTGGAAAAAAA
Organism: Macaca thibetana thibetana; assembly: GCF_024542745.1. NCBI lineage: Eukaryota > Metazoa > Chordata > Mammalia > Primates > Cercopithecidae > Macaca > Macaca thibetana. Next base: position 39,060,596 of record NC_065585.1, read on the forward strand.
TGCTTTAAACTCTTGTGTGGTTATCAAGAACACTGGTCAATTTTTAGAATAAACATAGTGAGCAATAAATTCAAGTTCAAAACCATATCCTGTATGCATTCAAAACAAATGTCATTTACTTATAGTGCTTATTGTTTTGTTCTCAAAAAAAGAACTTAAGTGAATATAAACATCACAAAATGTTTTCCAATTCACAACTATTTTAGACTTCCACAGTTCTGCATTTCCTCCTAGTAAGCAGAGCTCAATCCCTATTTTCATATGAAAATACCCAGAATGAACCAAATTTCCATTTAAAAATTGAACATTTGGAAAGGGAGTTGAAAAGCAATAAATGAATTTCTGAATTGATTTTCACCACTACCGATGGCTAGTTAAGTTACAAGAGAAGGGATGAACAGGAATCTAGGAGTTGGCACTTGCAACACCTTTGAAATATGGATGAATGTACATTTGTCATTCAGGGTTGACCAGTGTTTGAGGTTCTGGGTAGCTTTGTTTCTGAGGGATACACATTGGCAGAATTTATGCATTCTCAGCAGTTGTTTCTCAGTAGTTAGACTGACTGCACAGTTACAGATGCTGTTTCATCCTTTGCCAATATCCAGCAGTGCAAAACTTTATTACAGCAATACTCGCCTTCTACTGAATTGCTTACATTTCTTTTTCGTAGTGTTTGATAGCCTGCCTAATCAGCTTTTACAACACCAAGTATCTACCATTATACAGGTTTTGTCACATAAGCAGGATACCTAAGCCACTCTGTTTTTCTGGAAACCACAATCAAGGGAACCAAGGACCTAGGGGGCACACAGGGCTTTCGGGCCTTTGTGTGCCGATGTTCCACTGAGAAAATGAGACTCTAGAAAATATGAATGGACAGATGTAGGTTGTACCCTATTTGCAGCTAGCAAAACTGTTCTTTCTTTGAGCTGTCGTTGGGGTGGTTCTGGATCTTGTGAGGACTAGTTTGTATTTCTTTGTGGATACCGCATGCATCCTTGAGAAAATCGTAACCTTAGTTAAGTCTGATTGGTTTTGGTGAGTCACTTGGGATGGTAAGTTCGAAAACCAGAAATATCAACTGTTTGTCCTGACTAAAATAAAATAATAAGAGATTTGAAAAATTTTTAAGATATCTCTACACTCAGAAAGCTTAATTTTGGTCCTTTTGTTTGCCTCCTTTCTTGTTGGTATAATTTTGCTGAGAGAAATGTAAAATTGGCCAGGCACAGTGGCTAACACCTGTAATCCCAGCACTTTGGGAGGCCGAGGTGGGCGAACCTCCTGAGGTCAGGAGTTTGAGATCAGCCTGGGCAGCGTGGTGAAACCCTGTCTCTACTAAAAATGCAAAAATTAACTGGGCGTGGTGGCGGGTGTCTGTAATCCTAGCTACTCGGGAAGCTGAAGCAAGAGAATCGCTTGAACATGGGAGACAGAGGTTGCGGTGAGCCCAAATCGTGCCATTGCACTCCAGCCTGGGCAACAAAGTCAGACTCCATCTCAAAAAAAAAAAAAAAAAGAAGAAGAAAGAAAGAAAAATGTAACATCGTATTGGTCTTTTAAAAAGCTTAACATCTCCCCAAATTGGCTTCTTTAAGAATTATTTGCCCATTTATTTTTACCATTCCCTCAGATTTTATCCTCTTTACCATGTTCAGTACCACACGAATGTACCTACAGTCAATGTCTAATGACTCTGAGACCCCTTAAGAAACACAGAAAAAGATGCCACACACCCTATTTTGGGGGTCTTCTGCCTTTCTTGTGGAGTCCCAGGAGTCATGGGCAGGTTCCTCTCTGGTCTTTAGCTCTGCTCTCTTTTTGCATTGAGTTACCTGATCTCTTTGTTTTTGAGGGGTGCCAGGATTACTTTACACTATGAGAGAAAACTCGACCTTTGTGTGCGCAATGGCTAGCAAGTCACTAGTGGTAGCAGCAGTTTGGGATGTGGCTGCATGCAATTGTAAAGAAAGATTATTAGTGCAGAAGGCTACTCATTTCTTTGAGTGTTTAGATATAAAATGCATGGTTTGAACACTTGGAGGATGTGGAAACACTCACCACAAAGGGAAAAGACTCCCATGGGAATGGGCTGATCACAGAGTGGGCGGAGTGGCACTGGGTAACCTACTGGCCTTGGGAGAATGTATTTGTAGGGAGATGCACTATGGAAATGTTGCATGGCTCTGTCCCATGGACTTTCCCTCTATGGGGGGACCCAAGTTTCAGTGTAAAAAAAAATGGAATTATTTGATTTGGGGACACCTAGGTGTTCTGCCTTCCAGCTGCACCTGCTTTTCACATATGTAAGTATTAGGCTCTGCAAACTACAAATGCTGTATTGGCTCTATTCATTGGTGGAATCTGCTCTGATTTCAGTGATCCCATTAAAAAGCAGAGACAAAATTAGAAGCTTCCTATCTAAATCAAATTAGACTTCTAATAAAATCCTGCTATGGCTATAATGTAACCCCGACATCCATTTTCAATCTTCCTCTAACACAACCACATTCCTTCTTGAAAAAGTTGAAATTTTCTCTCTGTGCTTTGAAATATAAATTTGCTGCCCTGTTTTCTCCAAAATTGAGTAAAGGTTTCAGATATGTGAGACAGACAAACTTAACTTGTTCCATTTACAGAGGCGTAATTTAATCCAACAGTCCTTTAGAACTAGTTATTTGTACCTGTCTCACGGTCAAAATTTTCTAATCAAAACTCTAAAGGCTTATTTGTGTCTGTTTGTATTTTTATGTGTATATGAGTATACATGTCTGTTTGTATATTGTCCACATGGGACCAAAATGACCAAATTCACTTATATATAAATGAACACTCATAAATTAAGTAAATAAGTTCAAATTCTTTTCAAGTTTATATGACTTCAGTAACACTTGGTAAATAAAGCCAGTTCTTAAAATGGTTGGTAAGGTGAAATAGAAATATCTTCTGAATTTAATTTAGATATTTTTGCCTAGATCTATTGGTCAGACAGGATTATACTGTCTCTGATAGATGTTTAAGTCCATAGAACTGTTTCTTCTGATATTTTGATACTTGCTTAATTCTTCTGTGACCCTTTGTCTTTGGTTTTGAGCTTTTATAGATTCTGGGGTCTAGACAAGTGGCGGTGTTGAGACCTGGGGACATATGTGTGTCCAAGGTGCCTGGGTCACTAACTGTGGGGCAGAACTAAAGTCAGTATGTCCTCCGAAACCCAGCTGTGCCTTCTGGCGATGCTAGTTAGATCCACCGGTATTGTCTTCACACCTCTGTCCTTTTTCTAGCCTCTGCACCTGATATATAATAATTAAAATTGCTTATTTCCTAAGTAATTTTCACTGAAAATTAGGGTAACTAAGAGTTAGCATTGCACTTGATACATATAATTAAAACCACGACATAAAAAAAATTCGATATCAGAGAGTATAAGAAAATTAAGATATGTTTTTGGTAACGAATTTTATAAAGAAGGCATGAGAATGTGCTTTTTGTTAAAGAAAAATAATTTTTTCTGGCTTAGAGGTTCTTAGAGGTTGTTTTAATTGAAGAAAGAAATGAAAATGACAGATAAAAACTAAATGGGTATAGAAAGTTGGGGAAAGATAATGGAAAAAATTCTAAGAGGTTATAGGCTTTTGAAAATCTTATCACATGTAGTCAAGTTGATTGAGATTGGATCAGTATGTGTATAAGGCTTTATTAAACTTGGACTTAATATTAATAATACACTGATAGAAAGGTAGAATTCTGTTTTCTCATTTGAACAAAATTTTTATGTAGTATTAAGAGACAGTAAAATATTTCATTTGTTTTTTGAGTAAATTGCCAAAAGGAGGGAGAGTCTGTCTCATGCTAGCTTTAGTAAGACTTTTGATTATTTGGCAAACCCAGTTCTTTTCAATTAAAGAGTAAAGGTTTTTGCTTTTTGAAATCTTTTAATTATCACTTTGCTAAATGAATAGTTATTATTTTACAGTGACCTGTGTGACCTTATTTTGATAAAGCATTTTAAACATTTGATATTTGATAAACTTCCCAAAATTAAATTTCAAATTCTAAATTAAGTCTTTTTGACTTTGAACTAATTTTTGGACATTCCAAAAAGAAACCCTGGAAATCCAAGAGAGCCATATTAGGCTTATTTGGCTTATAAAACATCATCTGGGAAGCACTGTCAAATAAATGATGTTTAACTTTCTTTGAGTTATATTTGTACAAATGTGTCATTAATATGTGTTCCAAAATCGTATGAGCGTCCTAAAATTCTGATATGTTTGGTATATGTTAATAGTCATAATTATTATGTTAAATTATTTTATGCCACAGAAATAGACAAATTTTCTTCTCAATTACATCTTTAGCCATGGCTATTCTGTCTTGTCATCCACAATTATTATTTTTATTCATCTGAAATAGCAGCTTATAATCAGCTAGAATCCAAAATCTGCTTCTTCTTCAAGGACAAGTACTTTTAAATTCAGGTTCCTGATAATTTTTGATATCATACCATTAGACTAGGTAAAAACTTGCAGAACTCTAATTTAAAAATTGATGGGTTCATGAAAATTGCTAACCTAACACAAGAAGAAAAAGGGTTAATTATGTGGGGCTGAACTAATGAAGGACTGAAATAATCTTTTGACTTTTTGTTTGAAACACTGCTTATTCTTTTTATGCTTTGTTTTCCAGAGTCAAGAAAACCTTTTTCTTAAACTATTTATAGCTTATAGCAATTGAGTAAAGTACTTTTGCAAGCAAAATTGAAACATTTACCTTCCTCTTTATCTAACTTCTCCAGAATTCAGAAACTATTCATGAGTATTCTTATTTTATGGCAATATAGTAATTTGCATAAGTTCAATAAGAATCTGTTTTCTTTTGTAACAACACATAATTGGAGACATTGGTTATTACCAAAGCTTTTACTGGAATGTCATATTTTCGAATTCGTATTTTCAAACTGCTTTGAAGAATGGAGATTTACTTTCAAACCAATAGACTTGGGAAAAAAGACTTGCCTAGTACTTCATCTATACTGTTTCCTTACAAGGTTCCTGACCTTGCAGTAAGTAACGAATGTCACAGACCTAGGAACTTCAGGGTATTTTGGGGATCTCAAGAAGAGAGGAATTCACCCAATTTGTACAGGTATTACAGGCACAGTCTGATGTCAAATCCTTGGTTTGGCTTCTTAGACTCAAAAGCTTTTAAAAGTCTAATGAAAAATTTCTTACGAAAAAATTCCAGCAAAGTTAAGTTAAAAAGGTCCTATGTGGCCAGTCACTCTTCTTTCTGTACTTTATATGAATATTCAGGCCATGTATAATAAGAGTAAAACTTAGTTTGAAAATAAATTGGTCCTACTATGATTTATATTTGGTGAAAATGAGGGACTAGATAGAAAAAAAAGTATGTTTCAGAAGAAAGCTACAGCACACCTATTATTGGATCCTAGCCCTGACCATTGCTTTTGAATTCTCACTATTTGCCTACAGATTCGACCGAATTCTGAATTCTTTCCTGGCTACAAGTCTCCAAACTAACATTTACATATGTGTCTCCCATTTATCTAACTTGAAATTACCAAAAATTAAAACTGTACTTTTCTTGAAGCCCTGAAAACTTGCTATTAACTTTGGAAGAAATTATTATGGCAACTTAGATATGCCTGTTGACATATGGACTACTCAGAAGGTTCATTGAAACACCTGATTGAAACCACAATCCAGAAAAATCTGCCATATTGCCCATAGAATCAGAAGATGCTTCAAAGACTCTGAGAAAAAGCAATGTACAGACTACTCCAGACATTAACTTTAGTTTTTCTTCTGTTTCCATAGAAATGCCTCTGATTAAAGATCTGTTTACGTACATTCTATGTAGATGGATCCTAGTCTATCTGCAATGTCACCTCCTAGAATGGGAAACAGCTGTTAAACTTGACTGATCTATTCTTAGGACTAAGACTGATTCAAGAAGATATGGGGCAATATATTTAAATTTGTCATTTTCTATTTATCCCATTTTGTTTTTCTCTTCCTTTGCCTATCTCTTACCTAACAACCTCTAATCTAAATCTCTACAAAGCCATCAAGTTGACTTTTAATATGTGAAACTTCCTAAAAGTAAAGTTTCAAAGGAGGGAACTGAAGGAAATCAAAATATTCACCCCAAAATATATTTCCTTGACACAGATCAAGGTGGCTATAAGGAAGGCCTGGAAACACAAATACAAGAATAGCTGAAAAGCTGTCTTTTATTGGGGGGGGATTTGTATGTGTAGAGAAAAATCTTCATTGAGGTAGCCAGGTTTTCTCTGTGGTCCTTTGCTTGTTCTGTCTAAGAAAGATTAACACAGAGTACGACATCTTTAAAGGTCTGAAAGAAAACTTTGCCATCTATTCTCTCTGAGGACCTCTACGTGTGTGGTTTCATCTGCATTACAAGACCACCTTTTCTAGCCAGACCTCCTCTTCTCTCACTGACATAGCCTATCTTACCACCATAACCTGTTTTGACCATGCGCTGAGCCCTTATTTTTGTTTTTATTTTATTTATTTATTTAATTTTTGAGAGGGAGTTTCACTCTTGTTGCCCATGTTGGAGTGCAGTGGCACAACCTCGGCTCACTGCAACCTCCACCTCCTGGGTTCAAGCAATTCTCCTGCATCAGCCTACCAAGTAGCTGGGATTACAGGCATCTGCCACCATTAGCCAGGCTAATTTTTTGTTTTATTAGTAGAGACAGGCTTTCACCATGTTGGCCAGGCTGGTATCAAACCCCTGACCTCAGGTGATCCACCCGCCTTGGCCTCCCAAAGTGCTGGGATTACCGCACCTGGCCGAGCCCTTATTTTTTCTGTAAACTCAAGATGGTACATAAACTTCTGAACCCTATCAGGGGCTTGGGGTAATCACTCTGTGCTTCTCTGCTGTTCATGTCAATAAATTTGTATGCAATTTTTCCTATTAATCTGCCTTCTGTCAGTTGATTTTTCAGTGAAGCTTCAGCGGGCAGAGAGAAAGTTTTATGTTGCCCCTTACATTTCTCAGTGGTTGGACTGACCACACAGTTCCAGATGGTGTTTCATCCTTTGGCAATATCCAGCATGGCAAATCTTTATTATAGCAACACTTCCCTTTTACTGAATTGCTTATATTTCCTTTCAAAGTGTTCGGTAGCCTGTTAAATGTGCTTTTACAGCACCGAATATCTACCATTATTAAGGAAACATTCTATATTCATCTGTTTACTTAATAGCCTTCCATATAAGACAGATTGAAGGCAAATATTAGCAACCTTATTTACAGGTAGAGGAATTTGGACTTAGAGAGTTAAATATGTACAGCGAGTCATGCAGAGAGTAATCAGGCTATGTGACTAAAACATTCAAACCTTATACTCTCTGTCCTTTATCTTTTTCCCTAGATTATTCTGTCTCCCTGATGAATGAATCAGCAATTTATTGGTTTTTTTTCTTATAATTACTATACATCATTTTCTTCCTCATGATGTATACTCAAATTTATGCCATAATTAAAGATCTAATGGATGTAGGGGTGGTGGTCCCTATCTCATCTCTGTTAAATTTGCCAGGCTGCCTCCTGCAGAAATGGATGGATTCTAGAGAATGACTGTAGTATAGACCACTGTGAGCTCAAACAAGTAGTATCCAGCACAGCTACTGTGCTGGATGTAGTGTCGTTGCTACAGCAGATTTATAAAGCGTCACTTTCCTATGGCCATTGATTTAGTGAATGCATTCTTTCGTATTCTAGTCAGATAACAGGATCAGAAACAGTTTGCATTCATGAGACTGGCCAAAACATATTCACTTATGATTTCCACTTCAGAGCTGTGCTAACTCTCCTTCCCTCAGTGCTGTAAGTCTTAGGAGATTAGGCCTGTCAGAGTCCCTTGGAACATTACATCAATCCATTATGTCAATGACATCATGCTGATTGCACATGAGGAACAAGAAGTGACTAGCATGCTGAAAGTCTTATAAGACATATGTGCTCCTGGTAGTAGAAGATAAAACTCCATGAAGATTCAGGGACCTGCAATTTCAGTAAAATGATTAGGGGTCCAGAGATTAGGGGTATGCTAGGATATTTCCTCCAAAATTAAAGACAAATGGATACTTCTTGCATTTCCTATGATAAAGCAAGAATACATTGGGTTTCGAGGCCACACATTCCATGTCCAAGAATATTGTTCTGACCTAGAGAAGGCTGCTGACTTTGAATGGAGTCAGGAGCAAGAAAGGGCTCTGAGGCAGGTCAAGGCAGCAGTGTGCAAACAACCCTGCCTCATAAGCCATACCACCTGGGCAGACTCTATGGTGTTGGATGATTCAGTGGTGGAAAAAAGTGCAGGGTGGAGTTTTTCGCAAGTTCCTGTGAAAGAATCCCAATTCAGGCCAGTTTTAGATGGGCACATGACTGACCTAAGACTTTTCCCAGCCTCCTATGAAGGTTTGTGTAAATATGTGACTATGTTCTGGCCAATGGGATATGAAGAGAATAATGTGTGCTTCTTCTGTTTGTGTCCTTAAGAAGAAATATGTGAAGAAATATGTGTTCTTTTAAGAGATGAGACCACCCCTCATATAATCTTATGCCCAATTTCTGCCTCCAAAGAGAGAAGTAAAAACTAAAAGGAAGAAATGAAATCCACAGGCAGGCAGCCCGGCGCCACTCCCTGGGCCTGGTGATTAAAGATCGACCCCTGACCTAATCAGCCCTGTTATCCATAGCTACAGACATTGTATAGAAATGCACTGTGAAAATCCCTATCTTGTTTTGTTCCAATCTAATTACTGGTGCATGCAGTCCCCAGTCACATACTCCCTGCTTGCTCAATCACGACCCTCTCACGCACCCCCTTAGAGTTGTGAGCCCTTAAAAGGGACAGGAATTGCTCACTCGTGGAGCTTGGCTCTTGAGACAGGAGTCCTGCGGATGCCTCTGGCTGAATAAACCCCTTCCTTCTTTAACTCCGTGTCTGAGGAGTTTTGTCTGCCGCTCGTCCTGCTACACTCTTAATTCCATTGTTCCATCTTAGAAGTGACCAAGATAGGCTTAGCATTCCTCTCAGACTGACTATTTCAGACAGGTTTTTTCTTGATTATAGGCTCTTGACTTTTCTTAGGGCATTTGCTTTAGAAAACTTGCAATTGTGAATCATTTTCCTGCCCCTATAAAATGTAAATTGTTTCCCAGCTTCTTGCCAGATTTGCAACTCAAGGATGTCTTTCTCAAGGACCTGGGACACATCCTTTAGAAATTTCATCTTCAAGGAAGATATCGACTCTATGTCTCAGTCTCTTTGGGAGGGTAGGTGACTAACTTCCGTAAGTGCCAATTAGAAAACACAAACGGCCTAATCAAATGGATCAATCTGCCCCCTAATATCCTCCGTTACTTTTCCACCAGCTCACCCTAATTCTTCAATACTTTCTTTCCTTTCATTTTAATAACACTGAGTCCAGTTTTTCTGAATAAGGTCTTCCTTGCTTGTTTAACTCTGTCCAGTGCAATCTTTCTTTGACACAGTTTTCATAATGAGGAGAACTGGGGCAGCTGCTTAGGATGTTTTGGAGATTGCAGAGCTTCCCTTCCCCTTCCAGTGCCGTACCACCTACTTCTTGACCATGACATGAGAGAAGAATAAACATTCACTTTATTTTAGCAGCTGAATTGTATGTCTCTTGGTTGGAGTGATTTTGACTGTTGTAAGTAATACAAGGGTCATTTGGCCAAACTACTTTAAGAAGAAGAACAAAATGAAGTTTTTTAAAAATGTAAAATTTAACTTTGTTTTCCTCCTGTAAGCATAAATTATCACATTACACTTTGTTGAAAGTCAAAACTAAGTAAAACACGGAAGTACATGCAGTATTTCATCACACAGTAATTTCAATAAATAAATAAATTTAGTCTTAAACTAAAATCACATTTTTAAGAAACAGGAAAACAAAGAATGAATAAGAGTATATCTTAAGGCTCAGGTCAGCCCAATTATACAATGATTTATTTATTACAAAAATATTGCTGAGAACCTACCCTAAAGTCCATTTTTATTTACTCAGTAAATATTTAACAAATACTCAGAAGAAGTGAATATAAAGACTTGATACGTGTAAAAAGAAATATTTCTCTGTGTTGTTATGGACCTATATATATATATATATTTCTCAATATTCTCTTTTATTTTTAATTTTGCTGGATACATAGTAGCTATATATATTTTTGGGGTACATGAGATATTCTGATACTGGCATACAATGCATAATAATCACATCAGGGTAAATGATGTATTCATTACCTCAAGTATTTATCATTTACTTGTGTTATAAACATTCCAGTTATACTGTTTTTTATTTTTAAATGTACAATGAGCTATTGTTGACTGTAGTCACCCTGTTGTGCTATCAAATACTACATCTTATTCATTCTAGCTAACTATATTTTTGTACCCATTAACCATCTATACTCCCTCCACCTCCCACTACCCTGCCAAGCCTCTGGTAAACATTGTTCTAACCTCTATCTTCAAGAGCTCGGTTGTTTTAATTTTTAGATCCCACAAATGAATCAGAACATGCCAAGTGTGTCTTTCTGTGCCTGGCTTATTTCATTTAACGCAATGTCCTCCAGTTCTATCCATGTTGTTGCAAATGACAGAATCTCATTCTTTTTCAATGGCTGAATGGTACTCCATTGTGTATCTGTACTGCATTTTATCTATCGTCTGTTGATGGACACTTAGGTTGCTGCTGAATCTTGGCTATTGTGAATGTGCTTCAATAAACATGGGAGTACAGAAATCTCCTTGACATATTTTGTTTCCTTTGGAAAAATATCCAGTAGTGGAATTCTGGATCATATGGTAGTTCTATCTTTAATTTTTTTTCAGGAACCTCCATACTGTTCTCCATAGTGGCTGTACTAATTTACATTCCCAGCAACAGTGTATAAGGGTTCTCTTTACTCCACATCCTAGCTGGCATTCATTATCGCCTGCCTTATAGATAAAAGCCATTTTTACTAGGGTGAGATGATATCTTATTGTACTTTTGATTTATGTCCCCTTCTGACCCAGAATGTGTCTAGAAATGTTCAGAAGCTAGGGCCTGAAATGGGATCTTTAGGACTCTGCTTGGTCCTCTGTTCTACTGTGGCTGAGCTGGTGTCCAAGTTGCAAGACAAAGTACTCTTTATTCTTCCTTCTCATCTCCTTAGACAGAAGGGAGGAATCTCCCCCTGGAGCTGCAAACCTATTCTGTCTGAGGTTGGGGTGGCGCAAGCACTCCCTTAGCTGCTCTGGCTGATGTCTCACTAGGTTGCATGCAACCCGGGTGCACTGACTCTAGCCCAGCACAGCACCAGGACTTGCGCAGGAATTGCAGTCCTTATGGTCTAGGCTGCCTTTCAAGTTTATTTAGGACCCCAGAGTGCTTTAGCCAGTAGTGGTGGGGCTAGCCAGAATTCAAGTTCCAGTCACTGGGGTAGTTGATTTCCCTCTGGCTATGGCTGGTCTAAATGCTCCCTCTTTGGGTACAGGATGAATTCTGCCCTATATTGTTTTCTCCTGTGACAGGGCAGCACTAAGTTCCAATGCAAAGTCTCACAATCACTGTGTGCTCTCTCTCCCAGCACACATTCTCTCTCTGCAACACATGGCTGCTGCCAGGGATGCAGTAGGGGTTGGCGTCAGGAATTTTTAACCTCCTTCAGTGACTCTTTCTCTGATACATTGTTAAAGCCAGCTACTGTGATTGCTTACCTGATTTTGGTTTTATGAAGGTGCTGTCTTTGTGGATAGTTGTTCAGTTTGTTGTTCCTGCAGTGGGGTCAGGGGGATGATCACTGGAGCTTCTATTTGGCCATCTTGGTCTGCTTCCTCTCTCGCCCTGTATATTTATTTTCTAATTTCATAATGTCATCATGTCAATATTACAGTTTTCTTGAGATAATGCTAACTTTCCCCATATTACAGTTTTCTTGGGATAATGCTAACTTTCCCCATGTTACGGTTTTCTTGGGATAATGTTAACTTTCCCCATATTACAGTTTTCTTGGGATAACGCTAACTTTCCCCATGTTACCGTTTTCTTGGGATAATGCTAACTTTCCCAATATTACAGTTTTCTTGGGATAATGCTAACTTTCCCCATGTCCCTCATTGAAGTTCTACTTTCCTTTCTCTCCATTTGCAATTATTCTTTTGTTTACTAACTAATTCATTGAATTGACTCAACAAAAACTTTTGGACACTTCCATTGTGCTAATGAGAACCCTAAAGGGGATTGGACAATAAAAATGAACAAATCAAATAAACAAAATAATTTTAGTTTGTGAGGAACAGGAGGTGGATGCCAGGAAAGAAAGTGCCATGACAATAAGGAGACTGGTGAGATGGTGTACAGAGAGTAGATCGGATAAGCTGGATAGAGCAGGCCCCACTGTGGAAAGCTGGGGAAATTAGATGCCAGATCAAGGAACGTGGCCATACAAAGACCCTTGAGAAGGAAAGAGCTTGATTCTACAGTAGAGAAGGACGCTAATGAAGCTGGAACATGATAAGTAAGGAAGTGAGTGGGATGAGAAGAGGTGGGAATTGGAGATGCCTGATTAAGGAAGGGATTTATGACCGAGTGAAGGAGTTTAAGTTTTTTTCTAAGCACAAAGTAGATTTTTAAGGAGAGCAGTAATAAATTAAGATTTACATTTAAAAAAAATATTGGTCTGGTTGTTGGTAGTGTCTGGATTACAGGAGAGAGACTGTCTTACCTTTTATGATTGAGGTCATATGCCTCTGGGGATAGGGGTGGGTATTCAGAAGAGTAATTACTTCCCCATTTGAGGACTTGAGGTGAAATCTCTGAATGCCAGAGTTCATTTGCATGTTGCAGTTTGATTGGTCAAAAAAGGGTTCTCTTTGTATTCTGGTCAGACTCCCAGCCAGATGGCTTGCGGCTGAAACTGAAACAAAAAAATCTACTGAGCTATACACAAGAATTTTCTGCCTCCCCAATTGTTAGTAGGGCCTGAAGTTGTCACAGATGAGAGGCAAGGGCCTCAGGGCCATTTTGGTATTTGTACTCCAAGGTGTGAGAGCAAAGATGAATCTCTGATGATAACATGTTTTTTTCTCTGGAGCATCAAACAGCCAGCAAGCACCTAGCACAGGTTCCCATTAGCACTGCACTTTAAGTCTGCATGGTGCTATTCTTAGTTAGGCACACATCTTCTCTGCAGCAAGAATGTTTCTTAAATTTTGTTCTTCTTAAAACTTCTCGACACTCACTTATGAGTATCACCTTGAGGTTAAATGAATTGGAATTAAGTCATTCATAACTAATTTACATGAAGCAGAAAATCCAAAGTAACTGTTCTAATAGTTGGTAAATTATTCTTTGGGAGCTAAACACATTTGAATAATTAATATAAATAATTAAGATACTTTGAGACTATTTGTGCTGTGTTGGCATTATGGGAAAAGAGATTTTAACTATCTGTGAAAAATTTATATTCAAAGAAAGCATCCTTGATGATGATTAAAACTCAAAAGGAACCTTCCTTCCTTCCTTCCTTCCTTCCTTCCTTCCTTCCTTCCTTCCTTCCTTCCTTCCTTCCTTCCTTCCTTCCTTCCTTCCTTCCTTTCTTTCTTTCTTCTCACTCTTTCTTTCTTCTTCTTCTCCTTCTCCTTCTTCTTCTTCTTCTTTTTGACAAGGTCTCACTCTGTAACCGAGGCTGAAGTGCCGTGGCATGATCTTGGATCACTGCAACATCTGCCTCCCGGGCTCAAACCATCTTCCCACCACAGTCTCCCAGGTATCTGGGACTACAGACTTGTGCCACTATGCTGAGCTAATTTTTGTATTTTTTGTAGAGATGGGGTTTTGCCATGTTGCCCAGGCTGGTCATGAACTCCTGAGCTCCAGCCATCTACCCACCTCGGCCTCCCAAAATGCTGGGATTACAGGTGTGAACAACTGTGCCTGACCTTATTTTCTTTTTTAGTAATAAGAAGATAGTCCAGGCATGGTGGCTCACACCTGTAACCTCAGCATTTTGGGAGGGCAAGTTGGGTGGATCACTTGAGGCCAGGAGTTCAAGACTGGCCTGGCCAACATGTCAAAACCCTGTCTCTACTAAAAATATCAAAATTACCCAGACATGGTGGCATGTGCCTGTAATCCCAGCTACTCGAGAGGCTGCGGTAGGAGTATCACTTGAACCCAGGAGGCTGGGATTGCAGTGAGCCAAGATCATTCAACTGCACTCCAACCTGGGCAACAGAGCAAAACTCCATCTCAAAAAAAAAAAAATTATAACTAACACAGGAACAGAAAACCAAACACTGCATGTTCTCACTCATAAGTGGGAGCTAAATAATAAGAACACATGGACACAGGGAGGGAACACCACACACCGGGGCCTGTTGAGGGGTGAGGGGAAAGGGGAGGGAGAGCATTAGGACAAATACCAAATGATGTGGAACTTAAAACCTAGATGACAAGTTCATGGGTGCAGCAAACCACCATGGCACATGTATACCTATGTAACAAACCTGCACGTTCAGCACATGTATCCCAGAACTTAAAGTCGAATTTAAAAAAAATAATTAATTAAAAATGAATTTTAAACAATAAGGAGACCAGGCATGGTGGCTCACGCCTGAAATCCCAGCACTTTGGGAGGCTGAGGCGGGTGGACCACGAGGTCAGGAGATCGAGACCATCCTGGCTAACACGGTGAAACCCTGTCTCTACTAAAAATACAAAAAATTAGCCAGGTGTGGTGGCAGGCGCCTGTAGTCCCAGCTACTCAGGAGGCTGAGGCAGGAGAATGGCGTGAACCCGGGAAGTGAAGTTCACAGTGAGCCGAGATTGCAGCCACTGCACTCCAGCCTGGTAGACAGGGCGAGACTCCGTCTCAAAAAAAAAAAAAAAAAAAAAAAAGAGAGATACGTGCATTTGAAATGTTTCATGAACAAAAAAGTCTACTTCATGGCATCCAGAGTTGAATTTATACTTGTGAAATATGCAAATATTTTCAAGGTATAAACTTTCAACTCCAGTTGAAGTCAACTGAGGCACCATGAAAAACAAAACTAACATAGCCCATGTATTAGTCAGGGTTCTCTAAAGAGACAGAACTTATAGGATAGATGTATATTGATATGGTTTGACTGTGTCCCCACCCAAAGATAAACTTGAATTGTGCTCCCACAATTCCCACGTGTCATGGGAGGGACCCAGGGGGAGTTAATTGAATCGTGGAGGCTGGTCTCCTCGTGCTATTCTCATGATAGTGAATAAGTCTCACGAGATCTGATGGGCTTATCAGGGGTTTCCACTTTTGCTTTTTTCTCATTTTTCAATTGCCGCAGCCATATAAGAAGTGTCTTTCACCTCCTGCCATTATTCTGAGGCCTCCCAGCCATGTGGAACTGTAAGTCCAATTTAACCTCTTTTTGTTCCCGGTTTTGGGTATGTCTTTATCAGCAGCATGAAAATGAGCTAATACATATATGTAAAGGGGAGTTTATTAAGGAGTACTGACACATACAATCAAAAGGTGAAGTCCCACAATAGGCTGTGTGCAAATTGAGGAGCAAGAAAGCCAGTCTGAGTCCCAAAACCTCAAAAGTAGGGGAGCTGACAGTGCAGGATTCAGTCTGTGGTCGAAGGTCCAAGAGTCCCAAAGCTGAAGAACTTGGAGTCTGATGTTCAAGGGCAGGAAGCATCCAGCATGGGAGAAAGATGCAGGCTGGGAGGCTAAGCCAGTCTAGTCTTTTCATGTTCAGCCTGCTTTTATTCTGACCTCACTGGCAGCTGATTAGATTGTGCCCACCCAGATTATGGGTGGGTCTGCCTTTCCCATTCAACCAACTCAAATGTTAATCTCCTTTGGCAATACCCTCATGGACACACCCAGGAACAATACTTTGCATCCTTCAATCCAATCAAGTTGACGCCCAATATTAACCACCACAGTCTGTAATTTCATTTTTCATTTTAACAATCTTGGTTAAACATTTTTTCAAGATTGAGATTTTTGGAGAAAATCAGTTTTAGGTACCACAATCTCGCTTCCTCAAGTTCTTTCCACCAACCTTCATGGGACTGGACTACCACCCTCAGGATTCCAAATAGGATCATAGTGGAACCCACTTTTCTAAGAAGGCAGGAGCCAGCCCAACAGGAGCAAATTCAACCTTGTTCATTCTTTCCTTTGCCTTAATAAATAACCTCTCTTAGAATGCAAATGCCCTCTGGAAAAATGAAAGTTACAACTTTGCAGCATTTACTTGTCCTTTACTTGTTTGTTTATAAAAACCTTTAAAATTAAGAAAATGTAACCAAGAGAATGGTATTTGATTCTCCCTGTAGGTATTTTCAGAGGTGAGTAGGATGAGAGGATACATTTTAAAGTCTTACAGCACTACCAATGAGGGTATTGAGGGTGTCTGGACATCAGTGATAGACAGGGATGAGGAGGAAGAGATAATGAGCAAAGTTCCAGGAATTTGGAAATGGAAGGGAAAAAGCATTCGTTGCTGTTAAGGGGAGAGAACTCCGGCTTGGATGTCAGGAAACCTTGATTTTAACCCCAGGTTTATAAACAAAGCCATTGTAAATACTAAAGTGAAATAGATCCAAGGCACATCTGGTCTTTCTGTGAAGCTTATACATCTCTGGGACCTTCTGGGGAAAAATGATAAAATTATGAATAGAAAATTAGGTATAGAGCTTTGCAGGGGCCTATGCAAGTGAGAAACCCTCAGGCTTAAACTGTACTCTCACCTACTCTTCTAGAAATTCTCTTCTACAGTGGATATCAGAATTTCCATTCTCACATGACCGTAGCTGAGATACGAAGGTAAGAAATGGATTCAGACTAGTACATTGATAGAGCTAAGACTTAAACTTGTTCTCATGAGCTGAAATCTCTGCCCTTTTCTATTTTTAATTTTTAAATGTTTATCTGATACATAATTATGCATATTTATGGGGTATATGTGTTCTTTTGATGCAGGTATACAATGTATAATGATCAAATCAGTGCATACCCATTACCTCAAACATTTATCATTTCTTTGTGTTGGGAACATCAAAATCCTTTCTTCTAGCTATTTTGAAATAGAGAATACATTATTTTAACTATAGTCCCTACTGTGCTATTGAATACTAGAATTATTCCTTCTATACAACTATAATTTTCTACTTATTAACCAATCTCTTTATATGCCTTCTGACTCTTCTCTGGTAACCACTATTCTACTTTCTACTTCCATCAGATCAACTTTTTTATTTCCCACATATGGATGAGAACATGCTGTATTTATTTTTCTGCATCTGGCTTATTTCACTTAACGTAATGTGCTGCAGGCTCACCCATTTTGCCACAAGTGACGGGAGTTCATTCTTTTTATGGCTGAATAGTATTCCATTGTGTATATATGCCATTCTTTATCCATTCATCTGTTGCTGAATGCTTAGGCTGATTTCATACCTTGGTTAGTGTGAATAGTGCTGCAATGAACATAGGTTGCAGATAACTGGCAAACTGATAAAACTTCTGCTCTTTATTACACAACAAAACCTCATTATGTGAGCTCAGTCTAAAGGAGGTTCCTTCAGCAATCAAAGAGCATCCGAGACAAGGAAAGAGCTTGGGCAGAGACATGGACATGCCAGTATAGTCTGTCCCCAATCCCTTTCCTATAGACTCTTTCTCAGCAGGAAAGGAAGAGCTTTACCTCTCCCTTTCTCCACGTCTCCCAGATTTGTAGCAGCAAAATCAGACTTTTACAAATATACTTCAAAGTGAAAAGGTTGCAAAGACCTGCAAGAGGCTGCTGGCCATTCTCAAGATCTCTCTACTCTGTAAGTAAAGACACAAATAAAATTACCTTTGTCAGACCCAAGGAACCCTAGACATCTGAATAATCTGGAAGGGCTTGACTGAGCTGTTTGGATGAGAGGAAAGGACACAGTGGATATGAGTACAGCCCATAACAATTTACATCCATAACTTTCTCTTTTCCTTTTTTTTTTCCAATTTTTATTTTGAAAAATAAAATGTGCAGGTTTATTAAATGGGTATATTGTGTGGCACTGAGGTTTGGGGTACAATTGATATCATCACCCAGGTAGTGAGCATAGTACCCAAAAGGTAGTTTTTCAACCCTTTCTTCCTTCTTTCCCTGTTCCATAGTCCCCAGTGATTAATTGTTTCCGTCTTTATGTCCATACATGCCCAATGTTTAACTCCCACCTATAAGTGAGAACATGGTATTTGGTTTTCTGTTCCTTTGTTAATCCACTTAGGATAATGCCTCCAGCTGCATCCATGTTGCTGAAGGGCATGATTTCCTCCTTTTTTGTACTTGTATAGTATTCCATGGTGTAAAAGTTCCACACTTTCTTTATCCAATCCACCTTGATAGGCACCTAGGTTAATTTAATGTCTTTGCTATACAATTTTCAATGCTTTATGTAAACTTAAAAAAAAATTCTTACATTTTTCTCTTCAGTGCTATGTTTGCAATGTACGAATGCAGCCCTGGGATTTTTTTCTCCCCAGCCCTCCTCTTTTTCTATTACCATATTCCCTGAATGGAAACCATTTGTCAAAATGTCTTTTCTGTAAAGGATTATCCAATATTTGCATTCATTCTTAATTCTCAGTTCTGGGCCAGGGCAGGTCATCAACTAAGTTTATGTTCAATCCATTACCGTATCTGGCTATTTTAAGTTATTACCTAAAATTTTCAAGTTAAATGGTTCAGCAGTGTTTATAGCTAAAACTAAAAGCCTCTGGATCTCCTACCCATTTATACCTTCCCTAAGGTATAAGAAGTCTACAAAAACTGCTTTTAATTTTAAAGAAGCTTTTTTTTTTTTTTTTTTTTTTTTTTTTTTTCTGGAGGATGCCACTTATCTCTAAATAATAAACTTTTTTGAATATGTCAATTTCAGGTGTTGTCTCTTGACTGTCTGCTATGTTAGATCCTACTCTATCACAGAAGACTCACTTACATGCTCCCCAGACATTTTCCGAGTACACTTACATGACTGTTTTTAGTTGCTTTTGCAATTACAAAAATATATACTTATCACCTTTATTTTTTGTTCCTTCAATTACAAATAATGTTATGGGTTGAATTGTATCCCCCCCAAATTTATATGTTGAAGTCCTCCTAATCCCTAGAACCTCAGAATGTGACTGTATTTGAGGTCTTTACACAGGTAATCAAGTGTAAAGTCAGATTTTTAGGGTGGGCCCTGACCCAAAATATCTCTATCCTTATAAGAAGGGGACATTTGTCTTGTACAGTCTTGTACAGAGGGAAGATGATGTGAAGACACAGGGAGAAGGTGTCCATCTACAAGCCATGGAGAGAAGCCCAGAACAGATCATTTTCTCATAGCCCTCCAAAGAAACCAACCCTGCCGGCACATCGATTTCAGACTTCTAGTGTCCAGAACTGTGAAACAATATATTCCAGCTGTTTAAGCCACCTTGCTTGTGGTCCTCTGTTATGGCAGCCCTACGAAACTAAGACAGATGATTTCTGTTGATTTCCAATATTGCAAAATGAAGGTATAAATAGCCCTTCCCTTTTTTTTTTTTTTTTTTTTTCCTGTCCCTTCTATTTCCACATACTAAACATTCATGTGGGATACCTTTCTCAGTATCAAAGGGTCCACCATCTTTCTCTTATCGTTCCTCAAATACTTTCATTTGTCTTCTCATCTAAAAGACCACATGTCTTTGGAACTGCTCCCTCCTTCCTGTGGCATGACCTCATGAGTCCTGTCTTCCTCAGCTGATTAAGGAAGATTTCACACAGCTTCTTTGCCGCCCAGACAGTTCCCCCATCCCACTTCCATGCATGGCTAATGCTTGCCTCTCAGTATCTGCCAGGCAAGGCTACAGGCGGATACAGCAAACTACTGACTAGACTGGCAAACATTGAGAGGCACGTATTGGCCACACATGGCCTTCGTTGTCTCGGTCATAGATTGGCATAATAATTGTTCCTACTGTGGTGAGGATTAAGTTAAACAAAGCATGTAAATTAGTTAGCACATTGCATGCACTGAGAAGTATTATTATTATTATTATCCTAACAATTGTTCTCTCCAGCAGTTTGGTGGCATCCTGTTTCCCTTTCCTCAGTAAAATACTTTCCCAAATAGATCCAGTGACATTCCAGTTCCAAGTTCTGGAATAATGAGCAGAAGGTTGGGTATATCAGTAAAGTTTTCTCCTAATCAAGAACACTCCTCTTTTTGATTGTAGAATACATTCTTATGCTGATGTATAATAATCATATTGCATTCTTACAAACCTCTGGTTTTAAAAAAATCTTCAGTGACTAAAAATTCTTAAGAGATGTTTACTTATACTGTGATAGAGATTGCATTTTACTTCTCTAAACAACTTCTTAATAAGTAATTTCAAATTGTATGTTCAAAATAGCAATACCATCAGGGAAACGTTGATGCAGATGGAATGGTTTTTGAGCTCAAAGTAATTAGGAGCTCTTGGCAAGAAGGAAGAAACTTTGAAGAAACAGAATCTAATTCTTTACCCATGATAATTTAATGTTGTAACTTTAATAAGCTCTCATTAATACTTATTATTTTCTGCTTTACCCAAATTTTGGAGAAATGAATATAAATGAGGCCTTGTTATTCTGAGTGCATGCATTTAAAATATTGATTGTGTCAGTTCCTTATTTCGCAAGGTTCTGCTTTAATGCAACAGAAATAAAATATCAGCTATCTCTTTAAAATGATACCAAATACTGGAATTGCTACATATTTAGCATGGAAAGATAGTGTGCCTAATAATGAAATTGTTGGCTTGGAAACATTATTTAGCGTTTCTTACACATTAGTTTTATTTAGTAGGCTTCTGGTAACTGACTACATGCTGTTAACACCTTTGCTTAAATGTAAATACCTTCCCTTATCAATATACAGTGACACTTTGTTTACTTGAAAAAAATGGGAAATAAATGAATGTTTTGCTATTGTAAAATATAATATACAGGGATTCAAAGTGGCCAAATCTCAGTTATGATCACTAGAAACTAAAATCTCTAGTAAATGTTGTATCCCAGAAATTGTAAATTTAAATCCTGAAAAGTTAATAGAACATTCCATCTTTCTTTACTGACTTATTCATTCAACAATATGAGAACCAACTATATGCCAAAACTCAGACTAATTGCTATATATCCAAATGTTAAAGGAAACAGACATAGGAAATGCTTTTGGGAAGCTGAAACATTAATGAAGGAGGCAAAAAATAAATGAATAAACACAAAAATTTAAACTGTCATCTGTAGTTAAAAAAAAAAAGACAACAAAGAAAGTAGGATTCGAGGTAATTAGAGTGTGGAACTTTGCTAGGGTGGTAGTATTTTCAAAGGACATGACATTTATGCTGAGACCTGAATGATACCCAGGAGCCTATATTAAGGAGAAAGAGGGGCATTCCAGCAGAGGAAACTATACATACAAAGGCCTCAAAGTATACAAGAGTTTGAGAAACAGCAAGAAGGTCAGATTGGAGCAAGGTGAGTGCATGAAAGAAAAGATGGATTGAAATGACTTTGGACAGATAGACAGGAGTCAGGTTATATGCATGAAATAGTAGGACAGTGATAGGTTAACCAGTATGCTGTGGGAACCCTTAATTTCTAGAAGGAACTGATTGTGCCATTAATATACAAATTATACATTGTTTTATATCTTCTAGATAGTAGATATTGTTCTTCTTAAGTCATGGAGCAATTCAGGAGGCAACGTATGTATAGAAGAAGGGAAAGAGCAGAAGCAGAGTGGTGGTAAAGAACTACCTAGAATGGAATAGAGAAATAGCATGTGCTGTGAGTATGAGATTTTGAGAAAAGATGAGACACATGGCTTTCAATGTTGAATATATTTTTAATTTTAATACTATCTTTCCCAAAGGCTGAAAACCTGGGTTTCCAGTAGGGCTACAATTTGTTCAACAAATTTTTATTGCCCTTCTGATATGTGCCTGGAATTCTTCCATTTAGTGAGATATAATTTAATCAGATTGATAAGACAACAACAAAAATGGCAAATGGAGGATGGGGAAAAGTGTAAACCTCTTTGTTGTGGTCAAATAAGTGCTTCAGCTGGGGGACAATATATCATTTATTTGTTTGAAAAGTATTTTGTGTGTTGATCATATGAAACTGTGGCCAAGGTTTTCCATAATCTAGGTTACAAGGTTGAGTCTAATCTGTGTCCTTTTCTCAAAGAACTCCCATCCAATGGATGTAAGACAATTACAATAGAATCAGAATTGATACAATTCTGAAGATCCATGTATCTGCTACACAGGAGCTACACCTTCATTCATTTATCACATAACAAAATGTGTTGAACTCCAGCTATGTGCCAACTATCACCAACTCTTTACCTATTTTAGAATATTATTCCTTTATAGAATTGTTTACAAAGCAAAGGCAACTAATGTATACTTTGAACTTATTTTGTGCCAGATAATATGGCGGATGAGGTTCTATGTTATTCTTATTCATTGTAAATGTATTATCTGTCCCTCTTCTTAAACAGAAATTAAGGTCCATAAAGTGTACGTAATTTGCCCAAATTCAACTAAATATTAACTAGCAGAGATGGAATGTGAATTGTTTTTATGTTAAAGTCTCTTCTCTCTCCTATTCCTGCCTATTTCTGGATCTGTGCTTAGGAAAGAAAAGCACTTTTTCTCAGGAAAATGTTACATGTTTTGATGCAAATTTTAGAACAATATATCTGAAGGTAGATGGACACAAGTGGAAAGATATTTAAAACATATACTTAAGTGGGAGAAAAAGTATATTGGAGGTGAAAACATACCCATGTATTAAATAATAAGCCTCAAACCAAACACCAACTGTAGAAACACGTAGAGAAAGGACTAAAAGATTGTGCACAAAACTGGTAACCAAGTTTGCCTCTTATAGGGCAATGGGATTATGAAGTGAGAAGGGAAACATTTGCCCTGCACTCTGTATAGTTTAAATGTTTTCACAAGAATTAATCCATGTGTTACCTACATAATTAAAGCTAATAAACATATGCATAAACTTGTTTCGATTTCAGTAACTGTGTAATAAGGAGAACAGTGTGGTGTCACTTATGTCAATGAGAGTTCTAGGAACAGTTTCCTTTATACTATGCAGAGGTATACTTTCCTGGGGGCTTAATGGATGAAGAGATTAACCATCAAGTCACAGATTTAATGGCAGCAGAGCACTGCATATCGAGGCTATCCGAGATGTTACTGTTGATAAACTCAGGCTAAAGATTCTCTGCCATTAGATCCTTACTTAGCAGATGTCAGCTGGGAAGTTAGTCACCACAGAGCCTGCTCTGGGCTCAGGATTCTTGCCTTTAGACCGTTATGTTTACACCTTTCAGAGCAGCAATAACAGTTAAAAGGCCTTTGTTTTCCCCACAAACAGAGCCTCTTACCTCTCTCAGTGTCTGCCAAGTGCTCCAAGTCAGTTTTCAGATGTTTTTATACACCCCTTGAGACAATCTGGTGTGCTGTTTCCATGGCTACTCTTTCTGAAGAGTTGTTTTGGCAACTATACAACCTGCATGACTCAGAGAATTTTCAGATTTTCATTAGAACAGGCCATCTTTGGGACGAGGCTGTGATTTCCAGTAAACTGAGTGCTATCATATGTTCTGGGTCTAATTCTTATGCTAATATTACTATTTCCTTCTCAAGGCTTTTTCCAAAACATTTACATTGGATCAGAAGATGCCTGCATATTACAGAAGCAGATCCCATGATATGGAAATGAAAACCATGACCTAGAGTCATTGACTATGTCCAGTTGTTAAAATGTGAACTAGGACTCTCAGTTCCTGCCTCCCACCCACTTTAATGCACTTTCCATCTGTACTGTGGTGTGCACATGTGTAGGTCTTTTTGGCTGGTCTGTTTACGTTGAGTCACCAATTATCTCACTATCACAAAGACAAAATAAATGAACATTCACAACCCACCCACAGCAATAGATTGTTTTGTTTAAGATGTAGTAAGGAGAAAATTCTCTTTAAAACCACACTCACAGAAACATAATTTAATTCCCCATTAGATATCTTTCTTTTTTATCTCTAAAGGACCCTCTCTAGTGTCACCCTTCACATTGTTTTTTCCTTTTCTGCTCCACATGATTCCTCAAAACTTCCTCTTTGTTCTTGGCAATTCAGCTCTGTCTCACAGCTTGCATCTGCATCTCAGGGGAAAGTTTGCTGAAATGCCAGCCTTGGATCAGTATTCAGCAATCTGCCTCATTCAAGCATGCTCCTCGATAGTCTCTTTTATCCTTATACACCCACTGTAGTCCTATGTGACTGACAAAAAGATATAGCAAGAGAATTTCTACATATAGATGAAGGCACTGAGGCTCATGGTATTTTCCAGATAACTCAGCATGCCTATTTGAAGCAGAGGTTTGACTTTATATCACTTTTATATCATCTAGTGGTCTAATGCCCTTACAATCCCACCAATCTGAACACGAAATGCCATTTTATTGCCTTAGTTCTGCTATTCTAAAGTCAATAAAACTGTATTTGCTTCAAAGGAACTAGGATTCTACCATAGTTATGAATTAGGCCTAATTTCAAGGTATGCATAAAACTTTCTCTTATGAGTATATTTGGTAGAATTGGTTAAGAGAAGAGAGAAAGCCTAAGGGTAATTTTAGTTGGGGAAAACTTCCCAGGGGACAGGTTTGTAAGAGTGTTTTGATAGCAATACTGATTGGTGTCTGAAACCCATAGAGGAGGGCCTGAGTCTGGAAATTCACTATTTTCACTTCTCATTTCAGTAGGATTACTGATCTTACAGCCCAAGACAAGAGAATAAAACACTGAAATGACTCTTCTGCATTGGACTTGGGGTCTTCCCCTTCTTGCTTAAAAGGATGATGGTAATCTAGATTGGTGAGGTCCTTTGAGCAGTTAATTTGTTTAATCTCATAGCAGAGGATATTTTAAAGTCCAAATGGTATGGGCAAGAGGCAGTGTGAATGAGAACAGACCTTTTTAGTGGAGACTCAGGAATCGCTGGTTCTGGATCCTGATCTTGTAATACTGAAGAGCTTGATAGGAAATTTTTGGAGAAGAAGGTGTTAACAGGGTCATTTTGCTTAGAGGACATTGTGTCAATTTGTTGCAGTTGCATCATCAGATACTGTGGTATAGCATATTTTATTGATCCTTTACCAGAACTGACCTAGTTGGCAATAGATACAAGTGAAATTGAGGCCATAAATAATACTGTTTATCAAGAGGCTTCATGATTGATATACATTATCTCATTTAATTTCATAACATGCCTGCAAAGTAGGTATTGTTGCCCCTACTTCACAGAAGAGGAACTGAGACACAAGGACTTTCCCAAGATCATAAGTACTTTCCCAAGATCTCACTGCTGCGAGACTGGCATCAGGCCTGCCAGATTTCTCAGCCAGAGATTTGAGCCACATACTACACTGCTTCTCCACTAGGGGTCCCAGGCTGCTTCAATCCTTTTTTAATTTGTGCAGGATAAAGTTTTGTCCTTGAAAACTTGTACTCATACGCTGGGGAAAGAAGGAGGTTCTAGGCAGGTCATTTAACATTATCCCTGGATTTTCCACAGAGACACCACACTTAAGAAAACATGAGCATGATCGTCTTTGAATTCAAAACACTCTTTGTAACCTTGGACAAAATGAAACAGTAAACCAGGAAATTGTCTGAGATTTCTACCTTCCCGTTCACTGACAATAGCTGGAAAATAAGCACACAGTTAGGTCAAAACCATTCAGTTAAAGGAGGAAATGAAAGTAAGTTGAATAATATACAAACTAGAAATTTAGCCCCTAAATCTGCATTGCTAGCAAGGTAATTTATGAAAAAATTTTTTTAAATGCTGATTTCTTGTACATGTGTATTTACTTGTATACATATATTCCATATATGTGTATGTAAGTCCATGATCAAATATAACTAGAAAACTTGCATACTATAGTTTACATTTTAAAATATAGAACAAGAGCACCAATAATGTCAAAGAAAACAAATATATTTATCTTGTTCAATTCAGGGTATCCCAAACTTATTTGAGCCCAGAACTCGTCTTTCTTCCTTTAATGCCCATGGATGTCCTGTACAACACACTTCGGCCCCAAAGGAGAGCAAGCTGAGAGTGCATTCTGCAGCCTTACACACCACTCCAGCTGTGACACCTTGTGGGGTGACTCTGTTTGCTTTGAGAACATATCATTTTGTTTTGAAATAAATGTTTATAATTACTATGCCCTGCCGGTTTTCTCTCAACTGCAATTTAGCCCCTCGATGAGTGCTTACATTTACAAACTTTCTAAAACATCCAGAATGACTAAGAGTGGTAGCAGGAACAGGGGGCCTGGCTCTGGGTGCCAGGAGTAGAGAAGGGCCTGATGTAGGAAAGCTCTCTGCATAAGAACATGGACGAGGTGAGAACGATGCTTCTTCCTCCTCAAATAAACAAGTCTATAATACTGTATTTCTCAATGTCTCAAGACAAGGATCTGAAAATAGTAGTCTCAGAATTTGGTAATGGACTTCCTTGAGGCATTGGGGTATTGGGAGATTACATCAGTAGGAAGATTAAAGGATATTAAAAGGGTAACTACCTGGGTTCCTCTCACAAATAGATCTAAGGAAACACTTGTAATTTCCTGAAGAGATAAAAGGACTGCAAAAGGAAAGGATGTTTTCTGGCTGCTTTTCCAGTGAAATAAAATGAATGGGAATTTAGTGGCAGATAACACCTCAGCTGTAACAATGCTAGCTTTCACACATAAATCCTAAAACATCAGTGGTTCACATCTAATTTTTGTTCTTGTTCATGTGATGGTCCAATGCAGGTATTCCTAGTAAGCAGGTAACTTTTACCCAGATAGTGATTCAGGGGGCAAGGCATTTTCCGTGTTGTAACTTGGGATTCTTTGCATCTAGCCCTAGAAAGGGAAGGGACACCTATTTAAATGCTTTGGTCCAGAAGCAATCCAATTTTGGTTGCCTGATTTCACAAGATGCAAGGAGTTGGAAAATAGAGCTCCTGGCCAGGCAGCTGCCTAGAGCAAAATCTCTACACTGCAGACAGGGGAAGCACATATTTTGGTGGATAGCTGGGTTTTTCTGCATGGATAGTAACAATAATCACAACAATAATAATAATAGTATGGATTAGTTTCCAATTGCGGCTCTAATAAGTCACCACAAACTTAGTGGCTTAAAACAACAGAAATTTCTCGTCTTACAGCTCTGGAAGACAGATGGATGAAATGGATGTCACTATGTTCCTTCCTGGTGGCTCCAGGGGAGCAGCCGTTTTCTCACCTTTTCCATAATATAGAAGCTGCTGACCTTCTTTGGTTTATCGCAGGCTGAGTCCTTCTCCGCCATCTCTTTGGTTGTCTGTATCCCACCTACTTTATCACTTGTGATGATATCAGAACTACCTGGATAATCCAAGATAATCCCCCCATCTGAAATCAGCTCCTTAGCAACCTTAATTCCATCTGCAACCTTCCCTTGCCTTTGCCTTATAACCTGGCATACTCACAGGTTCCAGTGATCAAGACATGGACATTCTGGGCTGCTCTTGTTCTGTAAATGCCATAGTAACAAATAGCATAGTTTTACAATGACATCGAGTATCTTCTGTGTACAGGAACCATCATTAGAATAACTCATTTATCTTTACAATACCTCAATAAAGTATTTTAATCAGTATTTATTTTTTTATTTTTTATTTATTATTATTATTATACTTTAAGTTCTAGGGTACATGTGCACAACGTGCAGGTTTGTTACATATGTATACATGTGCCATGTTGGTGTGCTGCTCCCATTAACTCATCATTTACATTAGGTATATCTGCTAATGCTATCCCTCCTCCCTCCTTCCTCCCCCCTCCCCACAATAGGCCCCAGTGTGTGATGTTCCCCTTCCTGTGTCCAAGTGATCTCATTGTTCAATTCCCACCTATGAGTGAGAACATGCGGTGTTTGGTTTTCTGTTCTTGCGATAGTTTCCTGAGAATGATGGTTTCCAGCTGCATTCATGTCCCTACAAAGGACACGAACTCATCCTTTTTTATGGCTGCATAGTATTCCATGGTGTATATGTGCCACATTTTCTTAATCCAGTCTGTCACTGATGGACATTTGGGTTGATTCCAAGACTTTGCTATTGTGAATAGTGCTGCAATAAACATATGTGTGCATGTGTCTTTATAGCAGCATGTTTAATCAGTATTTATAAATGAGAAAATTGTGAAAGAGATGTTTGACAACTTTGTGTTTAAAGTCATAGTACCCACAAAGGGAAAAAGTAGGATTCAAATCTGGTTCTGCTTTGCCCCAAACTTCTACGTCTTCCCCATCAGATCTTTCACTCCTTATCTTTTACAGACGTCCTTGCCTCTTGCCTTTTTGACAAGAGTGAGGCTACATTACTCTCTCCTTTTAAAATATGTTTACACTTTTAGGCCAGGCATGGTGGCTCATGCCTGTGATCTCAGCACTTTTAGAGGTGAGGCGAGCAGATCACTTGAGTCAGGAGTTTGAGACCAGCCTGGCCAATATGGTAAAATTCCGTCTCTACTAAAAATACAAAAATTAGCTGGGCATGGTGGTATGTGCCTGTAATCCCAGCTACTCAGGAGGCTGAGGCAGGAGATTTGCTTGATCCTGAGAGGCAGGGGTTGCAGTGAGCCGAGATCGCGCCACTGCACTCCCTCCTGGGTGACAG
This sequence comes from Macaca thibetana thibetana, assembly GCF_024542745.1. Classification (NCBI taxonomy): domain Eukaryota; kingdom Metazoa; phylum Chordata; class Mammalia; order Primates; family Cercopithecidae; genus Macaca; species Macaca thibetana. Next base: position 39,089,474 of record NC_065585.1, read on the forward strand.
AGCAAGACTCCATCTCAGTAAAAATAAATAAAAATATTTACATTTTTAAATGATTGAAATGAAATCAAAAGAAGGACAATATTGTGTGAAAAGGGAAAATTATATGAATTTCAAATTTCAATGTCTAGAAATAAAGTGTTCTAGGGATACAGAGCCTCATCCATTTACATAGTCTGTGGATTTCTCAGTATATCCTCTTACGTTTCCCCCCAGTCACAAAGAAAGAGGATTCTATTCCCCTGATAGTAAGTAATCGAAGCAGAAGTTCCCCCAGAAAGCCTCAGGGTGTAGTTAAAGGACAGGCCAATGTTACTCCTTAGAGTAGAGCACAGGTCTGTTTGGAAACTTTGGGACTCCAGGGCTTTAAAAAGGCGCATGAACAGGGTTAGAGAAGGCTGGATGGCTCTGCCTTTGCTTTCTTGGGAACAATAAGTACACTAAGAATTGGAGACAGATAATTTAGAGTAGGAGGAAAACTTAAACATGATCAAGTTCATCCTTCTATTTTATGAACGATAAAACTGAGGGCCGGAGGGAACATGTCACTGGTCCCAGTGGCACTGAGTGACTGATAGTGATGATCTGGAGCCCAGGTGTGGGAGTCTCAGCTTAGCCTCTTTCATCCACACCCACTGGACAAATACAGGCCTCCACTTAGTTTTGTACCAGTTGTGAATTAGAAATTGTTTTTCCATTTTTAAATGGCTGAAGACAATTGAAGTATAATGTTTTGTGAAAAGTGAAAATTAGATAGTGTCGGTAAATAAGTTTTATCAGAAAATAGTGTACTCATTTGTTTGCATGTTGTCTTCTTACCATAAGAACAGTGGTAAGTAGTTGCAACAGAAACTGTGATACCCATAATCTGGCCCTTTACAGAAAATTTGCTTTATACCAGACTGCCAGTATCTACCCTCCCACTATGTCATAGCCCAGCCAGGCCACAGTGGGCTCAGGAAGCAGCATTGTGGGAGAGATGAATATTTCACTCGTATACACGGTCCTATGTGTACTGAAGGCAGGTTAAATTTTTTGAAAACGGAAATAAACTGAATATCATTTCTGTAACCTTCTGGTTTGTGAATAAGGAATCATCCAGACTTTATCCTTAGGGAGAACTGTCTACTTTGGCCAAATACTGTGTGAGAGATCTTTTATTTATAATCTCATTTACTCTTCACAACAATTTTGAGAAATGTTATTATAGCCATTGTATTAGAGTTCTTAAGAGAAACAGAACCAATAGGATGTATATATATACGATGTGTATATATGAGATATGTATATATATGTGTGTGTATATGTGTGTGTATCATGAGCTAATTTCTTATAATAAAAGAAATTATTTTATACTAAAAATGATCATAAAAGAGATTTTATCTCTTTAATCCCTTATAACAAAAAGATGGTTTGTTATCTTATAATAAAATATTACCTTATTTCTTTTAATAAAAGAGATTTGTTGTAAGGAATTAGCTCACATGATTATGGAGACTGCCAGGTGCAAAATCTGCAGAGCCACATCCTAGCTTGAGTGTGAGGGCCAGAAGCTGCAGTAGAACCAGGAAGAGCTAATGTTTCAGTTCAAAGGCCTTCAGGCCGGAGAATTCTCTCTCAGTCTTTTGTTCTATTCAGGCCTTCGATGGATGGCCACATAAGAAAGGGCATTCTGCTTTACACAGTCTACTGAGTTAAATGTGAATCCCATTCAGACATACTCTCACAGAAACACTCAGCAGAATGTTTGACCAAGTATCTGGCCACCCTGTGTCCCTGTCAACTTGACAAATTAACTGTCACACCCATTTTATAGATAAAGCAACTGAGACATGGAGAATTTAATCTATTTGCTCTGAATCCCAATCAAGTGGTTGGAATATAGTTTTTCCTAAAAAAAAAGTCACGGTCCTTATTCTATGTAGTACTCCTGCATTGGCTATCCCCTGAACTCCAGAATAAAAATAAGTGAACAAAAATGTTAAATTTACATTTTTCATTGTTTTCACCTGCGACTCTAAAAGAAAGGTTAACTTGTCAGGACTTTGATGACAGTTATGATTTTACAGTCACTGTGGAACTCTCTTGTATGGATATCTTTTAAAGCTCAGTACTCACATATTACAGTGTGAAACAATACCGGAGCAAGACAAAGTCCTATTTCCCTGCCCCCACCCCCAAATGGGACAAGGAGGGGAAGCCACACACTCCATAATGGCTGAAGAGAAGGAGGATCCTTCCCAACTGCAAATTAAAACTGAAGTGCTTGCCAATTGACTCCCAATCGATTATTCCAAGTGTTTGTGCTGCAGCGAATGTGATTTCTCCCAGGGACTCTGAAGAGTGGTGCTTAATTATTCATCATGAAATTTAATTTCAGAGCTTGTAATCATGTAACTGTTGAAAATGGAATTTGTTATTGAAACACGTTGAGAAGAAATAGAGGATTATTTAACATCTACTCATCTCACATCAAGATCAGTTTAAAATTGGATGCATTCTGTGATTTCACCACAGCAATTGCATGAGGGCCACGTAAGCTAAACTCCTAAATGTTTTCTGCTAATTTGGTTGATTTAGGTCATTTCGTGTCATGAACTGGAAAGGATATTGCAGATTAGGGTATACAGATACAAGCTTTTTCTTTCCTCCCAAAGGTTCAACTCCACGGAAACATAATTAACTTACTTTGAGCCATCCCTTGAGAAGCTTAGAAAAATATTAGCTGACAAATTAAGTCTAAGGTATTAGGTGGGGAAATACATTAACTGTTTTTCTTAAATGTAAGGATGAAGCAATTAACATTCATTTTAATCTTAGTTAAACAGAGGCAAAAAGATGCTTTTGAATCTGACAATTATCAAAGATTACTGAGAAATGCTTTTTATCAGAAAATTCCAGTCTTGGGTTTGAATATAATCAGTTATGGGATGAAGCATCCTATATAGATGTCTCATAATGCCCTGCCTGGAAATGGATGACCAGACAGAAAACCATTCCACCTTGTATTAATGGAAAGGGAGCTTAGTGAAGCTGAACTAGAGGCATTTTATATTGCCACTGAAATATAAATAAAACAACAGGTTTCTCTAGGTTCTACAACTGCTATTTAAAAAACTGACTATTGTCTAATGATCAATTGTAAAAGTTGTAAACAATCTACCTTTAGAAGATATGATATTTCATTATCTTAGGTGATATGGCTCCATGAATAACATAGATTTGGCAAATAAAAAACATAAACACTTTCTACTGTTGGATATTCTCTAATCCATTTCTTACATTGCAGTAAAGCTGAGTTTAAAGAACAAATCAATTTACATTTCAGTTTAAATCAGATCCACAATTCTTTTTGCATGGCCCATGATGCCATCCGTGGTCTGTGGTCCTGACAATTTCCCGTCCTCGTCTCATGTTACTCTCTCCTCATCTTACTGGCCTTTCTTTACTGCTTCAAAGCTACCATGATTTTATTTTGTTCCCATCTGTAAGCTTTTTCATATACTGTTCCCAGAACCTGCAAAATCCCCTCACTTCCTCTTCATGTAGCTGATGCCTTTCCTCCAGGTCACTCCAGACAGCTTGTCTACGTTGTACTTTTCCCTCCCTCCCTCTAATTTTCTCCATTGCTGATCTTGTCTGTCATAGCACCTATAATCATTTATATATTTCTTGTGCACATATTTGATAACTTGTGTAGTATCTTTTATCTCAATTAGATTTTAGTTTGCATAAACTTTTTGGCATTACATTTTTATTTATCAATGTCTACTCAGTGCCGATAAAGAGGAGGTGCAACGAAGATTTAGGAAATAAATAAGCTCAGGGTTCTCTTTCTGTCTCCATGGCATTCCTTTACACACATTTATGAGTAATTGACCAAATTTCATGTCTTTAGAAAATAGTTTTAAAACTAGTAATCATATTCTGGATTATACAATGAAAGACAATATAATTAAGTAATTTCTCCAAAGTTTATTAACCCCAATTCATTGGTGGACCATTTTATTCTGATAGTTGAGTCACACACAATTTAAAATACAGTCTCTAATAACAAAAAGCTTATAATTTTGTAGAAGGAGCACCTATATATGTACTAATTAGATAATCAGATACCTATTCAAGACAATTAAATCAGGTGGTAAAATGTTGAGGAAAGTAAAAGTGATGGTCAAAGGATTTTCAGAGAACAGAGATAGGACATTAATGTCGTTCAGGATGTGAGCAGAGAGGTAGAGATCCGGAAAGATTATTTATTTTTTTATTTATTATTTTGAAACAGAGTCTTGTTCTGTTGCCCAGACTGGAGTGCAGTGGTACAAACATGGCTAACTGCAGCCTCAACCTCTGGGCTCAAACAATCCTCCTTCCTCAGCTTCCTGAGTAGCTGGGATCACAGATGTGCACCACCATGCTTGGCTAATTTTTAAAATTTTTGTAGAAACAGGGTCTTGCCATGTTGTCTAGGCTGTTCTCAAATTTCTGGGTTCAAGCAATCCTCCTGGTTCAGCCTAAGTGCTGGTGTGAACCACTGTGCCTGATCAGAAAGACATTTTAGATGGAGACAAAACATGAGAAATGACAAAAAAGAAAAGAGTAACATACTATGTAGCAAAAAGAAGCACAATCATTCCAGAGCAGAGAATATCTGTTCAGAGGTAGTTTAGGTGGGATTGAGTAGATAGCGTAGCCCCATGGAGGGACACTAACGCAAAACTGAGTTGTGTCGATATGAGTTCATGGTCAACAAGTTGTCATTGCAGATGCAGGAAATAGAGAAGATATAAACAAACTGGAGTTCCAGGAGACATCTAGCAGGACAATCTGAAGACAAAAATGTTAACTCTAACAAGACAAATGAGGAGGTAAATGAAGCCATGCATAAAGAATGGCAATGAAGATAAAGACAAAGGAACTAAAAATGCACTGAAGATTCTTGATAATTACTTTCACTTGAAGAAAAGGTTTTATCATGTTGGAATAAATGACCTAGAAATTTTAAGAGATTTACAAATTGAAGTTGTAATTTTTCTTAACCATGAAAACAAACAAGTGCTAAAAAATAATTTTAAAAGAAAGTTGATTCAATTTGAGCAATCAGTGGCACACTGATGACTTCTGACAGGTATTCCTCAGGCATTTGCTACTGAGGATTTTATCAGCTGCAATGAACATGTAGTCAGTTGACACTGAAAATAAAAGAAATGAGCAAGGAGTTTAGATTAAAATTCTCTTGACCCAGAACACGTTAAGCTTTCTCTGACAAAATGGACTTAAAAATATTTAGCTGGTGTATAATAGAAGCTTTCTTATCCTGACATTATTCTTGAACGTCATCTTATACTTTAATTTATACCAAATTCCAAATGTCTTGGGTAAAAATTAAAGCAAAGCACATAGGTCATTTTAATGGAGAAAAAGCAATGAGGGAACAATATGTTCTTTTGAAAAATTATGGTAGGACACTTTGAATCTTTTTTTCCCCTGTCTTGCCTGATTTTATAAGTTTTGATTCTATTTCAGTCTTTCAGTGTGTAAAAGTTATTTGCAGAAAATCTTCAGGAAAAAATATTCTTGGGGCTTACAACAAATGTCCACTACATCATCTGAAATTATGATCAAAAGTCACAGAAAACAACAGTAGCCCAGAAGGTGGTATTGGCTCTGTTCACAAAATATGTTTTGTTATCCATTCATTATAGACATATAGAGGTCTGCTTGCTACCAAAGATTACATCATTAAACAGCATTTTGGTTCATTCCTTTCAAAAGTAATATACTACTATCATTTTTACAAAGTGCATTGGATATTCCTCTTATTATAAAGGCAATACCATTCCATTGAAGAACATCTGGAAAATACAGAAAAACAACAAAAAGAAGACAATTACTTGTAATCCCGTCACCTAACTTAGCCACTTCATTTGGCTCTATATCTGGGTCTATATATAAACTATTCTCATTGCATATTGTACTCTGTAACTCGAATTTTCCATTTGATATTATGAAATAAATATTTCCCATGTTTTTATGCTTCTCATACATTTTTAATGGCTGCCTACTGCATCATATATAATTGAACCATACTTTATTTTACTAATCATTTATTGTTAAATAGGTAGAAGGTTTGTGACATTTTATTATAAATAATATTACAATGAACATCATTGTTTAAAAATGTGTTTATTTCCCTTTTTTAATTATGCATTAAGTTCTGGGGTGCATGTGCAGAATGTGGAGGTTTGTTACATAGGTATACATGTGCCATGGTGGTTTGTTGCACCTATCAACCCGTCATCTACATTAGGTATTTCTTCTAATGCTATCCCTCCCCTACCCGCCCCACCCCGACCTACTGACAGGTCCTGGTGTGTGATGTTCCTCTCCCTGGGTCCATATGTTCTCATTGTTCAACTCCCACTTATGAGTGAGAACATTCAGTGTTTGGTTTTCTGTTCTTGTGTTAGTGTCCTGAGAATGATGGTTTCCAACTTCATCCATGTCCCTGCAAAGGACATGAACTCATCCTTTTTTATGGCTGCACAGTATTCCAAGATGTATATGTTCCACATTTTCTTTATCTGGTCTATCAGTAATGGGTATTTGGGTTGGTTCCATGTCTTTGCTACTGTGAACCGTGCCGCAATAAACATACATGTGGATGTGTCTTTATAGTAGAATGCTTTATAATCCATTATAAATGCTTTATAATCCTTTATAATTCCTATCCATGAGCATATATATCCAGTAATGGGATTGCTGGGTCAAATGGTATTTCTGGTTCTAGATCCTTGAGGAATTGCCACATGTCTTCCACAATGGTCAAACTAATTTACACTCCCACCAACAGTGTAAAGGCGTTCCTATTTCTCCACATCCTCTCCAGCATCTGTTGTTTTCTGACATTTTAATGATCGCCATTCTAACTGGTGTGAGATGGCATCTCATTGTGGTTTTGATTTGCATTTCTCTAATGACCAGTGATGATGAGCATTTTTTTCATATGTTTTTTGGCCACATATATGTCTTCTTTTGAGAAGTGTCTGTTCATATCCTTTACCCGTTTTTGATGGGGTTGCTTTTTCCTTGTGGATTTGTTTAAATTCTTTGTAGATTCTGGATAGTAGTCCTTTGTCAGGTGGATAGATTGCAAAACTTTTCTCCCATTCTGTAGGTTGCCTGTTCACTCTGATGATAGTTTCTTTTGATGTGCCGAAGTTCTTTAGTTTAATTAGATCCCATTTGTCAATTTTGGCTTGTGTTGCCCTTGCTTTTGCTGTTTTAGTCATGAAGTCTTTGCCCATGCCTATGTCCTGCATGGTATTGCTAGGTTTACTTCTAGGATTTTTATAGTTTTGGGTCTTATGTTTAAGTCTTTAATCCATCTTGAATTAATTTTTGTATGAGGTGTAAGGAAAGGATCCAGTTTCAGCTTTCTGCATATCGCTAGCCAGTTTTCCCAACACCATTTATTAAATAGGGAATCCTTTCCCCATTGCTTGTTTTTGTCAGGTTTGTCAAAGATCAGATGGTTGTAGATGTGTGGTTGTTATTTCCGAGGCCTCTGTTCTGTTCCATTGGTCTATATATCAGTTTTGTTACCAGTACCATGCTATTTTCATTACTGTAGCCTTGTAGTATAGTTTGAACTCAGGTAGCATGATGCCTCCAGCTTTGTTCTTTTTGCTTATGATTGTCTTGGCTATGTGGGCACTTTTTTGGTTCCGTATGAAATTTAAAGTAGGTTTTTCCAATTCTGTGAAGAAAGCCAATGGTAGCTTGAGGGATAGCATAGAATCTATAAATTACTTTGGGCAGTATGGCCATTTCATGATATTGATTCTTCCTATCCATGAGCATAAAATGTTTTTCCATTTGTTTGTGTCCGTTCTTATTTCCTTGAGCAGTGGTTTGCAGTTCTCCTTGGAGAGGTCCTTCACATCCCTTGTAAGTTGGATTCCTAGGTATTTTAGCCTCTTGGTAGCAATAGTGAATGAGATTTCACTCACGATTTGGCTCTCTGTTTGTCT